>NC_064644.1:171459476-171769476 GCF_023864345.2 Schistocerca serialis cubense
AGGGTCACTGTAGACCATTTTGATAGTTTTCTCTTTTGTGAAACTTAATTTAAACCTAGATTATAGATGTGATATGGCATAGGTCATCCTTCGATCCATTGTACAGCTTGGAAACCCATTCAGGGAATATTCGTTCACATTTTTGTTGAACGCAGTTGGTTTTTATCATCCTGTATTAAAACATTTCCTTTTATCAATAGTGCAATTTATTAACAATATTTTGTGAGTAGAATAAAATTTCCAATGGTAAACTTAACTGCTTTTTCGACGTTATTTTACCAGCTAACTAAAAATAGGAAATCCTTGACCCCTTTCACTAAATTTAGTTAGTATTAAGATTCTTTTACAGGGAGTGCAGTAGAGCTGACGCTGAGATCATTACGTATTTGGTTATATCATCGCTAGTCTCACTGAACTCTTCTGAACTCTACATGTCATGTGTGGTCTGGCGTCTCCTTACCAGCAACAGGTCCCAGGGTCAAACTAGTCAATTCCCTAAAAAACACGCTCAGAGCGTCGTTGCGTGAAAGTGGTAGGGAGACACGACTTAGAACAAACAGAAACCACGCAGAATGTTAGAATGACTCTAGAATGAGATTTTCACTCTGCAGCGGAATGTGCGCTGATATGAAACTTCCTGGCAGATTAAAACTGAGTGGCCGACCGAGACTCGAACTCGGGCCCTTTGCCTTTCGCGGGCAAGTGCTCTACCATCTGTGCTCTACTAACGGAGTGTGCGCTGATTTGAAACTTCCTGGCAGATTAAAACTGTGTGCCCGACCGAGACTCGAACTCGGGACCTTTGCCTTTCGCGGGCAAGTGCTCTACCATCCTTTTTTTTTTTTTTTTTTTTTTTTTTATTCGCGGGCAAGTGCTCTACCATCTTTTTTTTTTCTTTTTCTACCCCCTTTTTTAAATAAAATGGAACTAAAAAAAGCAAGTGCCACCGCCACTTTTCATCCTATAAAAAAAAAAAAAAAAAAAAATCTGGGCCACTTCAGGCGTTGGCTCCTGACTAAACCTACCCCAGAGAGCTGCCTATATACCAGGGGAAATATGGGAAGTCAAGGTTAGGGCTATCCTTACAAACAAAACAAAATCTTCCTCTTTCTGAATTTTATTTTAATTTTTTTTTGTTTTATATTTATTTATTTATTTTATTTTATTTTATTTATTTATTTTATTTTTTTTGTGTAATTGATCAGAGGCCTTCTGCACCCCGCTGGTAATATGTTGAGTCACGTCTTCTCGAAATTGATGTGTTCCGTTCAATTGTTCAGAAACGTTCATTGGTTCAAGCAGGAAACCTTCTCCTCTCTTGGCTTAACACATTCCAGCTGCGAGGCGGCTCGTGGAAAGCACTCCCAAGGAAGTTCGAGAAAAATTGTCTGTATTTTGGGTGACGGACAACGACATAATGACGGTCATTGAGGTATGTCCAAAAATCGAGTACAGAGTCTACAGTTTGTCCAAATAAGTAGTGAATGGCATGTCCGCGAATCCAATTCACAGCATTGGTCTTTGTCCGAGGAAAATAGTCACGTTCCGGAAATAATAATGAAAGGGGAGTAATCCGATCCGGAATGTCCCGCGTTAGAAAAGCCACAATACGTCGAACCAAGTGCCAAACCTCCGCCGCCGGTCCGCAAACAAACCGATGTTCATCATTGTCTGGCACTCCACACGTGGAGCATAGAGGTGATTGGGCGAGGTGGATACGATGAAGGCGAAATTGGTTGATTTGCTTACCATTGACAGTTATGTACCAGACAGATTGAACATTCGTGTCAAGGTAACAGGCGAACATCGCGCGCCATACATGACGCCAGTCAACCTGTGGGAACTTTAGTTCAATCGGGTTAGGAGGACGACCTAATTGGAGGACATTGTATACTGCCTTTGTCTTGAGTAAAAGCTGTCTTGGGAAGGTGAGGCGTAGATAACTGAGTTCCAGAAAGAAGTACCGTATATAATGGAACTGGGCCGGAACATCCGCGATCATCACTGGGGCTGACAGTGAGACCGGCGAGTATGCCGACAGGAGGAGACCAGTGAGGCTCGTTGGGCAACGTGTCCATACCGTCATCTGGGAGCTGACAAATAGGGAGCGAGCTCTATCCGGCACGTGAAACAGACCTATCCCACCTCGTTCACGGGGAAGTGTAAGGGTCGCATAGTTAACTTTGAACAACATCCCAGAGCTGACGAAAGATGCCATCGCTGCCAACATGCGACGTGCCACAGTAAGCGGGAAAGGTAGAACTTGCGCTACATGGGGAACTCGGGATGCGATATATGTATTGACATATCGAGCTCGTTGGAGAATATCTAGGGATCGAAGGCGATGGTCCATAAGACCTGCTCTGATCATTAAAAGGAGGCGTCGGCAGTTGATGGTGGCTGAACGCCGGAGATCAGATGAAAAATCTATTCCCAAACAACGAATGGTATCAACGGTGGTGAGAGGTGTAACGCACTCCACGGGAAGTCCCGTGCCAATGAACATAACTTGTGACTTACGTACGTTTAAAGAGCTACCCGACGCCTCACCATAAGTCGCTACCCACGTCAAAACAGCTCGAACTTCATCGGCATTACGTAAACAGATGACGACATCGTCAGCATAGGCCGTGCAACAGAATCGGTAGCGATCTATAGACAACCCTACCAAACGTTGTCTTAGTCCACATAGCAAGGATTCCAAGGAAAAGGCGTACAAAATTGCTGATAGAGGGCAACTTTGACGTACGGATCGACCTATTATTATCGGTGGAGTGAGTCTGCCATTGTACATAATCCTGGATGAGGCACCCCGCAGAAGGCGCATCACTACCGTGATAACGGCGACCGGGAAACCCATATGGTGGAGAACGGCCGTAAGGAACGAATGGTCAACCCTATCGAAAGCTTGACTGAAGTCCAAAGACGCAAGTGCCCCAGAGAGGCGTTGTGCCTGGGTAACGGCGATCATATCCCTGTAGCGGCATAAAGCCGTGCGAATATTGTTGTCGCCTCCCAAAGATGCTTGGTCTGGCGACACAACATATCGGGCAACGTTTTTAAGTCGTGCTGCCAAAAGGCGAGTGAAGATTTTCATATCACTGTTAAGGAGGGTGAGGGGCCGATAATCACTGATATTGTTGCCACCGTGCGGTTTATGTACAGGAATAATAATTCCTTCCATGAAAGCGTCCGGCACAGGTACTTCCGGAGACATCAGTTCCCGACAGATGGAGGTGAAGGTGGACTCTAACAAATCACGGAAGGTGCGATAAAATTCGAGGGGATGACCGTCGGGGCCCGGGGAGCGATTGATGGTTCCTGCCCGGATCGCATCGCGGACTTCCTCATCAGTCACCTCCGACATCAATTCAATCGCCGCATCTCCTGGGATACCACCGAAGTTGAGCTGTGAGACTTCCTCGATCAACTCTGGGGAATGTGGAACTGCGGCGTAGAGCTGCCGGTAGTGGGCGTGAAGCACATTCCCTATGGCAGATTGGGTTATGTAGCGACGCCCGTCTTGATCCGTTAGGACGTGAATCAATTTTCGGCGTCGATTTTGTCGTTCTTGGACGATATGGTACATCGACGGATGTTCATGAGGCATCCGATCAGCAGTACGAGATCGTACTATCGCCCCTTCCAAATGCCGTCGCATGAGATTGGAGATTTGGGCCTTAGCTTGGTTCATCCTTGTATGGCGCTCAGAGGAGGCTGGCATCGTGGAGGATTCTCGTAGGATCCTGTAGTAAAAGTCCATAGTGCTCTTCCTCCAGGCGACAACATCTTTGCCATACCGGATTAAAGTTTTTCGAAGAGCAGGTTTTGCACACTGGATCCACCAGGATGTGGTAGACGGATACGTGGGTCGGCGTCTATTACATGTGATCCAAGTGTCTTCTATTAGAAGTCGACAGTCAGGTGAATTAAGAAGTGCCGTGTTCAGTTTCCATAAACCACGTCCGTGCCATACTGCCTGTCTTGTGAGAACAACATCACAGAAGTAAGCCTCATGGTCTGAGAAAGCAACAGGCCAGATTTCAGCCTGTCGAGTGTGTTGAATTAGGGATCGCGAGATGTAGATGCGATCCAGTCGGCTAGAGGAGTGCGCAGTGTGGTACGTAAAGCCCAAAAGATCACCGTGAACATGTCTCCACGTGTCGACAAATTGTAGCCGCGTGACGACTGTTTCCAGAGCGGCGCATGGTGAGTGACGCGGCAATTGATCCTGAGGTCGCTGGGTGCAGTTGAAGTCTCCACCCAAGATCCAGTCATCGTGTGGTCCCATAAAAAGGGGTGTGACTTCATTCGCGAAGAAGGCATTGCGTTCACGACGGTAGCTGGAGCCCGACGGCGCATAAATATTGATGATGCGTACACCAAAGAGAGTAAGGGCCATACCTCTGCCGCTGGGGAGGTATAGGACATCTTCGGCAGGAAGAACTTCGCGTAAGATGATGGCAACACCACTACCGGTGTCCGAAGCGGGAGAAAGATGCACCGTGAAGCCATGTGATGGTGAAAAATCGGCGACATGCACTTCCTGAAAAAGCGCAATATCTATGTCCGCATCATAAATCATATCGCGGAGCAGCGCTAGTTTGTGGGGCGCACGAATGGTCGCGAGGTTAATCGTTGCGACACGATAATGCTGGTGTTGGAGTCCCACAGGCACAGGCGGGGCTTCTTCTTCAGGAGCGAGAGGTCGTCGATCTTGCCGGTCCGCTGAAGAAGCTGCTATTGTGGAGAGTTTGCGGGCGCGGGCGCAACCGATGGAGGTGCCCCATCATCAGCAGCGTCCACCCCAGTACCTTCGATCTCCACGTCGTCTGCCCAGGAGACTGATGCTGCGGTAGTGCATCGGCTGTGCACGTCATCCACGTGGAGAGGAGACGTAGTTTTCGTCTCATCGGATAGGCTCTCTTCAACGTCGACCTGTGGGGGCGACGGCGTCAGTAATGAGGGGTGTTCGTTGCCAGTGGTCGCCTGTGGCGAGTCTGTAGCATCAGCCTTTCGGTCATCAAAGATCGGTTTGTCGTCCATCTTCGGGTCTGCATCCCCGGTATCCATCCGTAGAATGGATTCATCAGGGGGTGTACGGCTACGTTTCTTTCTCTTTCGTGTCGACCCTTGTTTTCGAACAAGTCGTTCAGAGTCCGATGGCGGGTGGCTTTCGTCTGACTCCGGACCAGTCTGAAGGAAAGCAGAAGTAGGTACCACTCCCGGATCAACGTCCATCTCAGTAGCATTTTCAGTCACAGTGCTGCGATGATTCGGCAGGTTAGGATCTGGCGTCTGGGGCACCTCAGAAGGAATCTCAGGAGCGGTTTTATCTACCTGATCAGACGACGTCAACGGAGCAGGAAGACTCTGTGTAGACGTGCTACCTTCCTGGGCAACCTTGGCGTACGTGACAGGGATCTGAGTCATCACCGCTGGGGACGCTTCCTCGCCGACCGGCGTCTGGATCAGGCGGCGTCGCATGCAGGCGGATCTGACGTGGCCTTCTTGTCCGCAACCCGCACATGTTCGGGGTTGGCCGTCGTACATGACAATGGCTCGCACCCCGCCAATGGTCAGGTATGATGGAATATGTTTTTTCAGTTCAATTTTGACCTGACGCACGCCATTAAGGACATGGTAGGTCGTGAAGGTTTGCCATTTTTCCTCTACGTAACCGATGACGTTACCGTATGGTTGTAACGCAGAGACAACTTCGTCCTTCGGCACTTCAAAAGGTAGTTCAAACACCCTAATCGTGTGTTGACCGTACTCTGCGAGTTCAAGTGTTACAGCTCCGACGTGACCATCAGAGTATTTGAACTTAAGTCCATTGGCATGGCGGCGAATAACATCTTCACACACCTCGGTGTTTGTCATTTTAATATGAACGACACTACTCGTGATCGAAAAATGGATTCCGATAACGTGGTTAGGATCTAAACGAACTTCTTCACGTATGAACGTTTCAACTTCATGTGCACGAGGTCGCGCATGTTCAGCTGGGAAGGAAACTTTAAGGGTCGCACGGCGGTAAGCGCTCGACATGTTGTTCACAGTGGACGGACGCAAGCCTGAAAGCTACGACGCGGAAGTAAACAACGCCTGCAGCGGAGCACTGGCCGGCGCGCGGGGCCGTCCGCACGCTGCCACGGCTGAGAGCCGACTGTACCATCTGAGCTACCGAAGCACGACTCACGCCCGGTCCTCACAGCTTTACTTCTGCCAGTATCTCGTCTCCTACCTTACAAACTTTACAGAAGCTCTCCTGCGAACCTCTGGTTGACAACTTGGGAAGCCGTTATGAAACCACAATATGTGAGACATGAAGGAATCGTGTAACTCATTCGGTACTATCAACAACATCCTTTCTACTACTACAAGGCAAGAACCTTTACGTAATTTAACATTTAGTCATGCGTAAGGGAGAAACAGTCGCTTCAGTATACGTATCCTATAATTAGAATTTTGAACATCAGACATCTAAATTTTTGCAGCTATGTTTTAATGTTATCTAAAAACATTCAGAAGCCTTTTTCTTTTGCCGGTTTGAAAAGAGTTAATTCCTTCGTAAAACACGTTTTCACAAAATGTAGCCGGCGGCAGTGGCCATGCGGTTCTAGGCGCTACAGTCTGGAACCGAGCGACCGCTACGGTCGTAGGTTCGAATCCTGCCTCGGGCATGGATGTGTGTGATGGCCTTAGGTTAGTTAGGTTTAATTAGTTCTAAGTTATAGGCGACTGATGACCTCAGAAGTTAAGTCGCATAGTGCTCAGAGCCATTTGAACCACAAAATGTATAGATACGAATTGACAATGTCTGATCATGATTTATTAAATTTTTAGGGGATTGAACGGTCACTTATTCAAACGTTGACGTAGAATTTGTCACCTTTTTAGCTTATTACATTTAAATTTTCTTTTGGTCAAAGTAATAGACAGCATTAATTATATTCAATAATTAAATCAAAGTTTATTTTAAAATGATAGCACGAATTCTACAATCAAAATGTCTGCTAGCATCCATCTTGTTTTCAAATAACTTAACAATATTAAGAGAAAGTTCGCACAAAATAAATTCAATTCATACCAAAAGAATATTCAGAATATGTTCCATCAGGACTTGTGACCAATTTAATTATTTATTTCTGGGATTCACCAACGGTACGCTAATTGCAGCTGTCATCCTAAAGGAAGCTGAATGTAGGAAGTATAGCGCTTTCTATTTATTTGTATGTGGTATGTAGAGTGGCCGAACCCCCAATCCACCCAATGCTTTGGAATTAAACAGACGATTGCTTTTAGTAATAATTCAGTACAGACTAACTCGCAGTTATAATACTACTGGCCATTAAAATTGCTACAACAAAAAAAAAGCATATGATTAAAGAGCATTTATTAGACAAACATATACTATAACTGACATGTGGATACATTTTCACGCAATTTGGCTTCATAGATCCTGAGAAATCAGTTCCTAGAACAACCACCTCTGGACGTAATAACGGCCTTGATACGCCTGGGCATTGAGTGAAACAGAGCTTGGATGGCGTGTATAGGTACAGCTGCCCATCCAGCCTCAACACGATACCACAGTTCATCAAGAGTAGTGACTGGCGTAATGTGACGAACCAGTTGCTCGGCCACCATTGACCAGACATTTTCAGTTGGTGAGAGATCTGGAGAATGTGCTGACCACGGCAGCAGTCGAACATTTTCTGTATACAGAAAGGCCCGTACAGGACCTGCAACATGCGGTCGCGCATTATTCTGCTGAAATCTTGGGTTTCGCAGGGATCGAATGAAGGGTAGAGCGACGGGTCGTAACACATCTGAAATGTAACGCCCACTGTTCAAAGTACCGTCAATGCGAACAAGAGGTGACCGAGACGTGTAACCAATGGCACGCCGTACCATCACGCAGGGTGATACGCCAGTATGGCGATGACGAATACACACTTCCAATGTGGGTTCACCGCGATGTCGCCAAACACGAATGCGACCATCATGATGCTGTAAACAGAACCCGGATACATCCGAAAAAATGACGTTTTGCCATTTGTGCACCCAGATTCGTCGTTGAGTACACCATCGCAGGCTCTCCTGTCTGAGATACAGCGTCAAGGGTAAGCGCAGCCATGGTCTCCGAGCTGATAGTCCATGCTGCTGCAAACGTCGTCAAACTGTTCGTGTAGATGGTTGTTGTCTTGCAAACGTCCCCATCTGTTGACTCAGGGATCGAGACGTGGTTGCAAGATCCGCTACAGCCATGCGGGTAAGATACCTGTCATCTCGGCTGCTAGTGATAAGAGGCCGTTGGGATCCAGCACGGCGTTCCGTATTACCCTCCTGAACCCACCGATTCCATATTCTGCTAACAGTCATTGGATCTCGACCAACGCGAGCAGCAATGTCGCGATACGATAAACCGCAATCGCGATAGGCTACAATCTGACCTTTATCACAGTCGGAAACGTGATGGTACGCTTTTCTCCTCCTTACAACAGGCATCACAACAACGTTTTACCAGGCAACGCCGGTCAACTGCTGTTTGTGTATGAGAAAGCGGTTGGAAACTTTCCTCTTGTCAGCACGTTGTAGGTGTCGCCACCGGCGCCAACCTTGTGTGAATGCTCTGAAAAGCTAATCATTAGCATATCACAGCATCTTCTTCCTGTCGATTAAATTTAGCGTCTGTAGCACGTCATCTACGTGATGTAGCAATTTTAATGGCCATTAGTGTAGTCAGTATTGCTACCAGCCAAGTATTTTCTCAGTGAAGTTACAATTCTTAAACCCTTACTCGGTTACAGTAATGAAAATAGATTTTCTCTGTATGTTATGTTACGATGATAATTGTATAAAAGAAGCCAGTTTATACGTGATTTTCATGTTCTTGTTACTTGTTAATATAAATTTTTTGATATTTGGAAGTGAAGGTCACAAAGTGAGGTCACACACCGGAGTAGGAGGAATATATAGAAAATTTGTTTCAGATACACCTGTGACAGATACGGTACTTAATATTTGACGGCAGAAAGAGGGAAGGGTTATATATTGCTTTCCAGTGACAGGACTTTACAGCCTGGAGACTGTAATAAAAGACATTTCCAGATTTTGGTAACGTCCGTGACATGTACTCGCAAAACAGTGATAAGAAAACCATTCAGACCTTACTTAAATATCTTTTAGATTGAATCTATGTAAAAGCAAGACAGGGAGGAGAGCACCGTAATTCAAATTGAAACAAAGAAATTTCATTAGTAATCAAAATTAAATCGAATAGTGATGCTGTAGTTGGATGCGGTGAACACGTGAACGTGGAAGGTTTAGGTAGTGACGCACAGGTGATACTAGCAACAGAGTGCATAGGCGCTAATGATGGAGCGGAGTTAATAAGCGAAGACAATCTGTTTTAAATTACTGATAAAACAAAACGAGTCACTCAATTTACACTTAATATGATAACTGAACTGGTGAAAAATGGAGGCGAAAATTAAGAACTGGATCTAAGTGTAGTTGAAGTACAGCTACCATTTGCGTTTGAAATCATGCAAATACTAAAAACCTTCAGTGCTGTCATGAGCACTACGAATGGTAATATAAACACTTGAATAATAATGTGAGCATCCCACACCTGATTTTAAAAACCATTTAGAGGAATTAGAAGTTAGCCATAGCAACATGGATGACAATAATAAAAAAATGAAAGGAAATATTACTACTCATATTAAGGAATTGGAAATTAGCAGTTGCCAGTTGGGAACCAATATTACTAACATAAGAAAAACTGCCTTATCTGTTACGACGAAATAAAGTGATATAATTATTGAGCTCAGTAACTCACTAGGTGCCGTAAAGAAAGAGCTATCTGAAATTCCAACTCAAGTGGCTGATCTTAACAGTAGGTTCGATTCCGTAGTAGCACAAATCGAAAAGTCCGCAGCTCGTGGTCTAGTGGCTAGCGTTGCTGCCTCTGGATCATAGGGTCCCGTGTTCGATTCCTGGCCGGGTTGGGGATTTTCTCTGCCTGGGGAGTGAGTGTTTGTGTTGTACTCATCATTCCATCATCATTCGTGAAAGGTGCTAGATTGGACTGTGTACAGATTGGGAATTTGTACAGGCGTCGATGACCGCGCAGTTCAGCACCC
Source organism: Schistocerca serialis cubense (assembly GCF_023864345.2). Lineage (NCBI taxonomy): Eukaryota > Metazoa > Arthropoda > Insecta > Orthoptera > Acrididae > Schistocerca > Schistocerca serialis. The sequence continues at coordinate 171,469,631 of NC_064644.1, forward strand.
CACCAACCAAACATCATCATCACAAAGCGAAAAGAGTGTTGGATCAACTATCGAGAATGAAGTGCATAAATGTGGTTCAGTATTACTATCAGAAGTAAAAGTTTGAGTAGGTTTATGGAACCAGCAGCATGACATGATAAGAACAGCTGCTTTAGATATTCATAATGAAGCTAAATCATTGCAACAACAATTACAAAACAGAACAACTTATGTATCCTCAACAGTACACAAGAACAAACTGCTAGGTAAGGTAAAGAACAGGGTTGTATTATCTAATGGAGCAAGGGGGCTGGCATCCATCAGGTATCATCAAGAACTGTGATTGAGTCTTAGCGGACAAGACGATTGTCGTTACAGGAATAACGGATATTCATGGGAGGAATTCCATGAAAGATTTCTGTGAAAGCTAGTGTAGGAGACTGAAGACTTAAAAAAGGAAGTCGATCATAATCAGAAATAATATGGGAATTATGGAAAAATTATCGAAAGAAATTATCAAAAAGATAAACACTTTCTGTTATTTGGGATCCATTTTACAAATCGAGGGAAAATCAGAGTCAGAAATCAATAAAAGAATTAATAGCGGACGGATGGTCATTGGGATGCTTAACTCAGTCTTATGTAGCAGGAATGTAATGAGCAGAACTAAAAAATTAATATACAAATCCATATTAGAGAGTGTGGTTCTGTATGGAACGGAGACCTGGACAATTAACATGAAGCGCATTAAAAAATTACAAGCTCTAGAGATGGGCTTTTGGAGAAGATCGGCAAGAATCTCCAGGAAAGAAAAGATAAGGAACACCGAAGTAATAAGGAGAATGGAAATAAAAGAAAGAATATATGACGCAATGGATAGGAAGAAATTACAGTGGTACGGGCATGTACGACGAATGGAGAAAACCAGAATACCAAAATTGACACTGGAGTGGGAACCGGAGGAGAGAAGAAGAAGAGGACGCCTATGACCACCTGGCTCCAAAATGTACATTACACAATGAGGAGAATGGGCGCAGAGGAAGGAGACACACAAGATCGAAACACCTGGAGAAATATTTTGAGAATATAGTTTAAGAACGTTTATTGTTTGTATTGTAATTTCCAAGTAAATTATTATGTTGGAGATAATCCTCTGTAATGAGGAAAAGCTCAAAATAATAATAATAATAAATTATGGAAAAACTGCAGACAATTCGAAGAGGTATGTTTGCATCCTTGAGAACATGGAGAATTAGAGTTGTTGGCATGAAACACTTGACTAACGGCATTTCAGGAACAATAATTACCCAACAGAGGTGGCAAGTACGAACAACAAATCAATATTATGAGAGGATGCAGTAAAGCCAGTTTTGCTAATCGTGATCAGGGTAGCTACAATAATAACAAATACAGAATGCTCTGGGAAACTATCACTCAAGCAAGTCAGGAGTTAATTAAATGTGGCCAAAAGTTTATGGCTCCCGAGCAATGAGAAAAATGAGTACTCTCAGGATGGAGTAAGGAGCAAGAGATCAAAACATTAATATAATAAAATTAGGTTTCAAAATAGAAACTATAAAATGAGCGTCACAGGAGTAAAAACTGTCCATACAAGAACGGAAATAATCATAATTGAAGAAAATAACGAAACTGATTATCCAACTGAAATATTTGTAGGGCACAAGGAAGACTTTGAAATTGAGGGCCAGTGTGTAGGTAGGTCGAGACTGCCAATGTCATATTACCTAGGATGATGAAAATAACTACCAGCACTAACTAATAACTACTAACATCATGTTCTCAGCTTCAAAGGAATGGTCAGAAAACCACACAAACACAGACACACACATGCATAGACACACACACACACACACATACACACACACACACACACACACACACACACACACACACACTCACTCACACATACACACAAACAAACAAAGAAACACATACCTACAGCCTAATGTTGCAGCAAAAATAAAAACACCCAGTTAGAACATCACACAAAGAGTGAAACAGTGTGTGTTAAGAAGTTTCTCTCAAACACCCTGTACAAGTACAAAGACGCGAGATCTACAAAAAGTAATACATACATAGCCTGTTCCCCATTCCCAAACAACATTTCATAAAGCCTAACCACAATCAACATATATCTCAACGTATTTTTCGAAAAATAGTAGTGTAGCCTAAAAATTCTGGTCAAAGAGGGTTCAGAGAGGAAAATAGCTAATCGTTGTTTACAACACCATATAATATAACGACAGTAGTGCTATAGAAGGAAGGAAACGATGAGATCTTATTAGGTCTGAAAAATTGTGAGCATTTATGTAACACAACAGTGCTAAATGCTTACTAATTGCATATAATGTACTGGAAGCTATGCTACAAACACACAACAGACCTGTGAACACCAGTAAGTAATAGTAAGGTATATATTTATCCTTAAGGTTAATATTTCTGTCTATACTTATAGTATAGTATAGTATAGTATAGAATCTGAAATTTGGAAAATGTGTTGGCTTTGACGCTACATTAATTAAGTAATTGAATACTTCCATTCAACTTATAGGCACTGTAAGCAAATAGCCATAAAGTTAAAATGTGTTATTGCATCATGTTTAGCAATCCATTGATGAAGATAGCAAAAGAAGAAAAGATTTTATAAGCTATACCAAACAGTGAAAGTTACAAATGTTATCAACCAAAACAGCTGACAATTTTTTCAGCCTATTAGTGATGTTAGAAGTGCTTACAAAATTTATTAAATTACAACATTTTCAGAAAGCTACCACGAAAGCAGGGTGTGATAAAATGGATAATGATTACTTTATTTATGTATGGAAACAAAAAAGGATTTCTCCAGGCCGTGACCTACAGTTTTGTCAAAAGTATGCAATGAAAGGATGACAGAACATTAAGTTCAGATCACACACATATCTGAATATCTTTCCACCAATTATCCTGGAGAGGGCTATATGCAAGCGACATGAAGGTTATGTCATACATACTGCCATAACAATCCCAGGTCTTGGGGCATTACATAATGGAATTTGAGAAGCCATGAATTTGCTTCATCATGAAAGCACAGGCCTTACTCCTATGGAAATCTTGCTAAATTTAAAATCAAAGAGTATGGTCAGAGATTTGATACCATTGATGAAAATAAAAAGTTACTTAAAGATAAGATGACCAAACAAGATAGAGCTGGGATTCATTGACATTATAAAAACTTAAAGGATACCAAATTTAAAGTTGAGGACTTGGTACTCATTAACATGTACTTATGAGAACTCAAGTGAAAGAAACCACAAAATTAGGAAATTTATATTTTTATATAATGGACAATTTAGAATTACGAATTTTCTGCATGTCGATGCTTATTACGTGGAATTTCTCAATTCAAAGAAAAGATTAGGAGTACAAAATACTACTGACCTACTTTCATGTAATACTAACAATGGAAAAGACGATCTACATCTACATCTGCATGGTTACTCTGCAATCCACAATTGCCTGGCAGAGGGTTCATTGAACTATCATCAAGCAATTTTTCTGTTGTTTCAGTCCTGAACAGTGCATGGGAAAAGCAAACACTGAACTCTTTCTGTGGGAGATCTGATTACTCTTATTTTATTATCATGATTATTTCTCCCTGTGTAGGTGGGTGCCAATAAAATAGTTTCACACTTTGAGGAGAAAGTTGATGACTAAAATTTCATGTGAAGATCCTGCCGCAACGAAAAGCGCTTTTGTTTTAATTACTGCCACCCCAATTCATGTATCATATCTGTGGCACTCTCTCCTCTATTTCAAGATGCTCAAAACGAGTTGCCTTTCTTTGAACTGTTTTGAAGGACTCTGTCGATCCTAATTTATGCAGAGCCCACACTGCACAACAATATTCCAGAAGAAGACATACAAGCGTATTGTTGGCCGTGCCTTTAGTAGATCTGTTGCATTTTCTCGGTGTTCTGCCAATAAATCATAGTCTTTGCTTTGCTTTACCCTCAACATTATCTAGTTATCAGTCCAAATTAAGTTAATTGTAATTGTAATCACTAAGTATTTAATTGTACTCATAGTCTTTAGATTTGTTGGATTTATTGTGTAACCGAAATTTAACACATTTCTTTTAGTTCTCGTGTGGATGGCTTTATACTTTTCATTGTTCGAGTTAATTGCCACCTTTCGATGTTACAGATATCTTGTCTAAATCGTTTTGCAATTTGTTTTGATCATCTTAAGAGTTTATAAGACGATAAATGACAGCACCATACATGAAGAATAGTCTTCTTAAAATGTGTGTATATGTCATGTTAGGAAAGTTTAACAGCTATAAGTGAAATATGATGGTTTTCCATGCACATCAGATTTAGTAGATATCAAATGCTAATAATGGAACTAGAAGTTTCAGAGGAAATTTTATAAAATGTGAATGAAGAGAAGAATGAAAGACTTATAAAAGAATGGCAAAAGTTTTTGAACTTCGATTTCTGATTACTAAAAAGACGTTGCTGGAGGCCATGTTACAGTGATAATTGAGTGAAAGAACCTCTAATTCACATATGGTTTTCCCCCAACTTCCCAGTGTAAATTTTATGATACATACAGAAGTCACGGTCGTGAAGGAAGAGCAGGGAGTGGAGATGTCAGAAGCACCACCGTTGGCCATAATGTAACTCTACCTTTGCGTTTCCACAAGAGTTGTTACAGGTATACCTATGGCAGATACGTCACTTAATATATGACCATCGACTGAAGGTGAGGTTACAAGCATGTTCAAAAGCATTCTAAAGATCTGAATTTTCTTGCACATGTTAAAAAGTATATGAATGTCCTGCATTACTTACGAAAATAGGTAATTTTTAGTTGAATAGTAAAACTTGGCATCATGTTCAAAAGTATCTGAATTTGCATTTTTCATAGAGAAACTGTAAGCACACACACACACACACACACACACACACACACACACACACACACACACACAAACACACACACTACGACAGTACTGGGCACTACATATTGAAGTTTGAATAGTTTGGCTCCAGCCCCACGTGCTATGGCACGAAAAAATATATATTTGTCACACTCATCTTAAATGAGTGGCCCAGAGATGTGGCTGGTCTCAATGTTTGGATACGTTTTTCGTCATAGGGTACCAGCTCACACCTGTCGTAAACTCAATTTTTAAGCTGAAATAAAACATAAAGAAACAATGCAGGCAGGTATTGCGGTGCAATTTAAAATATTGAGTGACTCACATTGATTTATAATTGGAACATATCGTTTATTTTTCTTCACTATATTCACTAAACACTTAAAATGCAGTCTGAGGGGCTTTTACGTAAGGGCGGCCATTAATAACTGACGCTACAACAGTTCACTATAAAATTCATATGTCGCAATCATGACAGCCTGTCACAGTTCACAAAATGCACTATTGTCTGCTGTCCTACATACGTCGCTACATACATACTTGTCCCCGAACGTGGCTACCAACCCACCACGGCTACATGGGGTTTCCTGCCGTGGGGTTTCCTACAAGGGTGCTGCAGGTAGCGAAGCTGTTCCGAGCAACCGGTTCCCTAACGAGGTGTTTGCAAACTGAGCCTCTCCCACTGCTTTTCTACCCCAGTCGCTCACCCTCAGTGCAGGTGTTGTCACCGTTTCTCAAACAGAGTCGTCGTCGATAGCTTTCGTTCCGTGCGTTTTCCTATATGACTTCCGTTTTATGCAGTGTACACGATGAAAGTGATAACAACAACGAAAGGGAGGCCGAGTCTTATCAAGGATGGTCATCGCTACCGTATTTATAGGAAAAATGAAGAATGTACGAACTGGATGTGCGTCAATTATGAATGGAGTAGGTGCAAAGGCCGTTTAAAAATTGCAAATGGTGAAATCGTTGCTGAACAACAACATTCTTGTCCACCTGACAAAACAGATGTGGAGATAAAGAAAAGACTACATAATTGCAGAAAAAGAGATCGTGAAGAAGAGACAGTGCCTGTAGCCCAAATTTTTAAGCAGGAATGTCAAGATTTGAAAGATAAAGGATTAGATTTCGTGGCATATATTTCGAATTATGACAGCTCCAAGACTCAATTGTGCAAGGCGAGAAGCGGAGCTATTGGGACAACCCGGAACCCTGGCTCTAGTTCGGAAATTCACCTTAGTGAAGACCTTTTGAAATTAACGGAAGGTAATAGTTTTTTGAAGATTGATGATGGCTCTGTTCCAGGCAACAGACTTCTAGTATTTGCCTGTTAAGAAGCAGAGAAAATCCTTTGCGACAATGGAACTGTGCTTATGGATGGGACATTTGACAGCTGTTCGAAACAGTTCAAACAATTGTACACAATCCATGTCGACATCGGAAGTACAGAAGAGGCAACTAAGATATTTCCTGTTTTATTTGCTTTGTTGCCAGACAAAAGTCAAAATTCATACGAAAGACTTTTTCTGGATTGAAATCTAAGATTGAAATGGCTACAATTAAAGCAATGAATTCAGTGTTCCCTGAAACACAACTTTCCGGTTGTAATTTTCACTTTAACCCGTGTCTGTGGAAGAAGATACAGGAACTGGGATTAACGGAAGACTACAGGGATAAGGAGGAAGTCCGACTGTTTTGTCGCATGTATGCTGCAGTGGCACGTCTTCCACTTAACACTGTCGATGAAGCGTGGATTTTAATAATGGAACAAATTCCAAGTGGAGAGAAGCTCACAGCATTTGCAGATTATATGGTTGATCAATGAATGGAAAATCCTAATATACCTATTGAATATGTAATGTTTTTAACCAACGACAAAGAACGATGAATGGTGTCGAAGGTTGGCATAGAAAACTAAACTCCTCAATAAATCAGAAACATCGAAATGTGTACTTTCTGATTCAAAAGCTGAAGGAGGAGGCAGTGAATGCTATTATTCAAATTAAAAAAGATTCCATTGGACTACCTCTTCAAAAAAGAAAGACAAGGTTCATAGATCTTGACAAAAATTAAAAGACATTATGAAAACATTCGAAGATTTAAAAAGGTGTTTAAAATCTCTAGCCTTTTTACAAAACTTGAATAAGAAATTACGATTGGCAAGAAAAAAAGGTTATCAATTTGCTGCTGTAATGTTGAACAACAACAAAAAAAAAAAACAATAACAACAAAAACAAGAAAAAATAAATAATAACAAATACAATGAAAAAATTTTAACATGCCTATGTACTAGTGCATAGCCAGTCCTAAGCCTGGATAAAATGTGAAGGGATGTTCGTATTTTCACGTCAGTCGGAAAGTTCACTGTTACCCACGGAGTGGGTCTAGAGATTCTAAATGTTGGATGATAAAAAATTTACAGTGATGTTCTGTGTGAAAAATTCTGGGATTTGCAGTGAGCCTTAAAAATATTATTGTTCCAAAACGGTATGTGTAAATACAGCACACATTTTACAAGAATCAATAATTTCGCGAAGTTAACTTGCCGATTCTGGAGTTTCGTCATATTTGTCATACGATTCGCTAAGTTAACTTGCCGATTCTGGAGTTTCGTCATATATGTCATACGAAACTAATTATTTGTATTTGGCGGATCTCATTCACAAAAGTACGCTTTTAACGGTATTTCTAAAGTTCTAATACAAAATCTGCTATTTATTGAATTTTTAACTCAACCAAACTGAAATTTTACTTGCTAAATTTCTTACATAACACGGTCACTCGTCCTCTGAAGCTTCCAGAATTTTTGGTGAGGAAGGCGGAATGAGGACTCAGACAGCTGGTTGCCCACTTTTCTGCCAGAGTCTTTTAAACACGATCATATTTGCCTTTATTGTGCTCCAACAGGAGCATTTTTCAACTGATTATTATGTAGTTCATTTTATATAGATGAAATTCCAACTAGATGAACTATAGTGGAGTCATCTATATTAAGCAGCGAATTTTATCATCTGTAGACATCAAGAACAACACTCTAGTTATCGAGACTTTATACGCCGCATTTAACCATAGGAAAATATTCCGTAATTTCTTTCAGATGAACACGCCCATTGTCACGTAAATCTTTATATAATTACTAATAGTAAACGCGGCGTTGCCCGGATATTAATTCATCCCAGTTTTATGTCAGTTCATCCCCCCTTCCCTCATCGCTCTTGTCCATTTAGTCCCATCTCGTCTCTGTATTCACCTCCTCCTTCCGCCCATCCGTCTCTCTTTCCATCTCCTCCATCTGCCCCTCCTCTCTCACAACACTTCCTCCTCCTCTCCATCCACCTCTCCCTCTCCATTCATCTTCCCGTCTCTGTCCACCTCCTCCGCTTTTTCTAATAGTACATCAAATTCACAATAACAGAACTAATTTATGTATTTATTAAAGTGTTCCATTAGTCATTCACCGCCTTCCCCATTTCTCTGTTTACCAGCTGCTCCCTCTTTCTTTTAATCTGCTTCTCTCACTTCTCTGGATGCACCTCCTCCCCCCTCCCCACCCCCAACACGTTTTCCTCTCTCCGTATATTTCCTCCTCCGTCTCCATCATGCCATCTCCTCTTTCCCCATCTATGAAAAAATACGTATATCTGCCTACTTTCATGCTCATTGATGAAACAATGTTGAATTTATTTAAAGGCAGGACAACCCTCCGCCAACCAGCATACGTTGGCTTGTATAAATGCCTTCACCACGAAAAGATGCATACATGAGCCAACTCCCAAGCTGATCAGTCAAACAGTGTGTAATTCTGTTGTAAGGTACCCTCCGCCATACACCGTATGAAATTTCACGTACATGGTGAGGTTCCCCTTGATTTGAAGATCAAATGTACAAATATTCATCAAGGTCGGAGCAGCACTGTGGCTTTTGTTGGAATCCGTAAGTGAAGTACCCTCCACCATGCACTGAACGAAGTTTTATGTAGACAGTGACCTTCCTCTTGGTTTGGGAAATAGGGATTCATTTTTATACACCCTGTACGCTCTACGCCGGCTTAGTTGCGAAACATAAATAATTGATTCGAACAACAGAAATCATGTAATGATTTCTGTCGTATAAGAGGCAACATAGCTATTAAATAATAGCAACGAGATTACGAGAACAGTCACTTTCAGTGTTACGTAAAATAACGTTATACCTTGTAAATTATCGCGACACAAAATGAAGATAATAAGCAATGTGGGACTTCTTTCTGTTTGCGTTTGAAACTCTCGGAGAACTCCTGTGTGGTGAGAAGGGTGGGAGGCGGCAGCAAGGGGAGCCTCAATTTGTTTTGCCGGCCCGGGCCTCTGACAGGTTTAGCGCGCCACTGCTGGTAGGAAACCCCACGGTAGGAAACCCTACGACACCCCCACTACTATCCCCAGATGCGCGGCGTGTCCGGGTCTTAGCGTCGCTCAGCCCCCAACTCTCAAAGATGGGCGCCCTCTAGAAACTACTGCCTAACTAAAAACAATGTTTGACAAAATTACGAATATTCTAAAACTAAACAGAAAAGCATATATGACATATTGAAAAATATGGAAATTTTCCGGGCAATAACAATTTAACGTCCAGTTTTCTGTATCTGCCACCGTTTTTTCACAAATAATGTTCTTGTGGCCTGATATTGCTTTTCCCACATTTTTGATATTAAACATAAATAAACAAATAAAAATACATACTTAAGTACTCATCTACCTCTTTAAACTTCAGAATCCGCCCGCTAGTTTCGTCTCTTTAAATTTATTTATTACCATAAACAGTTTCTCTCTGTCGAATCCCATATTCCGACTTCTCATTCACAAACGGTACACACTATGCTAAATCGGCTATGAATGCTCGATACAGCTCTACTAGCTACATCCGTAAACACTTTGTTCATATTAATTGGCCAAAGCATTGCCGGGATTTTAGCCTTTGAAATTTCATAAACTTACATTTTTAACACAACAATAACTTTTAAACTGTTACATATTTTTGTGGCGCGTCTAGATAATTTAGTTTAATATACTTTTCTGTCCATGAGTGCCAACTCAAACCTCCGTGTCACTCTTAGTTTCGTTTTTATCAAATTTTCTCTGGCATATAAATTTCTCCAAGCGCACAAACACGGCCATATGCGCCCCTTCCTAGCTCCGGCTTGGGTTTTTCCAAGGCCTCGTAACGCTCACAAACACACACACACACACACACACACACACACACACAAACACACTTGTACCTCATCAGTTAACTTCATCTCTCTCTGTTTTATTATTAACAAAAGAAAAAAAATGACAACTACCATATAGTCTTGTTAGAAAATTTTTATCGTATGCGCACACACAGCAACAAGAATTATGTAACGGGTGTAATTTACAATATTTCGAGAACAGTTTTATTAGGAGGGTGTGCCCATTTCTGGAACGGAAAACTTAGCAATAAGCATTACAATGCTAAAAAATAGAAAAAAAATGTCTTCCTAAGCTTCAGAGAAGTGTATTTCACCTTCAGTAGAATGTCTGCCCCCTGCAATACAAACACAACTGCAGCGGGAAGAGACGATATGATACGGGTTATTTAGATACTTTTTACACATGACGCCAATTTACGCATTTTAAATGGAACTTACCTATTTTAAAAAGCAATACAAGGCGTTCACATACCTTTGAAAATGGTACAAAATTCTCTGGTCTCTCAGATACTTTTGATCATGCTGGATAAATTTTAATTGGCTGGTCCAGTTTAATGTCGGACATTTTAAATACACCACCAACGTGACGTCATATAGAGAGGACGTGGCTTTTGATGTCATGTTTATTATGCCATAGGAAATGGGATATAAAGGATGACAGTTTATGAACTATATGAAAAAAAGTAAATTAGTTACAAACTACCGCATGCACACCCTTTATTCATGTAAATGTCACTACAGATATTCGGATTTAGATTACGACATGTTCGATATGCCTGCCGTCATTGGCGGTGATGTGGCGCAGACGAATAACGAAATTCTGCATGACCCACTGAAGTGTCGGAACATCGATGCTGTCGATGACCTCCTGAGTGGCTGTTTGGGAGATTATGGCGGCCAATCGAGGCCTATGCCCGTGGCCTCTGGGTGCTCCAGAGCCTGAATGCGGTCCCCAGAGTGCTCCCCCAGGATATCAAACGCCCTCCTATTTCGATGGCGTCTTGCATGAACCACATATTTTCAAATCAAGGTCACTTCAGATAATGGGAATGAAATCATCTACCAAAATCTTCACGTACCGGTCGATAGTCACCGTGCCATCAAGGAATATCGCACTGATTATTCCGTGACTGGACATTGCACACCACACAGTCACCCGTTGAGGGTGAAGATGGTGGTGGTGGTTAGTGTTTAACGTCCCGTCGACAACGAGGTCATTAGAGACGGAGCGCAAGCTCGGATTAGGGAAGGATTGGGAAGGAAATCGGGCGTGCCCTTTCAAAGGAACCATCTCGGCATTCGCCTGAAACGATTTAGGGAAATCACGGAAAACCTAAATCAGGATGGCCGGAGACGAGAGTGAACCGTCGTCCTCCCGAATGCGAGTCCAGTGTGCTAACCACTGCGCCACCTCGCTCGGTAGAGGGTGAAGAGACTTCTCGATAGCGAAATGCGAATTCTCTGTCTCTCAGATACACCAGTTTTGCTTATTGAGGAATGCATCCAAATCAAAGTGCGCTTCGTCGCTTAACCTAACCATACGAATTACCATATGTCCCGCGGCCAATCGTGCACTTTGAATGTCATAACGCAAACCGTTCAGAATTTATGACGATTTTATTTCATATACACTCCTGGAAATGGAAAAAAGAACACATTGACACCGGTGTGTCAGACCCACCATACTTGCTCCGGACACTGCGAGAGGGCTGTACAAGCAATGATCACACGCACGGCACAGCGGACACACCAGGAACCGCGGTTTGGCCGTCGAATGGCGCTAGCTGCGCAGCATTTGTGCACCGCCGCCGTCAGTGTCAGCCAGTTTGCAGTGGCATACGGAGCTCCATCGCAGTCTTTAACACTGGTAGCATGCCGCGACAGCGTGGACGTGAACCGTATGTGCAGTTGACGGACTTTGAGCGAGGGCGTATAGTGGGCATGCGGGAGGCCGGGTGGACGTACCGCCGAATTGCTCAACACGTGGGGCGTGAGGTCTCCACAGTACATCGATGTTGTCGCCAGTGGTCGGCGGAAGGTGCACGTGCCCGTCGACCTGGGACCGGACCGCAGCGACGCACGGATGCACGCCAAGACCGTAGGATCCTACGCAGTGCCGTAGGGGACCGCACCGCCACTTCCCAGCAAATTAGGGACACTGTTGCTCCTGGGGTATCGGCGAGGACCATTCGCAACCGTCTCCATGAAGCTGGGCTACGGTCCCGCACACCGTTAGGCCGTCTTCCGCTCACCCCCCAACATCGTGCAGCCCGCCCCCAGTGGTGTCGCGACAGGCGTGAATGGAGGGACGAATGGAGACGTGTCGTCTTCAGCGATGAGAGTCGCTTCTGCCTTGGTGCCAATGATGGTCGTATGCGTGTTTGGCGCCGTGCAGGTGAGCGCCACAATCAGGACTGCATACGACCGAGGCACACAGGGCCAACACCCGGCATCATGGTGTGGGGAGCGATCTCCTACACTGGCCGTACACCACTGGTGATCGTCGAGGGGACACTGAATAGTGCACGGTACATCCAAACCGTCATCGAACCCATCGTTCTACCATTCCTAGACCGGCAAGGGAACTTGCTGTTCCAACAGGACAATGCACGTCCGCATGTATCCCGTGCCACCCAACGTGCTCTAGAAGGTGTAAGTCAACTACCCTGGCCAGCAAGATCTCCGGATCTGTCCCCCATTGAGCATGTTTGGGACTGGATGAAGCGTCGTCTCACGCGGTCTGCACGTCCAGCACGAACGCTGGTCCAACTGAGGCGCCAGGTGGAAATGGCATGGCAAGCCGTTCCACAGGACTACATCCAGCATCTCTACGATCGTCTCCATGGGAGAATAGCAGCCTGCATTGCTGCGAAAGGTGGATATACACTGTACTAGTGCCGACATTGTGCATGCTCTGTTGCCTGTGTCTATGTGCCTGTGGTTCTGTCAGTGTGATCATGTGATGTATCTGACCCCAGGAATGTGTCAATAAAGTTTCCCCTTCCTGGGACAATGAATTCACGGTGTTCTTATTTCAATTTCCAGGAGTGTAGTTGAATAACTGTCACCCTGTCTCTTATCAGATCTTGATTATATCACAGATACGGGGGTATGGCTTGTGACATCATGAGTATCTGACTGACTTGCCCAAGAGGCTTCACAAATGTAAATAAAGCGCGCCGTGTTTACTTTTCTGTACTACTGTGGCGGCATACAAGATTAATCTGAAACTTCTAGTACCAGTATGTCTGGCGTCGTGTATGATAAAGTTCTATGTTATATTACAAAGAATTTTTAAAATGTTTTACTACATAATTTACATGTTATATTTACGATTTTTAATTAGGCCTAAATAAACTACAGTTTTTTCATTTCTTTTTCTCTATAGTACCAGACTGGGCTGAATAAGTAAGGTAGTAAGAGCAGGTAAATAGCTCTCACAAAGATAACTCTGAAACTAATGCCTACCCGTAAGAAAATCAAGCAGTTTTATCGTTAAAAATGAAATTCTGTTCAAAGAAATAATAGTTAAACGATACCCTCAGCTGCCAACGGGTGATGTTGATATACCTCAATGGGGCCAGCTGAAAATTTGTGCTCCGACCGGGACCCGAACCCGGCATCTCCTACTTACATGGCAGACGCTCTATTCATTTTTTTTAACCTGATAAAATGTTAGGGAAAAAATTGGTTGTGTCAGGACGCGAACCACCGCCCCAACAAAAAAAAAACAAAAAAAACCCTCATTATAGGACAATGACGCTATTCATTACACTTTTTTTTAGTTTATTTATTTTTTTATGTTAAGCAAGGTAGGAGAAACAGAAACCTTTATTATTCACAAAATGAACTCAGTACATCCTGACACATGATAACTGTCCTGGAAGGAACCTCGCTGCCGTCCTACCATGCGGCATGAAATAACAACAAAATCAAAGTGGGGCCACCTCCGGCACCCTAAAGAAAAGTATTGATAGATATGAAAACAAAATTTGAAGTAAATCCATTTGCTAACTGTGCAAGCGTTAGTTTTTCCTACGTCGCACACTCGCATAGTGTTCTTAGTCGATCATTTTACTTGGTCGGTTTCACAACGAAAGCACCGCCGCTCATCTTTGCGCACCCGGCACACCCCAAGTATATGGCGGGTCCGCAAAAACCGTTACTAGGAAATTGGCATACCAATCCTTGTACTTTTGTAGCCGTAATAGTTTCGTGTGTCCATCTTGTAAGTATTGCCAGTAATCCAGGACGTTCAGTAAGTTCGTACGTGTGTCTCTATAGATGTAATGGACCGTCATACCTGTGATCCATGCCACTGGGTTCGTCTTATGACGCAGAAAATACGTTTCCTCTGGAAAAAATACTGTCAGAACAGACTGCTGTGTAGATAGTGCGCCGCATGAACGCGATTATCTTTCTTGCGAGAGTCCAGACAGCCAATGCCTCGCCGCAGACCAGCCGATGGTCGTCCGTATCCAGCACGCCGCATTGCTGACACAAGAGCGAATCCGCCAAATGTATTGCGTACTTTTTATCATTTGTAGGGTATTTCCGGTTGACGACAATGTGCCATGTTGATCTGACTGTTCTAGGTAGGTGGGGGTGGTGGACCGTGCGCCACACCACGTGCCAATTAACAGCTGGATGTTTCCGTTCTACCCTGTTCCAGGCGATCTGTCGAAGAAGCAGATGGTACACGTCCTTCGATGTCGACTGTCGGGTCGTCGGTAAACGCTCTCGAACGTAAGTGTGTTCCACGATGAACGTGCGCACATACGTTAAAGGAGGCGATATATGGCCGACACTGACGGGAGGAAGATGCGATGTTGGTACGAGTTCTTCGATGATCGTCCCCGTAAGCGAGTGATTCCTGCTGCGCCACCGTTTGAGCATAGTATTAATATACATGGCACGCGCCCTCTCGCGCTGGGAGGGTAAGCGTGTTGTACTGTACCTTAAAGAGTTGTCCCAGGCATACATAGTACCCAAAAGCCGCCTGAATCCTCATAGCCATCGTGTGCGTCAAGGGGGAAGGTGTGTCAGGTGGCACATCATGGGCGCGAGATAAAGGTTGACGAGTAACACTCGCTGCAGCATATCCATCGACCGTAGGGCATTTAGTTGTACTGCCGTGCGGACTCGGTAGTTGTCCGCAGCCGTTCCCGCTGTCTCTTTATGAAAGGTGATACCCAAACAGCGGAGGGTTTGCACCGCAGGTAAGGGTCCTTCCGTTCCTGGTTCTAGTCCACGCCCCACATGCATGAATTATGATTTTCGGTAGTTGACCACACTTCCAGCTGCCATCCCATACGTCTGTAGCCAATCCAGTGCTGTTTGAGTCTCCCCCTCATTCCGTACGAGGAACACAATGTCATCCGCGTATGCTCTGCATGTGAATGATAAATGCCGTAGAGAGATCCCAGTAAGACGGCGGCGAAGACCTGCGAGGCACGGTTCTGAGGCGATCGCATAAAGGAGGATCGACAAGGGGCACCTCTGTCTCCCCCCCTGCGGGTTCGGGGATTAGAATAGGCCCGTGGTATTCCTGCCTGTCGTAAGAGGCGACTAAAAGGAGTCTCAAATGTTTCGGCCTTATGTGATGGTCCCCTCTCGGGTTTGACCTCCATCTTTCTAAGTTATTCCGAAGAGCGAGCCAATTGGGGAAGGGCGCCTTACATGGTGCACTGTATCTGTCGTGCATTGAGACCTTTAGCCGGCTTTCTCGTCGTTGCAATGGTGTCCAGCTCATTTTCCAACTCTTGGGCGAGGATACGTCCATGAGTGCGATTTCCACGCTGCACTGTGCAGTGTTGCTTTTCGCTGCAACGACGACCTCATACATTTTTGCACCTAAGATCCAGCACGGTAGCCAGTCCGTTGTGGTGGGGCCGCCATGTACCCTGTTGGTTGCAGCCCCCTGACAACACAGGGATCGCTCTATTGATGCCTGCGCCGTTTACTCCCCATGTATGCCAAGGAGTAGATGCCCATCTCCCTGGAGCATCAGGACTCCCGGCAATGGCCATCCTGCCAGGTGGCCCTTGCTGTGGCTGGGTGGCGCCCGTGGGGAGGGCTCTTGGTCGGAGTAGGTGGCATCAGGGTGGATGACACGCAATGAAGAGTGGCACATCATCTCTTGCTGGTGGCCAGCCACCAGCAGTCTCTAAGCGTTCGAGGGCTCATTTTAATGGTACCGTTTATGACCCCAAATCGTTCCCATCCCTGCCCACACCATGGGAGGAACGAAAGGCGATGAATGACAGTGACACGTATTCGCCCCGGTATCTTGTCTGTACCAGAGCTGATGGGGAATCCTTTGTATCGGTGAAGCCTCAGTTCTTTGTAGAGCATTTACAGGACACGTTTGGGGAGGTGGAGGGCTTGTCCAAAATGCGCTCTGGGTCAGTTTTGATAAAAACGGCATCCTCCGTCCAGTCACGCAGGTTACTTGCTTGTGACAAGTTGGGGGATGTTAACGTTACCATCACACCACATAAGAGTTTAAATATGGTCCAGGGTGTTATTTTCCACAGGGACCTACTTTTGCAGTCTGATGACGAGCTGCGCGCCAACTTAGAGCGTAGAGGTGTTCATTTTGTCCGGCGCGTTCATCGGGGTCCGAGGGACAATCAGGTTGCTACCGGTGCCTTCATCTTAAAAAAAAAAAATCTTTATTCCTCAATATATATATGATACATAACAACCCACCACCTTATGCAATTAGTGGGTCCTAGTTGATACAATTCAAGTGTTAGTACTACAGCTTACTCTACGTTAGTTTTCTTTTGCTCTCACTATGGGCACTACCGTTATGTCTTCCTGTGTTATTTTATTCTACTTATGCTAATCTACTTCTACCTGCAGCGTTACAAACGTGCCAGCGTAGTATAAACCTACGTTGTTGGCCCTGTTCACCGAGCTAATCCGGGTGAACGTGCCCCTGGCACCGGGCTGGCCAGAGTTGTTGATCGCTGCAGCACTATACTAATGTTGTTATCCTAGCTTATCCTACGTCTAACCTATCTTAACCTAGTGTCGAAATCGGAGAGTGTCTTGGACCGGTAATTGGGCGCACCCTCCACCTAATCCCAGGCGTGGCGGATTCCAGCCGTGAGGCGGCTGGCCAAGTCCACGCTTCGGCGGAAACAGGACAGGTGCGTGGAGTCAAATTGGGTGTAATGAGATCTGAATCATTGTTCCTGAGATATTCCCTTATCACTTTGAGTGAGACCTCATTTGCTAACTTGTTCAAGATTGAGAAATGGTCCTCATGCCTGAGCAGGTGATACGTGTCATGGTTGAGTAGTTGCTGGCGTAGTTGCGCCGCTACATCGTCGAAGAGATGGCACTCATACACCATGTGTTCTGGGGTGCCTGGTGTGGCCCCACAGTCAGCCGCTGATGTAGCCCGTTTCCCGAACCGGCATAAGTATGCCGGGTAGGGTCCATGACCTGTGAGGAAGTGCAGCAGTCCTCGTGACGGTGTAAAGTGTTTTAACTGCAATCTTTCCCTGATATTGAGCAGCAGTTCGTGTGTTCTGTGACCGGTTTCTTCATTATCCCATTGTTCTTGCCAAAGTTCTTCCCCCCTGCGTTTGATTTCTATTTTGTTCCCCACGTAAATCCCCATTAGATCAACTATTTTACCCCTGTTACCCTTTTTAACCCAGTACCATGTTGCTTGTTCCCTGATTTTTATGTCAAGCGGACAGAGCCCCATTAGTACTGTTAGGGCTCCTCCTGGTGTTGTTCTGTATGCCCCTACTGATCTGAGAAGCATGTTCCGCTGCACTCTTCTCACAGCCATGGCAAGCATAACCCTCGTGAGTCTGTGGGCCCAGATTCCTGACCCATATCCTACAATTGATGTCAGTATGCTGTTATGGTATAATTTGATTAATTCTGGTGGTAAGTGGAACCGCTTGTGACCAATCGCTATTAGATTATTTAATGTTTCTAATGATCTCTGTGTGACGGTGTCAATATGTGATGCATAAGTCCACCTCTCATCGACGACTACGCCCAGGTATCGCGCCTCATGGCGTAGAAGAACCGGTGAGCCATCTATCCTTACAGTTGGATTCCTAGCTAATTGTTGTTTTAGGATTAGATATGTAGATTTAGTTGGTGAAATCTTCATTTTGGTCATGTGGCACCATGTACTTAGGACTGATATGGCCCTTTCAACTTTCGGCTCTAAGTCTTCGCAGCTACGGCCGCCAACCAGCAGGAGGAGGTCGTCCGCATAGGCTATGCCCTCTAGCACATCGTCGCTGTTCTGAAGGTTGTCCAAGAGGGGTTCCATATTAATATCCCAAAAGAGTGGCCCCAGGACAGATCCCTGTTGACACCCCTTGGTGATCTTTTTACTTATTCTCCCGATAGGGGACGACAGTCAAACCTCCCTATTCTCACAATAGCTCCTGAGACAGCCATATAGCGACCTCGGGCACTCCTTCTCTCGCAATCGGGAGAAGAGCGAGGGCCACCACAGGTTGTCAAAGGCGCCACTGATGTCCACCATGATGCCGACCACGTATTTGTGCGGGGTAGAGGCGCAGACCTCCGCAGCCAGGGCGATGGCGTCAGACGCCGATCTCTCGGCCCTGAAGCCGAATTGTCTGTCACTCATCCCGTACAAAACTCGGTGTGCTGCCAGTCCGTCTGCCGGCAACCTCTCAAAAAGTTTCCCCAGTGTGTCTAGTAGACAGATGGGCCTGTAGGACTTAGCTTCTCGTGGATCTTTGTCTGGGCTTTTCTTGATTATTACTACTGTGGCCTTTTTCCATATTTGGGGGAATTTCCCGAGCCGCAAGCACTCATCGTATAACTTTGTGAGAGGTGCTACCAACTGGGGGGCCAGGAATTGCACCACCCCTGCAGTGATGCCGTCTGGGCCAGGAGCCTTGCCTCTTTTAAGGGCATTTATCTGAGCGGCTACTTCTTCTTCGGAGAAGGGATATACCATGTTGTTGTTCCGGTATTTCTCTTGATCTTGTCTCCGAATCTGCTGTTGTTCCTCAGAGTCATCATTCACGCCATCGTCAGGCAGCAGGACACGGAGGAGGACCTCAGCAGTTTCCTGCCAGGTCTCCGTCATCCTGCCCTGATCCCTGACGGTGGACAGCACCATGGGCGACCTAATCTTTTCCCGTACTAACTTGTACGGTATGCCCCATGGGTCCGTAGCTAATTGTGTCTGTACATACTTTTCCCAGCTCTGTAGCCTTACTGCTTTAAGCTCCTGTTGGAAGTGCTCCTTTGCCTCTCTGTATCTTAGCAACCAGCGTTGCTTTTTTTTCCAGACGACATTCCACTGGTACTACCTCCTCGCCCTCCAAACTGACTGGCGCATCTGTCCCAGTTCAGTTGACCATGGTGACGGAGAGGCCGCTACGGCTCTCCTCCTGGTTGGCACGGCAGCTTTTACCGCCCTAACAACTCCTTTCAACAGTTCCTCGGCGTATCCTTCGACATTTTCGTCACCATCAGGCAATGTCGGTATTTCACACTCCCTTGACAGGCGGTCCCAGTCAGCTCTGTTGTAGTTTAACTGTGTCTCCCACCCCATGTCCCAGCGGCACTCCTCGTCTCCCAATGAGAATGTAATAAGATTATGTTCACTGGTTGTTACCTGATCCCAGACCATCCAATTTGTTACTCTGGTGGCGGGATTGGGCGTGACCAATGTGACATCAATGTTAGTGCCCTCGCCCCCACCTCCTGCGTAGGTGGGCAGGTTTCCTTGCTTATTGGCGACCATTAACTGTACCACCATGATGGTCTCCTCGGCCTTTTCTCCTCGGTCGTCTCGTGTGCCGCTGAACCACAGGGGGGACTTAGCATTTATGCCTGCTGTAATGACACATCGACGTCCCCGCAACGCCGTGGTTACTTGTATGAGTTTGTCTAAGAATTCATCTATTGCCCGGCCATACTGGAAGTACATGTTGATGATGTACAGTACTCCGGCTGGTGCTTGTAGTTCCGCGACGTTGCAGTGATCGTCGGAGAACTGAGAGAGGACTGTGGCTCTTAGCGCTTTGTTGACGATCATTATAGCTGCTCTGGGCTCTACTCCGCTATGAATGACTTGCCAGCTTGCTGCCGCGAATGGGATTCGCCCAGCCAGGGAGTATGGTTCCTGCAGACAGAGCACATCCAGACTCCTCTCCTCCACGACTCTGCGGAGTTCCTGCATGACTAATTTACTGTTGTGTGTGTTAATCTCTCCTACCTTTAAATGGGTCACGTGCGTAGTATGTTCTAATGTGCGATTCAGGCCAATTCTTGCTCCAATCGTGAGCTATTCTTCCATTTGTAATGACAGATTGACTGTAAAGTTCGTCGAGGTCGAATTTCTCATTTCACCTTTCAAAGACTTTTTTGACTAGGTCACGCAGGGCTCCGAAGTCAGTGGGGAGATTCATTGTCTTCAGCTGTATTCTGTCGACAGCCTCCATCACCGAGAAGATGACGTCTCTGCCGTATTCATGACCGATACGCACCACATGGCTCAGGGCTGTGGTGAGGACCACCGGCTCCTCCAGGCGTGCTAATTGTAATGCGTGTTCTAGGTTGGGGTATACCCTATTGGGATCTACGCCCAAACCTTTTTGTGAGCAAGAGTTTATGGAGGATGATGTGCTGCTTATTGTGTTGACTTGTATCTTTTGTTTCTCTGGTGCTTCCATTTGTTGTTTTGCCACAGGACGCCCTTTTGGTCGTTCTAGCTCTTCAAGCGACCTTAGTCCCCGGCTTGGGGGAGAGGGAGCACCAATCTGACCACAGGGGTCCGTTTGTACACCAGCATCTTTTGTGTCTACTTTCCTGGTCCGAGTTTTGGTGGCTCCTTGTAAGAACTCCCTAAATCTGCTGGCCCTTAGTGCATCCCTTACCCTTTTACTCGAAGACTTTCCTTTAGGCTTCCTGTTGCCTGATATGGACTCGGCCATAATCAGTTCTCGAAAAAAGTCTTTGTTCTAGTGACCTATATGTGGGGCAATTTCTTCCAGTGGCATTGCAGTTCCTTTTTCCTCTTCTTGTACAAGGGATACATATCCCTGTTTTGCCACAGGTTTTCCTAGTATGATCTTCTGTCCCGCACCTGGAGCAAGCCGGCTTTCGCTCACAGTGTTTGTGAACATGGTCGAGGTCTCCACAGTTGTGACACCAGGGAACTACGAGGTAGTCCCTAACGTTTATCGAGTGGAACCCCATGTATATTCTATCCATAGTGGTGAGCTTACGCCACATACTCCCCGAGACTTCGGCTACATGATATACTACATTGCGCTCTCTAGGTCCAGTTCTGAAGCGCAGTTTCAATTCTTTTTTGAAATTATCCACACTCATGTTCTCAAAATATTGTTTGTTTATTGTTTCATAAATATCATTCTCATTTATTGTGGTGGGCACGTCGTACAGGATCACTAAAGGATTCCGCTTTTTGGGCGGTTCACAGTTAACGACCTTTTTGAGTTTGTCATGATTAAGTATTTTATCCCTGTCTTCTTCAGTGGCAACATCTACTATTACAACATTTTTTATTGCCTCAACCTTGTTTATTTTTATCTTGTCTGCTGCCGGGTTTACAGTAGTTGTGAATAGTTCTTGTACTTTTTTGTTGTCCTGACCTGGCAGGGGTCTTAAGAAGACAGCCTTGTCAAGCCTTTTGGACAGCTTTTCAATGGTCTCTTTGGTAGTTTGTGTTTTGGTGGCCGCTTGTGCGACCACCCCTGCCCACGTTTTAGTGGGCTGTTTTCGCAGTCATTCATTCTCTTTTTCTTGTTCTTCTAGTCGCCTCTCGAGCTTCGCACTAGCGATAGCCCAGGCGGGGAGTTCCTTTTCGATAGAGAGTACTGCTGTATTGCTTATTTTACCATACTGGAATCTAACAGTTGGTTTATTTTAGTATGCCATTCTGTTACGTTTTCTGCGTTCTGCCGCAGGCCCTCTTCAGGGGTGGGAACAATAAGTGTCGAACACCTTGAAAGAACACTCGAGTCACTCGTCTCTTGGTCAGCCATGATTGATTTGACGAGTGAAAAAGGTTGGGAGCCCATGTCTTGCCCCAGACCGGCTCCTCTGGCATGGGGGGGGGGGGGACATGCAGCTCGCCCACCGGCCTCACCCCAAGGCCAAGGGCACCATCGAACTGCTGGGTTCAGCGCGCCGTTGCCAGCGCACTGGTCCCCGTCGGTGGCTCCGTCATCGACGATTTGACGCGACGCTCCTCGGCAAGTGCAACTCACACTCCGGAGAGACGGATGCACCTCTCGCCCTTCGCCGCCTACTAGCCCGAGCTTCCACCTCTCGGCCAAGGACCCACTCCTACTCAGGTGGTGGGTCGGTCACCCAGTCGTTCGGCGGTCTGGACCCATCTAACCTGGCCCAGGTGGTGTCACCACCTCCTGGGTTTGGCAGAACACGCCCAGGTTACCCAGGGGCGCGGCGAAGCACCCTTTCCGACTCGCACCGCGATCCCACGCCGACGAACGAGATCGCGGGCATACAGAGCACCTGCTGGTCTGTACCCTGCGAACAGAGAGGGACAGATGTCTGGTCCCTTGACACAGCTCCCCTGTGCCACGCACCCCTCGCTTTCGCATCGGGTTGGGTCGCAGCTCTCCCTTTTGTCGCAAGGCAGAATGCCGAGCTTAACGTCTGGCACCACAGGAAGGTGGAAAGAGCCACTTGGGAAGGAGAGGCTGTTTGAGACGCATCACTTCCCCTTGTGAGGACTGCCGCAGCACACCCGACCAGAAGCGATACGCCCTACTGCGAGCTTCCGTGCCTTACGGCGCGTCGGCAATGGACAGGGCCGCGCCTTCAAGCGACCGACCTCACGCCAGATGTTGCCTTCATCTTGGCCTTCGAGGGTGATACATTACCGGAGAAGGTCAAGGTGATGGTCTACTGTTGTGACGTCAAGCCCTATATCCCTCCCCCGATGCGGTGCTTTAAGTGCTGGAAGTTCGGCCATATGTCTTCCCGCTGCACTTCCAGCCTCACATGTCGAGATTGCGGATGCCCGTCTCATCCCGATACTCCATGTGCTCCGCCTCCCATCTGTGTCAACTGTGGAGAGCCTCATTCACGTTGCTCGCCAGACTGCAGGATCTTACAGGAAGAACGCAAAATCGTGGAATATAAGACCCTGGACCGACTGACTTACACCGAGGCTAAGCGGAAATTTGAATGGCTACATTCTGTGCGTATGATGGCATCTTATGCCTCAACCATCACTCCTGTTCAAGCTCCTTTAGCTGCAACACAAACAGTCAGCTCTCAGAGTCAGAGGACCTCACCTGCCCCCTTGACGATGGGGGCCTCTTCTCTCACTGTTGCTCCCACACCATCTACCTCGGGAGCAGCACCCACTAAACCACCGGGGACACCAGTCCCCACTTCTAAGCTGGAGAAGCGTAAGTCTTCTTCGGCTTCTCTCACTCAGAAGGGATTCCTTGGGTCACTCCCTTCCCAGGTTCCTACCAGCGGCACAGCAGACACCAACCAGTGGCTGAAGAAGCCACAGGTCGCTGGTCGTCGTGCTTCGCGATCATCTTCGGTCCCGGAGACTGACCCCAATAAGCCCTCTCAACAACGACAACCAAAGGAACAGCGAGAGAAAGCGACATTGAAGCCCCGAAAGACCAAGGCACTTGCGGTGACACCTACTCCACCACTACCTACAAGCTCTGCGTCTGAGGATGCGATGGAGATTCTTGTGTCCGCTGAGGACCTCAATCTCGCCGGTCCGTCAGACGCAATGGATAGCACTTGCACGGGTGCTCCATCGGAGGCAGCAGGTGATCCGGAGGCGTAATCTGCCTTCCCAGTCCCGTCACGCCTTTCTCAGCCATGGACAATACCATCCTCCAGTGGAACTGCAGCGGTTTCTTCCACCATCTAGCTGAGCCCCGACAACTTATCAGCCTTCACCCTTTCTTCTGCATTGCTCTTCAGGAAACTTGGTTTCCAGCAATATGAAGCCCCGCCCACCATGGCTATCGGGGTTATTATAAGAACCAGGCAACTTCTGAAAGGGTGTCTGGTGGCGTCTGCATATATGTCCTTAACTCTCTTCACAGCGAGTCTATCCCTCTACAAACAGCTTTAGAGGCTGTCGCTGTTCAGGTGTGGACGCCACAGGCTGTTACCGTCTGCAGTCTTTACCTTCCACCGGATGGTGATGTCGCGCAGCATGTCCTGGCTGCGCTGATAGCCCAATTGCCACCACCTTTCTTATTACTGGGCGACTTCCACGCCCATAAGCCGCTGCGGGGTGGGTCAGTGGCGACAGGTCGAGGCGCCACCATTGAGCATTTATTGGCACAGCTCGATCTTTCGCTGTTAAATGATGGTTCCTTCACACACTTCAGTGTGGCGCATGGCACGTACTCCGCCATTGACCTTTCGATCTGCAGCCCTAGCCTCTTACCATCTGTCCGATGGAGAGTGCATGACGACCTGTGTGGTAGTGACCACTTTCAGATCTTTCTGTCACTGCCACAGCGTCAGTCTTCTGGGCGCCTTTGCAGGTGGGCAATGAATAAGGCTGACTGGGACTTGCTTTCCTCCATTGCCGCTATTGAGCCTTTCTCTAATGATGGCATTGATGGGGTGGTTCAATCGGTCACCACCGGCATCGTTACTGCCGCCGAATCTTCCATTCCCAGTTCTTCTGGGTCCCCTCGGCGGCGGACTGTGCCTTGGTGGTCGCCTGAGATCGCTGAAGCGATTAAAGATCGCTGGCGTCACAAGTGACATCCCTGCACTGCACACCTCATTACCTTCAAACGTCTGCGTGCGCAGGCCCGCCGCCTTATCCGCCAAAGCAAGCAGGAGTGCTGGGAGCGGTATGTGTCCACCATCGGCCTTCATGTCTCTCCATCGCAGGTCTGGGCCAAGATCCGACGCCTCTATGGCAATCGGACCCCTGTCAGCGTCCCTGCTCTCTCACTGAATGGAGCAGTTTGTACAGACTCCGACGAAATTGCCAACCGCTTGGCAGAGCATTTTGCTCTGAGTTACGCTTCTTCCAATTACTCCCTGGCCTTCCGCTCCATTAAAGAGCGGATGGAACGTCGGAGCCTTTCTTTTCGCACCCACCATTCTGAATCTTACAATGTTCCATTCAGTGAGTGGCTTGCCCTGATACCGCTCCTGGGCCAGATCGCATCCACTGTCAGATGGATGCGATCTGGACTGCAAGCAACACCTCCTCGACCTTTACAACCGTCTCTGGGTCGAGGGTGAGTTTCCGTCACAATGGCGGGAAAGCATTGTCATCCCCATTTTGAAACCGGGCAAGAGCCCTTTGGAGGTGGACAGCTACCGCCCCATTAGCCTCACCAACGTTCTTCGCAAGCTTCTCGAACGGATGGTGAGCCGGCGCTTGAATTGGGTACTGGAGTCTTGGGGCCTTCTGGCTCCGTCTCAGGGTGGGTTCCGTAAAGGCCGCTCCGCCACCGACAATCTGGTGAGTCTGGAGTCGGCCATCTGTACTGCCTTTGCCCGCCGTCAGCACCTGGTCGCTGTCTTTTTCGACATGCGGAAGGCGTACGATACGACATGGCGTTATCACATACTTTCTACGCTTCTTGGATGGCGTCTTCGGGGCCTTCTGCCGATCTTTATCCGAAATTTTCTGTCATATCATACTTTCCGCGTGCAAGTCACGGCCTCCCATAATTCCTCCCGAGCCCAGGAGAACGGGGTTCCACAGGGATCTGTCCTCAGTGTCGGCCTGTTTTTAATCGCAATAAACGACCTCGCTGCGGCGGTGATAAATTCTGTCCCCGCTTCCCTGTATGCTGACGACTTCTGCCTTTACTACAGCTCTACTGGCATTGCAGCTGTTGAACGTCAGCTACAGGACGCTATCCGCAAGGCGCAGTCTTGGGCTGTAGCGCATGGTTTTCGGTTTTCGGCTGCCAAGACCCGCGTTATGCATTTCTGCCGGCGCCGAACAGTCTATCCTGAGCCGCGGCTTTATCTTGCTGACGAACTCCTTGCTGTGGTGGAGACCCACAGGTATTTGGGTGTAGTTTTTGATGTCCGGCTGACTTGGCTGCCTCATATTTGGCAGCTTAAACAGGCGTGTTGGCGGCATCTAAATGCTCTGAGATGCTTGAGCCACACCCGCTGGGGCGCCGACAGATCTACCCTGTTACGGCTCTACCAGGCGTTAATCCAGTCTCGTCTGGATTATGGGAGCCTGGCTTATGGCTCAGCATCCCCATCTGCGCTGCGGGTACTGGACCCAATCCTACACAGCGGAATACGCCTTGCCACTAGTGCTTTCTGGACCAGCCGAGTGGACAGCATACTTGCGGAGGCAGGTGTCCCTCCATTGCGGTTCAGGCGCCAAAATTTACTGGCCGCTTATGCTGCCCATGTTTTTAGCTTGCCCGGGCATCCAAACTATCGTCTCCTGTTCCCGCGATCGGTCGTCCATCTGCCAGAAAGTCGGCCCCGGTCAGGTTGTACGATCGTGGTCCGCGTCAGAAAGCTTCTCTCCGGGCTTCGGGTTTTCACTGTTCCACCTCCTTTTCGGGCCACTTTGCGTACACCCCCATGGTGTGTTCCTCGCCCTTACCTTCGGCTCGACTTGGCACAGGGCCCGAAAGACTCAGTCCCTCCAGAGACCTTCCGCCGCCGCTTTTATTCCATCCTGGCCACGTATCAGGGCTCTGACGTTCTTTACACTGACGGTTCGATGGTTGCTGGTCGTGTCGGTTATGCGCTAACTCTAGGGGACCATTCCGAAAAACGTTCCTTGCCGGCTGGCTGCAGCGTTTACACTGCTGAGCTGGTCGCCATCTTTCGAGCCCTAGAGTATATCTGCTCCTGCTCAGGTGAGTCCTTCGTGATATGTAGCGATTCCCTGAGCGGTTTACGAGCTCTCGACCAGTATTTCCCTCGTTCTGGTCTGGTGATGGCTATCCAGGAGTCCCTGCATACTCTTGCCCATTGCGGTCACTCTATGGTCTTTGTGTGGACCCCCGGTCATGTCGGTATCCCGGGCAATGAACATGTTGACCGCCTGGCGAAAGAGGCCACCAGGCAACCGTCACTGGACGTTGGCCTCTCAGAGACTGATTTGCTAGCGGTCCTCCGCCGAAAAGTTTTTGCGCTTTGGGACGCTGAATGGCGCGATCGGATCACGCCCAATAAACTCCATGCCATTAAGGAGATGACGACTGTGTGGCGGTCATCCATGCCAGCCAACTGCAGAGACTCAGTCGTCCTTTGTCGACTCCGCATTGACCACTCCCGGCTGACACACAGTTACTTACTGCGTGTGGAGGACCCTCCTCTGTGTCGCTGCGGGGCGGCTTTGACAGTGGCCCACAATCTGTTGGCCTGCCCCCTTTTAGCTGTGGTCAGACGGACATTTGCGCTGCCTGATACGCTCCCTGCCCTTTTAACTGATGACCCTGCTATGGCTGGCTTAGTTTTACGTTTTATTTGGGCAGGTTTTTTTTATCATTTGATATGAGTGTTTATGTTCTATTTTATTGTTTTGTGTAGATCCTGGCCTTTGGCCTACGGTTTTAAACTGAATTTTTAATGTGTTCTCGGTGGTTGGCTTTTCCTTTTTTATTCTATGGTTGGCCAATCACTGCCACACTCCGTGTGATTTTAATTTGTTATGTCTGTTCTTTGCCTGAGTTTTTCTTGTCCTGTGTTGTCTGTTGTCTCTATTATCCGATTTTTTACTCTGTGTGGTAGTTTTTCAGGTTTGGAACAAGGGACTGATGACCGTTGCAGTCTGGTCCCTTTAATCTCACAAACCAACCAACCAACCAACTCTGTCTCACTGATCTTAAGATCTTAAAATACTCTCTTCTTCCTCCGTTGACCACCATCGCTGATCTGGCGCCGTGCAACAGCCGCATCACAGCATTGGTCAATAATGGCGAGACACCCATCCTGTTCATCACCGCTGCGAGGTACACATGATCCACGCGATCAAAAGCATGATCGAAATCTACTGCAACCATCGCCCCCCGGAGGCGGCATGCAGCCGCGAGGGCGACTACGTCACGATAGTCTCCCAAGGCTGTGTGGATATTACTGATGCCGCCAAGACAAGTCTGATCGGCATGCATTCGATTCTCCAGCGACTTTTTGATACGACTGCCCAGGATGCGCATGAAGATCTTGTAGTCACTATTAAGGAGGGTCAAGGGGCGATAATCACAAGGCCGTTTGCCACCACGGGGCTTCGGTATCGGTATCATGAGCCCTTCCGTGAACTGAATGTGAACCGGTACTTCTTGCCGCAGAAGCTCATTAAACATACATAGCCACATCGGTGTCATAATGGTCACAAAGGCACGGTAAAATTCCAACGGGAATCCGTCTGGACCAGGGGACTTGTTGCAGGCACCTCGTGTAATCGCTTCCTCCAGCTCTTCACACGTAATTTCAGATAATCCGTCCGCTTCCCCATTCACGCTCGTCGCGTCTGGGATCTCTTCCAGGACGTTCCCCAGCTCCCTCTGACTCTCCCAGTTGCTCGCATAGAATCTGCTAAAATGATCCGTGAACGCCTGTGCTATGTCCCTACGTGTTGTAAAACGACGGCCATCACCGAGATCGATCTCATGTATTAAATTCTTGCGTCTTCTTCGTCTTTCCTTTATCACATAATGCATCGAGGGAACCTCGTTGGGCAGGAAATCCTGCGACCTCGCGCGTTATCATCGTACCTGCCATCCTCTGCGTCGCAAGTTGCACCAGCTTCGCCTTAACTCGGTGGACGGCCGTCTGGCGTTCTGGTGTAGGTGGTTGAGCTAACAGTTCCCGGAGAGCCGTAAAGTAGAACTCAGTGGTCTGCCTTTGAGAAACCTCCTTCGCGTAACCTATTAAAGTCCTCCGTAAAGCTGGCTTCGCGCACTCGCTCCACCACTGCAGGACAGAACCGAAAGAATTTTGTCGACGGAGGCAGCCATGCCACGCGTCCCCCACCATGCGTCGGCATGCTGTATCTCGCAGGTGGGGGACGTTCATCTTCCAATTGCCTCTCCGTCTCCATACCTGCTGTCTATCAAGGTTAACCGTACAAATGCATGCCTCGTGGTCTGTAAACGCTGTCGGCCATATTTCTGCGTCCACCGTTGACATTGCTAACGCCCTTGAAACGTAGATCCGATTCAAACGGCTCGCGGAGTGGCTGGTAAAAAATGTATATCCTGGTTGGTTGCGATACTTCAGGTCCCATGTATCGACTAATTCCATCCCGTTGACCAGCTCCCTAAGTTCTTGGCTAGTAGTATAGTTAGATTGTTGGTCCTTTCTGTCGAGCGCACAATTAAAATCTCTGCCGAGTATGCAAGCATCGAATCGTCCCTGGAGCAACGGTGTAACTTCATGGGCGTAAAAATCTGCTCTGTCCCTTCTCTTGTCCGAGCCTGACGGTGCGTATATGTTGATCAAACGTATTCCACCTATGGTCACGGCCGTACAACGGGCAGAAGGCAAATACTCTACTTCGTCTGCACGAATCCCTTCCTTTAATAATATAGCTGTGCCAACGCCTCTCTCGTCACACGGGGAACAGTAAATGTCGTAACCGTAAAAGTCCGAGGGGGGAAGTACCCGAACTTCCTGTAATAGTGCTATGTCTAAATCCGCACCCTTTATCGTGTCACTGAGCATCTTGATTTTTACCGGCGTCCCAATGCTATTGATGTTAACATCCTATCCGATAAGCTTGTTGCATGGTGGTCAACGTAGATAGGGTACCGAACGGTCGCTAATTTTACCGTACATAGGCTGCTGTCGGACTAACGTCCCGCGCCGTCCTCTCATATGGTCTGCCGTTATTCCGTGCACTCTGCCGGTCTTACACCGGGAGAGTGCGTGGGAACAGTTCCTCCGGCAGCATCTGTTCCCCATGGGGGTGGGTCTCCTGACCAGTCCCCTAGTGTCCCATCGTTGTCGTGCGGTGCAGGCGCCGTAGCCTCCTCAGTAGCCTGTTGCCGTCTATCGAGCTCCTTCGCTGTGTCTGGAGCATCGTCAGCGGTAGGTCGTGCCGCCGTCCCGCTGGCCACCGTTGCATCCACGCTAGGCAGTTCTTCTGTATCCATGGTCGTCTGTTCTGTACCCGTAAACGTCTCAGAATTGTCTGCTAGATCAGAGTGGTCGTTCTCCACCGTGAGGCGGCGCTTCTTCCGGCGTTTTGGTGATCGCTGTTTACGTTGCCGGGCCTCGGAATCAGAGGTCAGAATGGTCTCCAGTTGTTCGTGGGGGACGTCGGAATCGTGCACCGTCGTATTATCGACGTCTCCGAGTGCCTTATCTGAAGTGGCCGCAAGCGGCACCGAAGAGAGGGCGTCCTGTGACTGCTGCAGGAGGTCCAGCGCAACGTCGTCCTTCCGTGGCTCGCCACTATCTGCCGCTGTCTGTATGTTCTGATACGCGTCTGTCTCGCGGCCCACGTCATCGCGTAATGCGGCGACATAAGTCATGGGGAGCACAGTCGGATGCGGCGTGAGGGGTGGATCATCCCGTGGCAGCTGTAATAACCTTCGTTGAGCACACTCAGAACGTACGTGTCCCTCCTTCCCACACCCAGAGCACGTCCTTGGTTGTCCGTCGTAGATGACAATCGCCCTACAACCGGCAATGTACAAGTATGACGGGACGTGTTTTCGGAGTTCGATGCGTATTTGTCTGACGCCACTGAGGACAGGATACGTCTTGAAACTCGCCCATTTTTCAGCCACGTGGGATAGGACCGTTCCGTAAGGACGCAGGGCGTATGTCACCAATTCTTCTGGCACTGCGAATGGAAGCTCAAAGACGCGGATCGTTCGGAGTCCCATGCCGGCGTGTTCAACTGTTAGCGCACCAAAATTCCCTTCCGAATGACAGAAACGAAGTCCTTGTCGGTGTCGAAGTAGTAGTTCGTCACATGCCGCTTCATTTATGAGCTTGACATAGACCACGCTGCTGACTATAGATAAGTGTATTCCAACCAGAACGTCAGGTTCGATTTTCACCTCGTCCCGTAAATAACGTTCGATCTCGTAAGCCTTCGGTCGAGCACATTCGTTAACAAAACTAAATTTCAGTGTCTATTTGCGGAACGACAAGGCCTGATTCGTTCTATTTCTGAGCCACCGAGGGCACAGAAGATAGCGCGACTACAAGGACTTATCCCTTGTACGCTTCCCGTAAGACCCACATTCCCAACTGTTCACAACCTACATTTATAATGTTCCTAAAGGATATTTGCCCATTCACTCATTACTCGCGCCAGCTAAGGTGACGATTCCCGTAAGAGTTCGGGCAAAGTATGCGCATTCGCACATTGTGAATGTTGGTTGTGAACAGTTGGGAATGTGGGTCTTACGGGAAGCGTGCAAGGGATCAGTCCATGCAGTCGCACTATCCTCTCTGCCCTCGGTGGCTTGAGATGGATAGAGCGTCTGCCATGTAAGCAGGAGGTCCCGGTCGGGGCACACGTTTTCAGCTGTCCCCAATGAGGTATATCAACAACACCTGTTGGCAGCTGAGGGTTTCGTTTAATTGTCATTTCTTTCTAGAGAATTGCATGGTCATCATTCGTATCTGCTCTTTCGGAACAGTTACTATCTTCATAAAATTCTGTTCAGCTGTCCCCATTGAGGTGTATCAACAACACCTGTTGGCAGCTGAGGTTTGATTATCATATCTTTTTAGGGAAGCTGCATGGTCATCGTTGGTATCTGTTCTTTCGGAACAGTTACTATCTACATAAATTTCCGTTCAGTGGTCTGTGACATTTTGAGCATGTAGATGTAAAATTTAGCGTTACATGGTATAGAAAAAACCATCGTTTCCAGTCGTTTCGGAATGGGTAAATACGGGTGCAGTGTGATTTTCCGGGGAATATTGAATCATTTTTCCTGCGAAATAGCGCAATTCCAGTAAGGATCGTTGAGGTGGATTGCGATCACGCACCCTTCTCTCCAAAGTAGACCATAAAGGTTCGATAATTCTGAGATCTGGTGACTGGTGGCCAGGGGAGATGTGACAACTGACCCATTCTCTCAAAACGAGTCCTGGACGCTGCGAGCTGTGTGTACAGGGATCATGTCGTACTGGAACGCAGCATCACCACTGAGGAACGAACATTATACCGAGGGATGGACGTGATGAGCCAAAATGGTCGCATAGTCTTTGGCAGTAATGCAACCTCTCGGATTAACCACAGCGCCCATGGAAAACCGTTATACGGCTGCCCAAACCATTATCGAACCATCGCCATGTTTGGCTCTTGGGACGTGAACTGGGTCAGAAGTTGGAAGCAGTGTGAAAGAAGACTCATCGAACGAAATGGCTTTCTTCGTATGCTCCATACCCCAGGTTTTACGACTTCGGCACCACGTTTCCCTGATACGGGCATTTGTATGACTGATGTGTAGTTTTGGTATTCCACTCCGCCTTGCAATTACCAGCTTTTCCCTTGATGTTGTTTCGGTGAAGACAGGGTTCGCGAGTGCCACGTTGAGTTCTGCAGTGAATTTGCAGCTGTAATCCTTTTATTTTTCCTCCAACTTTCGTCAGCGACCGTCTGTCACAGTCACTCGTCACATACTTTCGCCCGCTTTGTGACTTATCGGACGATGTTTTTCCGCTTTCCCTGTATGCGATATAAATCTTTGATACTGGTGTCCATTGACACATCAAACATTTCGCCTGCCTCGGCTACAGAAGGATCCATCATATGAGCTCGAGCAATTTGCCATCGTTAGAAGTCATTTAGCAGAGGCTCACAGCTACACGTAACACTGTTCCGGCCGCTACTGACCCTTGAAATGTACTGAAGACACGACGCAGGAGCCGGTCGTGATCAAATAAAACAGTGCAATCTACAGGATTGGCTAGCATCCCCATTTATTATGTTCGAGCATGCATTTGTCACGGTCATTCCATTTTTTGTCCAATCACTGTATTTTGCTACGGATAGGAATAAGATAAGAGATTAAGGCATAAACGTAGACATACAAACGGTAATTTTCCTCGTCATGAATTGAGAAATGAAGTTGGGAAGGGAATGACATATATTACGTGGGATGTTTGAGAGTGTGTGTAAACGTAGATGCAGCTTGTGAAACGTGAACTTCTCTTATGTTAACGTAAGGTAAAGCAGCCTGGTAACGTGCTGTCCATGGAGTAAATGCATCGTCTCTTGCGGAGACCAGGTTAGCTTCGCAGTAGAAAGATTCAGACTGTAAAATTCTGTGGTGTTTACATGTCGAAATGTCGGCCGTTGTCGAGATCGTTACGCAGCTGCATTCCCGTAAGCTATTTGAGGTGTGGATGTAGACTAGTGGTGGAAAGAAAAGAATAGCGAATAACAGCCGGAAGAAAAATAAATCGTACTTTCCCGCGAACACGACAGTGCTACGACAGACAAGAGCTGTATGGTAGACAAGAGACACATTTCGCAGTTAATAAATCGTTTTGAGGGCGGAAAAAATTTAATGAAGGTCAGAGAGCAGTCCGAGAAAGGAGCGAATGCGCTGAACTTTCAGAACACGAAAAGTATGGAATGGTTTATTTTGAAACATATGACGCTAATTACGGTCTAGTGTAACGGTGATGCTGCCTCCAGAAAAAAATGATAGAGTCTGTTAGCCAGAAACACTGTGAGGTAATGGAGAACTCGTGTTGGAAACTTCTTA
Organism: Schistocerca serialis cubense; assembly: GCF_023864345.2. Lineage (NCBI taxonomy): Eukaryota > Metazoa > Arthropoda > Insecta > Orthoptera > Acrididae > Schistocerca > Schistocerca serialis. The sequence goes on from NC_064644.1 coordinate 171,503,451, forward strand.
GTCGGTCACGAGAAGGCCGAAAGAAGGTTTTCTTTTAATTTTGTGACGGCGTACGAAGCTAAGCGGCTAGCGGCAACCAGGAAATTCTTCATGGCTTCATAACCACAGAAAGACTTGATAGTAATCCATTTCGAATGCTAGAACGGGTTCGTTCAGAAAATGGTTCTTAGTACATGACTGATTTTTATTTGAAGATGTGTAATACTAAACGACAAAGTAAGGGACGTTAAATTAAGTTGAAACTGTAGATGTCATTTTACTCGACAGAGTATACAAATCGTTATAAACTGGATTACAAGCTACTGTTTAAAAATGACGGAAGTGCTGCATATTTTCTTGCATTTTGTATAACATCTACGATTAATCAAACAGTGTTCCATGCTTCCCCATAGTTACCTCGTTGCATTTTTGCGTATACAAGAGATTTCTTGACCTCTACAAGCTGCCGTTACATGTACAGATTTCTTCACCAACATAAAATAATGATTTTTCTTTGGAACACGCTTAGAACCTGCCTCTATCCTATATAGAATGTCCAGAGTATATTCTACGTTGCGACGCTTAGCATTTGGTTGAAACCTTAGAAGTAAATGTACATACGCAGTATTACTATTGACATCCTGACAACTAGGGCTGGGGAAACGATAGTCGAGCTCGAACAGCAGCCACGTGACATTTGACTCGCGCGGCGCAAGTACGGGCGACACCCGATTCATTACGAGCGAACAGTAATAAGTTATAACTCTACATGAGTCCGCCCCCGATAGCTGAGTGGTCAAATGGTTCAAATGGCTCTAAGCACTATGGGACTTAACATTGAGGTCATCCGTCCCCTAGACATAGAACTACTTAAGCCTAACTAACCTAAGGACATCACACACATCCACGCCCGAGGCAGGATACGAACCTGCAACCGTGGCAGCAGCGCGGTTCCGGACTGAAGCGCCTAGAACCGCTCGGCCACAGCGGCCGGCCGCTGAGTGGTCAGCGGGACAGAATGTCAATCCTAAGGGCCCGGGTTCGACTCCCGGCTGACTCGGAGATTTTCTCTGCTCAGGGTCTAGGTGTTGTGTTGTCCTAATCATCATCGTTTCATCCCCATCGACGCACAACTCGCCGAAGTGACATCAAATCAAAAGACTTGTACCCGGCGAACGGTCTACCCGACGGGAGGCCCTGCTAATTCGACATTTATATTTTACTCTGCTTGAAATAGACAACTGCATGCAACACAGGAGGGAACAGCGTTAAGTCCTACCACCATACAAACTTCTGTTGTATTCCAACAAACTAGCAGTAAAAGTTTTCATATATTAGCTATGGACGCATAAACATTTATGGCGATTTTTAAGAAAAGCTAACAGATAAAGGCGAAAAGCTTGTCCTTAAAAATATTACTTGATTCCTATCCCACTACATGATGTAGTGGTATTTTATTTGGCTATTAGAGACTGTAATAATTTAACAAATGTTACTCATATGGACACTTAGATTACTGCTCGCATATTAAAACTGCTGTGTCTACTTCTTCTGTAGGTGCCGCTGATGTCAGTGTCATTGGGGCGCTACTCCCAACTTCACATCAGGCACGCCTTCGAAAAGCATGACTGCCAAAATGATTACATTGCAGTGTTCCCAGAACACACTTTATTACAAATGCTCCACTTCAAGTCCGGTACAGTGCTAGTCCATAGAAGTTCTGTGTGATACTTAGTCCGATCTCAAGAATAAAATCTTTGCCCTGTTGCAAACGCAGTCTGACACTGTCACTGCCTCTTAGGTCTGATTTGCGACTCAGATTTTAAGTCCCATAGTGCTCAGAGCCATTTTGTTGTCACATTTCTGTACTATTGGCCACCATCATGGAATGATATCACTTCTTCACCGTAGTCGCTGCAGATGTCAATTGACGTGCAACCTAGTTCCCCGTCGTTCGTAACATGAGTGGCGAACCACCGGAACATTGTGGTACTAGCTACGCCTAATGTATGCACATACCCTGTAGCTTTAGGATGGACTATGCGACAGGTTTTCTGACGTAGGTCACAACAAAAATAGCAAGTAGAAACGTTATCAAACTTCCTGGCAGATTAAAACTGTGTGCCCGACCGAGACTCGAACTCGGGACCTTTGCCTTTCGCGGGCAAGTGGTCTACCAACTGAGCTACCCAAGCACGACTCACGGCCCGTCCTCACAGCTTGCCCGCGAAAGGGAAAGGTCCCGAGTTCGAGTCTCGGTCGGGCACACAGTTTTAATCTGCCAGGAAGTTTCATATCAGCGCACACTCCGCTGCAGAGTGAAAATCTCATTCTGGAAACATCCCCCAGGCTGTGGCTAAGCCATGTCTCCGCTATATCCTTTCTTTCAGGAGTGCTAGTTCTGCAAGGTTCGCAGGAGAGCTTCTGTAGAGTTTGGAAGGTAGGAGACGAGATACTGGCAGAAGTAAAGCTGTGAGTACCGGCCGTGAGTCGTGCTTCGGTAGCTCAGTTGGTAGAGCACTTGCCCGCGAAAGGCAAAGGTCCCGAGTTCGAGTCTCGGTCGGGCACACAGTTTTAATCTGCCAGGAAGTTTCATATCAGCGCACACTCCGCTGCAGAGTGAAAATCTCATTCTGGAAACGTTATCAGTTTGGAAAACAGATGGTAACATTAAAATCAAACAAGAAACGAAATTAATTGCACCCAATAAACGTATTGTTTATTTATCTGTTACTGTTTTTACACATGATCTGTATGTAGAAGATATTGTAGCCTCTCTTTCACAGTTTTTATCATTAAAACCCGTAGCACAATAATAAACTAGGAAAAGTCGTGGAAATAGTACGAGCAGAAGTCACTAGATAGCGGAGCAATCGAAATTTCTAGGAAAGCCAAAGGTTTCCGGAGCGTTGATGTAAACTAATAGAGCTATTCGATCAACGTTAAAGCACCACACCACTCACAACTATTGGCACTTCCGCTCAGCTCTCACCATAGAAGATAAATGCGCCTTATGATTCCACTTTTCCAAAAGTTAATTGCACTACCGGCCATTCGGTAGAGAGGATGACGCAACGTTGTAAAATGTGAACATAACCGTTGAAACAAATGGGACTAGCTATTTTAGCGAGTGACCTTGTCTCCTCCACACTCTCTCTTTTCTTCTGTGTTGTGGAAGACGCACCCTTTGATTAGACGGTGCGGTATTTTGTTCTTGTCTGTACATTATAGGACTATACATACGTTTGTAACTACCTTCTCCTAGTCCATTTCTAATCTGTTTCTGCTTTAGCGTTAGACGAGACAACGTGCAAGTCTTGATACGGTGATGCGATTGATCGACCGCCCTTACTGTCGCCTATGTTCAAACTTGGGTGATTAATCAAAGAACCTCTCTTCATTACCTTCTCATGATTAACGAAGTCCGATTACGATTTCTTGAATGCGTTTTTATGCACCTCAGCATTGGCTATTCAAACCTCTGTTACGGATACATGCTGTAGCATCACATTGTTAATGACTCTCCACCAAAACCAGCTACACCGACCATTTAATTTTTTTGTTTTGTTTCAGTGGCTCGTCGTTATAATAATACTTCTCTCTGAAGGACATAGAGAATTTTTTTATTATAAACCTATAGACAACAATTAACATGTATCTTGTTGTGGTAGTCGCCTGCGAAACGAACCTCTCTTATTGCGAAGATACTCATCTATTGTAATTTTCATGGTATTGTGCGTTTGTTTGAGTAATAGAATAGTAATTTGATACAGCGCCACTTAAAGTGTCATGCTCTGGAGATTTTCAGGTGCTTCCTTTTACTTTTAATTTGATATTAAAAAGTTAATCATATTTTAAACACAAATGTTTTTCAGAACAACGCCAATCACATTCGTACGGAAAAAGGAGTGAGAAGTCCGAGGAGGTGAGCAATAACTACTTCATACGCTGTTTAACCTGTGGATACTAGTATTTCTATTTCACGAACGAAATATAATGAAGTGTTGGGTCATACGAAATGTATATGACAGAAGATTGCGTTATCTCGTGTAGTCGTAGAAACGACCGTTGCGCAATATTTCTTTATATCACAGTCTTTTATATACTATGTTTTTAACAGGTGGTGCTGCTGCTTCTTGTGATTATGCTTTCAGCGGTTTAATGGCTTGTTCCTAAGGTAGAGATATTAGGAGATAATTCACTCCTCTTATTCAGTTTCTCTTGCGGCCACAGAATCTTTGTATTGTCTCATCATACATTCTTCCAAAGCATTGTGCAGTTTTTATAATTGCTTGTAACACAATTATTCGCACCCATTTACACCCACATAAAATATTTTCTCATATCCATCTTGATGCACAATGTGTTAACGACTAATATGGTATAAAATAATATTTCAACATAAATTAAATCAAAATAAGTCCAAGTGCATTTATAATTTAGTTACATTGTTGCAACAAGGGTGTCCTATAATCCGGCCAGTTTTCCTTGACCGAATGGCTCCTAGCTCTGAACGGACAATGTTTTCCGTCAATATCGACCTTAACGATAAAACAATACCATCTGCAGTAGCATTGCTTCATTAATTTGTATGTTGCATTGTGCTGTAATTCTTGTTTCTATTAAAGTAGCGATGTACTAGTTCCTCGTTCACTGCGGGCGGTATCTGCGTTTTATTCTTGGAAATGAATAGGCAAAATTACTATCTTTGCTTTCACAGAAGCACGTTCAAAAATAAATTGGCACATAGAAACTGCGAAAGCCATGTCTGCGAAGCTGCATCAGAACACCCCGTGTTTCATATTCCAACACGACGACGTCCTAACACATGTTCCGCGGAACGTACAGGCCTCCTTCATATACAGTACATATTATCAGGTCATTAATAAGTACTTCACGATGGCACAATTTTTTAGTCTAAAGAAAATTGGTCGTGTACTTACGTTGGTGATTGTCGAAGATATTTTCGTGTCGCTACTGCAGTGCAGGCTTTGTGGGAGAAGCTAACGAACTGAGTCGTACTTCCATCCTGCGTACACCAGCTATTAAGACGGCCTCACTCTTTTAATGAGCAAGTGGAAAAACCAGCCGGTGCGACAAGAGACGGTTGCTTCGTTCATGAGTCATGCCACGTACTTTACAAAAGGAACATTTCAGTGAAGTGAAATACTGAATGAAAGCAGTGATATTGCTATAGACTGATCATTGCTTTTGAGGTAGTTAACTGTCTGAAATGTGAGTATGAAAAGGATAACACATATTAATTACAGAAAACGTTATTAAGTGCATCAGCCACAAGGAATGAGTAGGCCTATGGAGATACTTTATCTGGTCAAAAATATGCATACACTTATTAAGGGACGGTAATGTGGGTGTGTCTAGGGCTGCCATGTATCCTCGTTTCCCCACACTTGTCCTAATTTCGAGGGCGTCCTGGGATGTTGTTGTACAACTGTCGGCGTTAAACTCGGTCGTTTCTTCTGTCTGGAGAGATTCGATTGACTGGAAACAAATAAATTTTATTAAATCTTAGTTTACTCTGAGGTGGCAAAAGTAATGGGATAGCAATATGTGCATATTCGGATGGCGGTAGTATCGCTTACACATGAGGTAAAAGGGCAGTGAATTGGCGGAGTTGTCTTTTGTACTCATGCGATTCATGTTAAACTGTTTCCGATGTGATTATGACTGCACGACGGGAATTAGCAGACTGTGAACGCGGAATGATAGTTGGAGCTAGACGCATGGGACATACCATTTCGGAAATCGTTAGGGAATTCAGTATTCCGCAGTCTACAGTGTCAAGAGTGTGCCGAGAATACCGAATTTCAGGCATTCCTCTTGTAAGACGTGTATATTTCTATTGTCTACTGTCAAACCACAATTTATGAAACATGTTTATATTTTATTGATAGGATTAAGTAGGAGTAATTAATATTTGTGATTTTGGAAATAATTGTGATAGCAGGGAAGGTCTGCACCAAAGTATTGTAGGCGGGAGAGACCACACATTGATATAGTTTTAAAAAGAGCTGGAGAGACCGCATATGGATACATTTTAAGAAAAGAGCGGGAAAGACCGCGCATTGATACATTTTGTAATGGTAGCAGGGATTGTCTGCACCAGAAAGCATTGTTGGCGGGAGAGACCGCACTTTAGCGTTCGTAGGAAGTCAGTAGTAAGCGAGATGTGAAGCGAGTCGGTAGCAGGTCTGAAGCGAGAGGTTGAGAGGAACGGTATGCCTGCCAGCCACCAGCTATGATTTACAAGAGATTATACACGGATGTACAGAGACATCAGCTAACTATTATCATAAGAGGAACTAATGTTATTGAATGTCTTTTTTTTTTTTTTTTTTGAGAAACTCAAGACTACTGAAGGTATGTTTGCGCAATGCTAGTTGTAAGATTATTGTAAAAAGTAAGTCCCATTAGAACGTTTGTAAAATCATTTCATTGCCAGCAGTAAATATCTGAAGAAACGTTTTCAGAATATAATTAATTTTTCCCAGCAATATTGCACTACTGATTATAATCCATCCCAAAAACCATCACCGTAAAGCTTTGCAAAATTTTATTGTTGTCAAGGAAATGTTTAACTATGAATTACGTAACTTCAGTCAAATCAATTAAAGAATAACGTCAGCTTTGGTAATAAATACAGCCACTTATTATGACAGCCCACCAGCAGCTAATAGAGTATAGTAAAACAGAGTAAGTATATTCACGTCGCAGTTCGATGTAGCAGTCAGATGGAGATACAGTAACAGCAAAAAAGGTAAGGAACAATTTTGGGTTTTGCAGGTAACGACTGAGGGCCACGACGACGACACATTCTATGTTTCGTCGAAATAATCAGAAAATCACTTTTAATAAGCAGCATTTAAATTTCTATGCGAAGATTGCACTTATTATTATTGAGAAAGAGAATTAATTTCAAAGGGAAGATTTCATTTGTTATTATTAAGCAAGAGCTAGAAATCCTAAGGGAAGGTTTCATAGGTTATCGTAGGAGGGAAGGTTGCGTAACAAAAGAGGTATAGAGGAGATGGGAAGGTTTCACTCTTACCACGGAAAACGCCGTGGCCGATGGCCTTCACTTAACGACCGAGGGCAGCTGCGTTTGCGTAGAGTCTTCAGTACTAACAGAGGAGCAACACTGCGTGAAATAACCGCAGAATCAATGCGGGACGTACGATGAACATATCCATTAGGACAGGGCGACAAAATTTGGCGGTAATGGGCTATGGCAGCAGACGATCGACGGAGTACCATTGCTAACAGCCAGCCCCGGATGTACGATATTTCCGAACGGGGGCAAAAACGTGATAGTGGCGCCCACTCCCCCTCTCCTGCCCTCTACTGTTTGAGATAGGACTTCAAAAATTTAAAAAAATTCAGAAATATGTTCATTTTGTAGCACACATCTTTCTGAAGAGTTTGATATGCAAAACATGTATGTTCGAGGAAATTTAAGGCATGTTATTTGGTCGTAAGAGTGCCAAAGTGCAGTGCCTTGCATCTTCGCGCAGCATTCTTCTATCGCATGTCACTGTATTCCACTCTGTGGAATTCAAAAGTGCATGTTTTTTAATGCAAGCCATCAAATCTTTATTCAGGACAGTGGAAATTAAAATGTCCTGCGGTGCCTCTCCTGCTACCAGTAGGCCGGTTTGACATCATAGTCCCCTTACAAAAAAGTCCACAATTTATACTGAGAGAGATTATTTGTGACAGGAAGATTAAGAAAATTTGCTCTCTTTATTACCTGTCAGATAATAACTTTCTTCAGAAAATTTACACTCTCTGTTGCCTGTCAGCTAATAACTTTCTCTTCTGTATGACATAAAATTAAATATAGGAAACATAAAACCAGTAAAGACAAAAGATAAGTAAGACAGTATAAATTTTTTCCGTCAAACGTTTTGCTGCATGAAAAATCAAAATGTCGACGTCTAATACTGGAAAAGAAGTTAATACGAGTAGCAATCAGAGCTGGTATGGTTTCTCGATTTGATCACATCTGTTTCGTCACTGTCTGCTATATAAAAACGAATAGGCCTTTCTAATATTGTAGCAGTTGTAACGCACGCCAAATAAGCGAGATTGATTTGGCACAAATGGTCATTTTTATCTACCTTATTTACATAAATAACACGACAGAATATATTTCACGAAGCACCAATATCAAATGCCTATTAGATCCACTGCAAGCAAAAAATTTTATGTTACGAAATAGTTTTACATTTCATTCATACGCTACAGTTTCTCAAGCATGAGATCTAAAAATGGTAGTAATTACGAAATTTTTATACAAAGTTGGAATCATCATATTCCTCCATATAATTTGTGTGATGTCCCCGTTTCTTCTCCTTCCCCTTTCTAACAAACAATCTTGTTATCACTGATTCTGTAATTATTCCTGCCATTGTCAACACTTATTCTCTGGTTAACTTCACTAACCCTACCATATTCACCGGTTCAGTTATACCGCCTTTATTAGCCAGTTAGGCGTTATTACGTGTTCTTGTAACGCGTTTTCCGCGCTATTCCCATTAGATTTAAGCGGCTGCTATCCGGGGACTGTACAACCGGTCCTTAGCAGAGTAGCGACCTAGCAAAAATTTTATATCAAAATTACATTTTCTTGGGTGCAACGAGAAGATTATATGTGATCTTTCTTACCTGTTATTCTTGTTTGTCATTTATTTCCACTCTAGTAGTCTGAATCTATGGATTTCGCTAATAATTAGAACAACGCTTATCATTCGCACACCCAATCAATCACATAAACAAACAGCATTTGGTATTCGTCCGATCGGGTTAATTCAGCTCAGGTCGTATAGGGCCGTCCCCTTTTGTCTGCGGGAAACTTTTTTTATTTCTAGATGCGACAGATTCCCCTGGCAGAGACATCCCGTAGCTATGCATGCATTCAAAAATCAACGTATGATTCGCTCAGAAATCAACTTAGAATGTGTTAAAATGTTCAAAAATCGACAGGGATGCGTTTCAAAACTCTATGAACAATTGATAGACCAACGTGCGCTGAATGCTAGGCGCTTTCTTTGAGAATATGAATTTGGCGCCCCCTGAAATTGCCGCCCACGGCAGATACCCCTCTCTGCTCTCAGCTCCCCAGTCACTCCCCCCCCCCCCCCCCCCCCCCCCCCCCCGCCCATGCTCCGGTCCTGCTAACGGGGCACAGCATCACCTGCAGCGCCATTCGCGGGATCGTGACCATATCGGTGGGACCCTAGACGACTAAAAAACCGTGGTCTTGTCAGATGAGTCCCAATTTGATTTGGAAAGAACTGATGATAGGATTCGAGTGTGGCAGAGATACCCCAAGGAGTCATGGATGCAGGTTGTTAACAATGCACTGTGAAAGTTGGTGGTGGCTTAGTAATGGAGTGGACTGTATTTACATGGAATGGATTTGGTCCTCTGGTCCAACTGAACAGATTATTCATTGAAAATAGTTACGTTCGGCTTCTAGGAGAACACATGCAGCCATTCATAGACCTCATCTTCCCAAACAACGATGGAATTTTTAAGGATAACAATGCGCCAATTCATAGGGCCATAATTGTTCGCGATTGGTTTGAAGAACATTCTGGACAGTTTGAACGAGTGGTTTGGCCACCCAGGTCGCCCGTCCTGAATACCATCGAACATTTATTGGACACAATCGAGAGGTTAGTTCGTGTAGAAACTCTGCACCAGCAATACTTTCGCAATTATGGATAGCTACACGTAGGAGCAGCATGGTTCAGTATGCCTGCGGGGAATTTCCAATGACTTTTTGAGTCATGCCACTAGCCCTGGCGAAAGAGGTCTGACATGATATTAGTTATCAGGCGACTTTCGTCACCTCAATGTAACGCGTAGCAAGTTTCGTTCGTTTTTGTGGTATCGATAGCAACGATGCCACGGCGTGGGTGCAAGTTCATAAGTTGGCACTACGAGACACCGACGACAGCGCCCTCTAGCACGCGCTGTTCAGATCTACGAGCTCCGCTGCAGATTCTACCCATTTGATCAAGAGCAGATGGCCGGGACACTTCACTTCAGCAAGATACTTTGCTCTACTTACGACGGGTCTAAAGCTTGCTCATCATTGCAAAGTTATGTAACCATTTATTACCTGTTTTAGCCTATAGTAAACATCTATAATTTGACGTGCAATACCGACGTGTCTTACCTTTTCCTGCTCCTACTCACTTCCTACATTCGGCCAACCTTTCAGTTTTCAGGAGCAGACCGCCTTCCAGGCGCGATACAAAAATTTTGCGTTAAAAAAATCAGCTGCAACCAGGCTCAGACGCTCTCCTAAACACATACTTTTTTTACTTATTTGATGAGAACAATGAGGAAGCTGTTGACAATCTACGTTTGAGTGCATAGTGTCATTTATGTCATACTGCTTAAAAATAGTAAACACGGTAATTATTCAGTCATAAACTTGGAGATGTTGAAAGAATCAGGCAATCAATTGCAAATGTAAAATTTATTGACTTAGACTTCGACAATTTTAAAATTCTCTTCTTCAGAGGATATAATTGATCTTGTTACATCACATGCTAATAGAGGACATTGAATAAAGCCAAAGGGCACGTAAGAGCTTTCTTGACGGCTTTAAGCCGCTGGTCATTGTATAGCGTCTCTTCACCGCTCTCCCCTTATTTTGGGGAGCATGTCGTTATCCTCATAACACTTTCTCTGTATATTAATTTAAAACCATTTTCCATTGATATAGTAACATTTACACGTAAGTAGTTTATTCTTAGCATTTCGGCACATCCTTGTAATGTTTTGAACCTAATCTGAATTTTGGAATTTGTTGCCTGTTCTGCCTCAGTTGAAGTTCGTACACTTCTCTAACGCTAAGCGAAAGTGTCTCCGTTTCAGCAATTGGCTTTTATCAACTTTTAGTTCATGTTCCCCATCCCCCCTCTTCCTCAAAGTGTTTGGTTCATTTTAATAGAACTACGTACTACATGCGCAGCGAAATGTAGTTGCTGTGTTACTCTCTCACAAACATTGTTCGTAAACTTTTTAGTGGTAAGCGGAAGCTTCTCCATTTTAGCTATAAAGCTATAATAAATTTTAGTTCATGCAGTCTCAGCGCGTTTCTTAAGCACACATATTTAGCGGACTCTTCCATTAGTGTTAGAGCGTGTTCATTTGGACAGTTGAGTTTTGCTATTTGCCATAAGCACATGCATACCTTTATAATCCAGGTGCCATCATTGCACTGTGTTATATATATATATATATATATATATATATATATATATATATATAACACAGTGCAATGATGGCACCTGGATTATAAAGGTATGCATGTGCTATATATATATCCTCCCCCCGTGAACCATGGACCTTGCCGTTGGTGGGGAGGCTTGCGTGACTCAGCGATACAGATAGCCGTACCGTAGGTGCAACGACAACGGAGGGGTATCTGTTGAGAGGCCAGACAAACGTGTGGTTCCTGTAGAGGGGCAGCAGCCTTTTCAGTAGTTGCAGGAGCAACAGTCTGGATGATTGAATGATCTGGCCTTGTAACACTAACCAAAACGGCCTAGCTGTGCTGGTACTGAGAACGGCTGAAAGCAAGGGGAAACTACGGCCGTAATTTTTCCCGGGGGCATGCAGCTTTAAATAACGAGGTAAAATAGTCCCCCATTCGGATCTCCGAGCGGGGATTACTCAGGAGGACGTAGCTAGCAGGAGAAAGAAAACTGGCGTTCTACGGATCGGAGCGTGGAATCTCAGATCCATTAATGGGGCAGACAGGTTAGAAAAATTAAAAAGGGAAATGGATAGGTTAAAGTTATATATAGTGGGAATTAGTGAAGTTCGGTGGCAGGTTATGCAGGAGTAGGTTTAATAATGAATAAAAGAAATAGGAATTCGGTTTGTAAGTAAGCTGTTTAGGTTTTTATGTCGGTAACGCCACGTAGCGCTCTGTATGAAAATCACTGGCTGTGCTGTGTGCAGTCTATGGCTGGTTGGCATTGTTGTAATATTCGCTATTGTAGTGTTGGGCATTTTGATGTGGACAGCACGTAGCGTTGCGCAGTTGGTGAGCCGCCAGCAGTGGTGGATGTGGGGAGAGAGATGGCGGAGTTTTGAGAGCAGATGATCTGGACTTGTGTCCGTCAGAGACAGTAAATGTCTAAGACTGGATGTCATGAACTGATATATATATATAATGACTTTTGAACACTATTAAGGTAAATACATTGTTTGTTCTCTACCAAAATCTTTCATTTGCTAACTATGCCTATCAGTAGTTAGTGATTTCAGTAGTTACTTATAAGCTGGCCAAATACCTAACAAAGTTGATGACTCCTATAGTCGGCCGGTGTGAACATCACATCAAAAACTCCCAGATGTTCATTGAGAAAATCAAAGAGATTAGAGTTGGTCCAAATGACATTTTAGTCAGCCTGGATGTGGTATCGCTGTTCACAAAAGTTCCTGTGGAGTACACCTTGAAAATGCTGGCGGATCTTTTTCCTCCTGAAACTATAAAATTGTTCCGGCACGTCATGACGACGACCTACTTCTTGTATGGTAATAAATTTTATGGAATGACAGACGGTATGGCGATGGGCTCTCCGTTGTCTCCATCACTGGCTGACTTTTTATGGAGAATTTTGAAGAACGTGAATTAAATTCGGCTCCCCTCCGTCCATCCTTATTTTATCGTTACGTTGACGATACATTTATTATCTGGCCACGCGGCGCAGAAGCTCTCGAACAATTCATGGAACACATGAACAGCGTACATTCGAACATCCAGTTCACTGTCGAGATGGAGAAGGAAGGGAGACTGCCTTTCTTAGACGTTTTAGTACAACGACAGGCGGACGGGCGTCTTGGGCACTCTGTATACCGTAAGCCGACGCATACTGATTTATACCTGAATGCACAGAGTTTCCATCATCCTGCTCAGAAGAGAGCCGTTTTGAACACGTTGGTATATAGAGCAAATGAGGTGGACCACTTAAAGTCCGAGATTAACCACCTGAAGAACGTGTTCCGAAAGAATGGCTATGGTGCACGCGATATAAAGGCAGCGTTCTCCAAAAGAAGGAAACGTGAAAATGCTGCATCCTCACAGGATGAAACACCGATTGCGGTTCTTCCTTTTTGTGGCGCGATTTCCAGCAAAATAGGAAGAGTCCTGCGTAGACGTGGTATAAGACCGATTTTTCGTCCTCCTAAGAAAATTAAGGAGATGATGCGCCCTGTTAAGGACAATCTCGGCCTCAGGGTTTATAATATACCCTGTGAGTGTGGAAGCAATTATGTAGGTCAGACGATTCGTACCGTTTCCGACCGCTTTGCAGAACACCAACGCCATATTAAAAGTAGAGAACTGGAGAAATCGGCAATTGCGGAGCACAGCCTCACGAACAAACATAAAATATTGTTCGATGAAGCTAAAATTGTGTTCCATGCCTTCACTTACTAGGATTCTGTTATTAAGGAGGCTGTTGAAATAAGAATGAGCCAAAAGAACTTTAACCGCGATAGCGGATACCATCTGAGCTGTGCATGGAAACGAGCGCTTGATGCAGAGAAGCAGCAGAGACGTTCCTTCCCAGGTTTACATTCAAACGGAAGCGGTGGCGCCACCGGCGCACACAGTGACACGGTCTGAGACAGCAGTACGTAATCGCCGACCAGTCATAAGCTGACCAATCAGAAGACGACTTCGGGCTGTATAGAGGCTACCATAGCAGCAGTGGAGACAGTCAGCTCCTGACGATGACGATAGAGGTAATCGTCGAAAGCTCGAGATTTTATCTAGAACTGGCGCGGCAAGAATACCGAGAATGTTTTACACAGAAGTCCCGTCGCGAAAAACTTCGTTCCCAGTGATTTCAGTAGTTTAGCTGGCAGTATTGGCGCTCGCTTTATTGCTGTAGTTCGAGTAACGAAGAATTTTGTGTGGTGAGTGATTCATGAAAGGTATAGGTTATTGTTAGTCGGGGCTATTCTTTTGTATGGACTATTGAAAGTCAGATTGCGTTGTGCTAAAAATATTGTCAGTTTAGTGTTGATTAGAATAAGTAAAGAGCGAAATGTCTGAGTACGTTCAGTTCTGCTTAGCTGTTTGAAAATCAAACACTGTAAGGGGTTTATCAGCACAATCATTCATAAATTTTTCTAAGGGGAGGTTTCATAGGGTAAGCTACTACAAACAGCATAGTGAACGCATTATTGTGGCCAAGATAGAAACGAAACCCACGCCTACCACAGTAGAACAAGTTTATATGCCAACCAGCTCCGCAGAGGACGAAGAGATCGATGAAATGTTTGATGAGATAAAAGAAAATATTCCGATAGAGAAGGGAGACGAAACTTTAACAATCATGGGTGTCTGGAATTCGATAGTAGGAAAAGGAAGAGAAGGAAACGTAGCAGGTGAATATGGATTGGGGCTAAGAAATGAAAGAGGAAGCCGCCTGGTAGAACTTTGCACAGAGCATAACTTAATCATAGCTAACACTTGGTTCAAGAATCATGTAAGAAGGTTGTATACATGGAAGACGACTGGAGACACTGGTAGATTTCAGATAGATTATATAATAGTAAGACAGATATTTAGGAACCAGGTTTTAAATTGTAAGACATTTCCAGGGGCACTCTCACCACAATCTATTGGTTATGAATTGTAGATTAAAACTGAAGGAACTGAAAAAGGGTGGAAATTTAAGGAGATGGGACCTGGATAAACTGAATGAACCAGAGGTTGTAGAGAGTTTCAGGGAGAGCACAAGCGAACAATTGACAGGAATGGGGGAAAGAAATACAGTAGAAGAAGAATGGGTAGCTCTGAGGGATGAAGTAGTGAAGGTAGCAGACGATCAAGTAGGTAAAAAGACGAGGGCTAATAGAAATTCTTGGGTAACAGAAGAAATATTGAATTTAATTGATGAAAGGAGAAAATATAAAAATGCAGTAAATGAAGCAGGCAAAAAGGAATACAAACGTCTCAAAAATGAGATCGACAGGAAGTGCAAAATAGTTAAGCAGGGATGGCTAGAGGACAAATGTAAGGATTTAGAGGCATATATCACTAGGGGTGAGATAGATACTGCCTACAGGAAAATTAAAGAGACCTTTGGAGAAAAGAGAACCACTTGTATGAATATCAAGAGCTCAGATGGAAAACCAGTTCTAAGCAAAGAAGGAAAAGCAGTAAGGTGGAAGGAGTATATATAGTGTCTATACATGGGCGATGTACTTGAGCACAATATTATCGAAATGGAAGAGGATGTAGATGAAGATGTAATGGGAGATATGGTTCTGCGTGAAGAGTTTGACAGAGCACTGAAAGACCTGAGTCGAAACAAAGCCCTGGGAGTAGACAACATTCCATTAGAACTACTGACATCCTTGGGAGAGCCAGTCCTGACAAAACTCTGCAATCTGGTGAGCAAGATGTATGAGACAGGCGAAATACCCTCAGACTTCAAGAAGAATATAATAATTCCAATCCCAAAGAAAGCAGGTGTTAACACATGTGCAAATTACCGAACTACCAGTTTAATAAGTCACGGCTGCAAAATACTAACACGAATTCTTTATCGACGACTGGAAAAACTGGTAGAAGCCGACCTAGGGGAAGATCAGTTTGGATTCGGTACAGATGTTGGAACAAGTGAGGCAATACTGACCCTACGACTTATCGTAGAAGATAGATTAAGGAAAGGCAAACCTACTTTCCTAGCATTTGTAGACTCATACACAGCTTTTGACAAAGTTGACTGGAATACTCTCTTTCAAATTCTGAAGATGGCAGGGGTAAAATACAGGGAGCGAAAGGCTGTTTGCAATTTGTACAGAAAATGTATGGCAGTTATGAGTCCAGGGGCTTGAAAGGGATGGAGGATTGGGAAGGGAGTGAGACAGGGTTGTAGCCTCTCCCCAATGTTTTTCATCCGTATATTGAACAAGCAGTAATGGAAACAAAAGAAAAATTCGGAGTAGGAATTAAAATCCATGGAGAAGAAATAAAATCTTTGAGTATTGCAGATGACATTGTAATTCTGTCAGAGGCAACAAAGGACCTGGAAGAGCAGTTGAACGGAATGGACAGTGTCTTGAAAGGAAGATATAAGATGAATGCCAACAAAAGAAAAACGAGAATAATGGAATGTAGTCGAATTAAATCGGTAGATGCTGAGGGAATTAGATTATGAAATGAGAAGCTTAAAGTAGTAAATGAGTTTTTCTATTTGGTGACCAAAATAACTGATATTGGTCGAAGTAGAGAGGACATAAAATGTAGACTGGCAATGGCAAGGAAAGCGTTCCCGAAGAAGAGAAATTTGTTAGCATCGAGTATCGATTTAAGTGTCAGGAAGTCGTTTCTGAAAGTATTTGTATGGAGTGTAACCATGTATGGGTGTGTAACGTGGACGAAAAATAGTTTAGACAAGAAGAGAATAGAAGCTTTCAAAATGTGGTCGTACAGAAGAATACTGAAGATTAGATGGGTATTTCACATAATTAATGAGGAGGTATTGAATAGAACTGGGGAGAAGAGGAGTTTGTATCACACCGATTCACTGTTGCACTCGTTGAATGAAAGAATTATTTAGTGCTTCCAGTGTTGCCTGCTGAAGAGAATTACAAACATGCACGATAAGTTCCTGCATGTCCTCTGGAGTTGTTGGAATATCGCCATAGACAATGTCTTTAATGCATCCTCAAAAAAAAAAAAAAAAAAAGTTCAGAGGATTTATATCAGGAGACCTAGCAGGCCAAGTAGCTGTTCCTCCTCGACCAATCCATTTAGCAGGATACCTTCGGTTCAGAACACAACGTGCACGCAAGGTATTATGTGCTGGACATCCATCGTGTTGATACCACATAAGAATTCTGGTACTTAGTGGCACTTACTCCAGAAGAGGAGGAAGAATTCGCCTGAGGAAATTGGCATACGTTATGCCGTTTAGACTACCATTGATGAAATAACGGCCAATAATTGTAGTACCAAGCATACCAGACAAGACTCTCCATTGACGCTGATGTTCCACCTGTCCCAGCCATTGTGGGTTGTCACTGGGCCAATAATGCATGTTCCTAGTATTTACGTGTCCTTTATTTGAGAAGGAACATTCATCGGTAAATGGAACATTGAAGAAGAAGAAGTTTGGGTTGGCGAGGATTTACTGCTGTGCCCACTGACAGAACTGTACACGATTCTGGAAATCGTTCTCGTGCAATTCTTGATGTAGGTGTACAGGATAAGGATGGAACCGTTGACGTGCAAGAATACGATGTACACCAGTTTTAGGAATGCTAATCTCGTGTTCAAGCTGGATCCATAGCAACGGAAGCGAGAATAGTAACTTCTGCAGCTTCATCTGTGCGAGTGCTACGACGATTGCGTTGTATTGGGTTGAAACATCCAGTTTCCTGAAGCATTGCAACAAGACGAGAAAACATCCGTCGGGAAGGTGGGTTCTTGTCAGGAAATCGCTCTCTGTAAAGTTCCGCTGTGTGCGTAGCATTTTGCCTACCTTCAGCAACAACAACAACAACAATAAAAGAAACGAAATGTAGATGCAGTTTGTAGGAAGGACAGCCTTTACTGTATACCTACTCTACAAAATAGTATTTAAAAGGCCTAAACTAATGTAGTAAATGTACCCGTACATAAGAAAACAGTATCGCAATTATTGTTCTGCTGATTACATTCCTCATAGATGAGTAGTATTTCTACCTTCTCTTCGTTGGTGTACATTCTACTCACACAACTCTTCAACTGACGATGGTTGAAGGAATGACGGGTGCGCATTCTACTTAGGTTTACATTTGTCCTCTGTCAATGTCAGCACGTGGATGTGTTCCATTACCCCGAGTACCTGCAATAAGCGCTCCGAGCGTCAACGTCAATGTTGTGTTATGTAATTAATAACGTTGTGTTTCAGTGAATGATACGCTGTGATACATTATTGAATAAGTCTTTAGGAGACGAAATGATTACCGAATAAAAAATACAGGGTGCCATTTAAAAAAAGTCATACCACTGTCATATCTTGGAAAAAACTGAGCTACAACGAAGGCAATCATGCTGATTGATGTCCCGCTTACGGCTAAAGAACGTTTGCTTGAAACATTTTGTAATTTTTATCTGGACAAACAGTTATTTAGGGTGGTCAAGAGAAATAGGACATCCTTTCACCTCTACGAGAGCTTTATGGTATAGGCCACTACATTTGGCATTTAATCTTCAAATCTGACATTGCGTGTTGCTGCCGTCTTAAGTCACAGCTTGTGATTTGTGTTCGTCAGACGAATGGTTTATGTGACAACAGCAATTTGGCTTAATTAAATGTACTTTATCGGTATGTCATGTAAGAAGTGATTACGCTTACCTTACAATTTTTTTTCTACATATCTTATTTCATTGTTTTGTTACAAATATATTTGGTAACAACCAATGTAACTTTTAGGGTTCATTACATCTTCTGAAACTGGCAATTCTAAAATTGTCGATACCTAGGTCAAGGGTTCCAGTAAACCTTTATTCGCAACTGGTTGGCTGATTCGTTCAACCTCTGCTCTAATTGTTTTCTTTTCTTCATTGTCTCACTTGGTCTTATTTTTCTCTCTAGATTCGTATATAAATAGTAAACTATTCGGATTCCCTATGGCAACTATTTGTTTTTTCTTGGATATCATACATTTTGCACCAGTACACACTACAGACAATGTTTTACTGTGTGAAGACATCAAGGTGCCTTGATTGTTGTTCTCAAGACCTTTGTCATAACTGCAGTTCCAGAAAATTTCTTTTTTCTAAGAAAATATTGATCGTCATCTAGCTGATCTTCCCTTTTATTTAGAGCTAAGCTTTTCCCCACAATTTTGCTCTTGTACTCCTCTACCACGTATATTGCACACATCTCCTCCTCCCGGACTCTACGCCCACCTCGTCCTTTCCCACCATCTGTCTGTAGGACGTTATCTATTCCAGTCTATAACTATTTTCAGTGAAATAATGCGATTTGCCTTTGCAGTGCCAAATCTGAACAATGTAATTCCCATGTAATTGAAACCACAGCGTAGAAATTACGAACTATTCACAGAAAGGATTATGCACATCTGTAAGTGCACCATTCACATTAAAGAAAGTAGTGTGCAATATACGCAATGGACTATAATATTTAACTCAAGACCGGATTGACTACAATGTTTTTTGTTACAGCTGTTGGAGTTCTCCACTACTGGGCTGTAATTCTTACTGGTTTATCGGGATACTTGGACTGAGGACCCGCGGGACATTGACAGACGACAATAAAACAATATTAATTATCACACATTTTTCTGTGCAATATTCATCTCATAGCTGTGGCCTCAGCGACTGCCCGTTGCTACGTAGACTGCAGCGGAATCTGCTTGTCATGAGTGGCAGATTCAGGCCTGCTGGAGGTCATCATGTCAGCAGAAGCACCGGCGGGCATTCGCGGTATGGTGGGTTGCATGTATGACGATCCATAGGTACTTCCAAAACAGGAGTTCGCTGTGAAGAAAGCGTGACCACGATACATGTGTAACTGATACACACGATGCTCTCTGGTCACCGTTCACGTTGTCCTATCAGATGGACCACAGCGCCGGCCGCTGTGGCCGAGCGGTTCTAGGCGCTTCAGTCGGGAACCGCGCTGCTGCTACGGTCGCAGGTTCGAATACTGCCTAGGGCATGGCTGTATGTGATGTCCTTGGGTTAGTTAGGTTTAAGTAGCTCTGATGATCTCAGATGTTAAGTCCCATAGTGTTCAGAGTCATTTGTAGCATTTTTGTACCACAGCGTCAGATACCATGAAGTATGATGTTGTGATGTACGCTGATCCTCACTCTGCGACTGGGTTGGTTCTCTGATCTGTACGAATCTGAAGTATCAGGGCAGCTCGTGCCCTGTACCGAAACGGCCATGGTGGACCCCTTGACGACTCATCAGTGGTAGCTACACCCCGAGATTCTGGCGTCAGTTATCCGTGGTTAAGGAACTGCTGTCATTGCACCAGACATACTGTTATGTCTGGTACAATGTGATAATACTGGAACAATCTTATTCAAGGCGCTATAATATAATAATCAGAGAACCGAGCACAAAGGACTTCGACTCCATCAGTCCTTCTGATTGGCTGCTTCTAAGCAAGCTGGTTGGGGTATTTATATTTAACTGAGGAAAGGCTTTGCTGTGATAGGTCATTCATAATGACTGAATTGGTCCCGCTTTTTATGATTGGTCAGTGGTCTCTTGGTCTGCTACATTTGGTCAGCTGATTTGTTTCAGTACTGTAACAGCTCCATCAGGTTCCTAATAGGTGTTGTTGCATCCTATCTAGTTCGATTATTCAATGTTACTAGAGTAACAGAAGCAGCTCGGTGTGCGATTGTCTTAAACTTTTCTTCTCAGCTCACTCACACTCACACACAGAATTGTCAGCGTAACACTCTTGGTGGACGACTAACTTTTTTTAAATATTTACGCCTTGTGGCTGGCTTGTGTTGACATATCACAGAGCTGGAGCAATACTGGGCTGTGAGGATGTACAAAAGTTTTACTGTTCAACTCTCATACTGCGTCAGTGCGTAATGCACCTCCAGGTCCTGGGACATAAATTCTGGGAAGAACCCACCCTAGAGCAATCCGTAGGAGAAACATGGAAATGACAAGTCCACGCCACAGTATGTACTAGATTGCCCCTTTGCCTTATTTATAGTAATCGAAAATGCAAGCCCACAGGAAATTGCAGTCCCTAGGAAGTGCTGGGAAGATCTGTTAGAATAAGTGCTATTCTTGTGATATGCATTCTTTCACCCTCTCCCTTACCTGTTAAGATGGCAGCCTCAGTCACATTGGTCAGTGTTCTTGTAACACATAGCCGTGCTCCGTTTTAAAGGTTCAGCGTTCTAGGTTTCGAAGTAAAGTAATTGACGCTCTCATTTTGGGTAAAAGGCAGTGCGGCAGCAGACCAGCAGACCAAGCGAGCTTAGGAACTCCATTGGAAAATAAGCAGCGGCATCAGCGTCTACCACAGTATCCGCAGATTTGTACTCAGTAACTGCACCTCCTTCTGCTCCTATCCCTTCTCTATCTTTCCACCATATCCTCCCCTTTCCTAACCACCCATCTCTGCCTGTCCATTTTCCCTGCCCTATCTCTTTTTATCCGCCTAATCCTCCCAGCTCCATCTGCCCATCTCTTCCTCCCCATTGTATGTCAGTCTGATCCTTCCCTCTCCCTCTCTGTCCATCTCCTCCACCCCATATCTCTAACCATTTCCTCCTGCGCTTCTCCCTGTCCATCCCCTCCCCACACTTTTCTTTTTCCATCTCTTCTGCTTCTTTTCGTACATCTCATCCTGCTCCACATTGTCTGTTTCCTCCTCTCCTCTCTCTCTTTATCCAACTCCTCCCCACTCTCTCCAAATCATCCTCCCCTTTTTCTCTGTCCATGCCATCTACACCATCATTCTCTGTCCATCACGTCCTCCCCTCCCTCTGTGTCTTTTTCTGCCTCCCCCTCTCTGTCTGCCTATCTCCTCCTGCTCCCTTCCCTGTCCACTTAACACTCCTCTCTATCTCATTATACATCTCCTCCCTTCCTCTCTCTGCTCAGGCTATATGTAAGAGACTGAAAAGCCATTTTCATCTTATCACCTCTCCTAAGTGAGTTGAGAGTTTCTAACCTCCACAGGTGGCAAGCAGCATGTGCACCCATTTGTTTGAAGTCGGTCCAGTGACATACATACACTGCGTTATATATAGGATTAGGTTACCTTGCTCATGACCTGTCAAGCTGCTTGTACTCTGCTTCTACTTCTAGAATTCATTTTTCCCTTGCTGCTGTGGTACTGTGTAGATGATATTGTGTGGAAAGTCACCAGCCTCACAGATACACACCAACTTGCGTACTTGTTTCATTGCCACTTTCTCAAATGATTTTAGAAATTCTGAAGGAATATTATCTATCCCTTTTTTTCTGCTTGATCAATCTTCTAAGGATTTCCCAAACTATATCCTCAAAACCAGTGACTGTTTGTTCTTCTACCTTAGCTGGCAGCTCCTTCCCCTCTTTGAGACCACTCTTTCTACCATATTTCTTTCTCCTCTAAGTTTAGCAGTGGGTTTTCTTTTCACTCATAATGCTGATGCCTTTGCCTTTAAATTCTCCTAAAGCCTTTTTTACTTTTCTACATTCTTCAGATAACGAATTTATCCTCGATTTCTTCATATTTTCCCTGTAACTATTCTGCTGTAGCTTCCTTGCACTTCCCATTGAATTCATTTCTAACTTATATTACTGAATTCTCTTATTTTCCTAAATACTTTTATATTTCGTTCTTTATTTGTTCATATGAACTATTTTTGTATCATCAAAATTTCTTCACAGTGATCTTTCTTATACAATTACTCGGGCTGAGGGGGTAAAACACTGAAACCACCTGTTGAATAGCGTGTTCATGCACCTCTGGAATTCAATACAGTTATGATTCTGTAAGATATTGATTAGAGAAGTTCTTGGTCGGTATCCACAGGTATTTGGTACCAGATGTCTACACATGGTCACACAGTTCCTGTAAATTATAGACCAATGATTTATGGATGGGAAACTGGCGCCCCATAGCACCCCAAATGTGTTCCATTGGGTTCTTATCAGCCGAGATAGGTGGCCAAGAGGAGGAGGCGGAGATTAGTAATCAACGTCCCGTCGATAACGAGTTCATTAGAAACGGAGTACAAGCTCGGATTAGGGAAGGATGGGGAAGGAAATCGGCCGTGACCTTTCAAAGTAACCATCCCAGCACTCGCCTGAAGTGATCTAGGGAAATCACGGAAAACCTAAATCAGGATGGCCGGACGCGGGAGTGAACCGTCGTCCTCCCGAATGCGAGTCCAGTGTGCTAACCACTGCGCCACCTCGTTCGGTCAGGTGGCCAAGACATCAATTCACTATTGTGCTACTAAAATTACTGTATCACGATTCTGGCCTCATGAGTTGGGCAGTTATCTTACTGGAAGATGCTATCACCTTATCTGAAGACGTCAAGCATGAAGAGATGCAGATGGCTCGCAATAATATTTACGTAGTCTACAGGTGAGGTGTCATGGCACTTTCCATTACTGCCATAAGTTTCACGAATAGCAAGGCGGAAGTCCCCCACAACATTATATTGACCATACCAGCTGCGTCCGTGACGCAGTGCATGTTTCGAGCAGCCATTTACAGGATAATGACGTATGCGTACACTACCATCGAAACTTGGAATAACAAGAAACGAGATCCTTCAGACCAGGAGATGTATTTCTCGGTGATCCCGTGCCTACTGCACTTGTAATTGACGACGTTGTTTGGTCAACGTGTGAAGATATAGGAATCGTCTATTGTACAGACTCATGTACAACAATGTGTGCTGCACCACGCTGATTGTTGTCAGGTCTGCCACACATCAGAACCTATCCTGCTCTGCAGTGTGGGCAACCTTACGACGTCCACATTCTGTGATGTGACATGGACATTCAACGCCCTGTCACCTGTTCATGAGTTTATCGTCTTTCAACAACTTTCCACAATATTACTGTCACATATCTACGTGGTACTGATTCGCTGTTGCCACCATTTTGTGTTTAATTTCTTTTTAGATTGTACTGGGCACATTTGCTAGGAGGAAAGCCTTACGTTTTGCTCACTGGGAAGGTGTATACTGGTGAGGTCTCTTGGTCGTCTTTGGCGGCAGGAAGTGGGAGTGAATTTCATTAGGAAGGCTGAAGGTTTCCCGAGAGTTGGGTAGTTTCCACGAAATTGGTGCTGCAGCCTGCTTCGTGCTTTTGGCAGCAGAGCCAGAGCCTCTTCTAGCTCTGAGCGGAAGCCGCTATGCTACTGCTGCCAGACGCAAAGAATAAATGAACATTTCAGTTTTGTCTATTCAGTTCGATCATCAATGGACGAGACACCGAGGTGCTGCCCGACGAGCAAGGGGGAGTCCGTTGCTTTCACTTTAAAATATGGTGTCTACAGCTGAATTGAGTCATTTCGCTACTGTGCTTGGCTCTTGTATGCCAAGAGTGGAACGTTTATGAAGTGTTCCCCTGTTATTTTTTCATTAAATAAGCGCTATTATTGTCCGTCACATTGGCAACTGCTCTGAGTCGTGACCTTCGTATAGAGTTCATTTTTTTTTTAAGTAGATAGTTATGGAACCCTCCCCCTCCTCCCCCCCCCCCCCCCCCCCCATGAACCATGGACCTTGCCGTTGGTGGGGAGGCTTGCGTGTCTCAACGATACAGATAGCCGTACCGTAGGTGCAACCATAACGGAGGGGTATCTGTTGAGAGGCCAGGCAAACGTGTGGTTCCTGAAAAGGGGCAGCAGCCTTTTCAGTAGTTGCAGGGGCTACAGTCTGGATGATTGACTGATCTGGCCCTGTAACACTAACCAAAACGGCCTTGCTATTTTGGTACTGCGAGCGGCTGAAAGCAAGGGGAAACTACAGCCGTAATTTTTCCCGAGGGTATGCAGCTTTACTGTATGATTAAATGATGGCGTCCTCTTGGGTAAAATATTCCGGAGGTAAAATAGTCCCCCATTCGGATCTCCGGGCGGGGACTACTCAAGAGGACGTCGTTATCAAGAGAAAGAAAACTGGCGTTCTGTGGATCGGAGCGTGGAATGTCAGATCCCTTAATCAGGCAGGTAGGTTAGAAAATTTAATAAGGGAAATAGATAGGTTAAAATTAGATTAGTGGGAATTAGTGAAGTTCGGCGGCAGGAGGAACAAGACTTTTGGTCAGGCGAATACAGGATCATAAATACAAAATCAAATAGGGGTAATGCAGGGGTAGCTTTAATAATGAATAGGAAAATAGGAATGTGGGTAAGCTACTACAAACAGCATAGTGATCGCATTATTGTGGCCAAGATAGACACGAAGCCCACGCCTACTACAGTAGTACAAGTTTATATGCCAACTAGCTCTGCAGATGATATAGAAATTTATGAAATGAATGATGAGATAAAAGAAATTATTCAGGTAGTGAAGGGAGACGAAAATTTAATAGTCATGGGTGACTGGAATTTTACAGTAGGAAAAGGAAGAGAAGGATACGTAGTAAGTGAATATGGATTGGGCTAGGAAATGAAAGAGGAAGCCGCCTGGTAGAATTTTGCACAGAGCATAACTTAATCATAGGTAACACTTGGTTCAAGAATCATGAAAGAAGGTTGTATACATGGAAGAACCTTGGACATTCTAAAACGTTTCAGATGGATTATATAATGGTAAGACAGAGATTTAGGAACCAGATTTTAAATTGTAAGACATTTTCAGGGGCAGATGTGGACTCTGACCACAATCTATTTGTTATGACCTGTAGATTAAAACTGAAGAAACTGCAAAATGGTGGGAATTTAAGGAGATGGGACCTGGATAAACTGAGAGTACCAGAGCTTGCACAGAGTTTCAGGGAGAGCATAAGGGAACAATTGACAGGAATGGGGTAAAAAAAAATACAGTACAAGAAGAAGGGGTAGCTGTGAGGAATGAAATAGTGAAGGCAGCAGAGGATCAAATAGGTAAAAAGACGAGGGCTAGTAGAAATCTTTTGGTAAGAGAAGAGATACTGAATTTACTTGATGAAAGGAGAACAGACAAAAATGCAGTAAGTGAAGCAGGCAAAAAGGAATACAAACGTCTCAAAAATGAAATCGACAGGAAGTGCAAAATGGCTAAGCAGGGATGGCTAGAGGACAAATGTAAGGATGTAGAGGCTTATCTCAAGAGGGGTAAGATAGATACTGCCTACAGGAAAATTAAAGAGACCTTTGGAGAAAAGAGAACCACTTGCATGAGTATCAAGAGCTCAGATGGAAACCCAGTTCTAAGCAAAGAAGGGAAAGCAGGAAGGTGGAAGGAGTATATAGAGGGTCTATACAGGGGTGATGTTCTTTAAGACAATATTATGGAAATGGAAGAGGAGGTAGATGAAGATGAAAAGGGAGATATGATACTGTGTGAAGAGTTTGAGAGAACACTGAAAGACCTGAGTAGCCCCGGGAGTAGACAACATTTCATTAAAACTACTGACAGCCTTGGGGGAGCCAGGCCTAACAAAACTCTACCATCTGGTGAGTAAGATGTATGAGACAGGCGAAATTCCCTCAGACTTCAAGATGAATGTAGTAATTCCAATCCCAAAGGAAGCAGGTGTTGACAGATGTGAAAATTACCAAACTATCAGTTTAATAAGTCACAGCTGCATAATGCTGACACGAATTCTTTACAGACGAATGGAAAAACTGGTAGAAGCTGGCCTCGGGGAAGATCAGTTTGGATTCCGTAGAAATATTGGAACACGTTAGGCAATACTGACCCTACGACTTATCTTAGAAGCTAGATTAAGGAAATGCAAACCTACTTTCCTAGCATTTGTAGACTTAGAGAAAGCTTTTGATAATGTTGACTGGAATACTCTCTTTCAATAAGAGTCGAGGGAGACGAAAGGGAAGCAGTGGTTGGGAAGGGAGTGAGACAGGGTTGCAGCCTCTCCCCGATGATATTCAATCTGTATATCGAGCAAGCGCAGAAGGAAACAAAAGAAAAATTTGGAGTAGGTATTAAATTCATGGAGAAGAAATAAAAGCCTTGAGGTCCACCGATGACATTGTAATTATGTCAGAGAGAGCAAAGGACTTGGAACAGCAGTTGAACGGAATGGACAGTATCTTGAAAGGAGGGTATAAGATGAGCATCAACAAAAGCAAAACGAGGATAATGGAATGTAGTCGAATTAAGTCGGTTGATGCTGAGGGAATTAGATTAGGAAATGAGACTCTTAATATAGTAAAGGAGTTTTGCTATTTGGGGAGCAAAATAACTGATGATGGTCGAAGTAGAGAGGATATAAAATGTAGACTGGCAATGGCAAGGAAAGTGTTTCTGAAGAAGAGAAATTTGTTAACATCGAGTATTGATTTAAGTGTCAGGAAGTCGTTTCTGAAAGTATTTGTATGGAGTGTAGCCATGTATGGAAGTGAAGCATGGACGATAAATAGTTTAGACAAGAAGAGAATAGAAGCTTTCGAAATGTGGTGCTACAGAGGAATGCTGAAGATTAGATGGGTAGATCACATAACTAACGTGGAGGTATTGAGCAGAATTGGGGAGAAGAGGAGTTTGTGGCACAACTTGACTAGAAGAAGGGATCAGTTGGTAGGACATGTTCTGAGGCATCAAGGGATCAGCAATTTGGTACTGGAGGGCAGCGTGGAGGGCAAAAATCGTACAGGGAGACCAAGACATGAATACACTAAGCAGATTCAGAAGGATGTAGGTTGCAGTAGGTACTGGGAGATGAAGAAGCTTGCACAGGACAGAGTAGCATGGAGAGCTGCATCAGACCAGTCTCAGAACTGAAGATCACAACAACAACAACAGTTATGGAAAGAGATCTATGTTTTGTGGTCATCCAATACCCATAGGCTATGAGAGTCATTCGTCTCCCGGCTGCTGTTTGGTTCACAGTTTGCTTATTTTGGGTAAATCTAAGAGTCGCATCTGCAATAGCATGATACTTCTTCTGAGATTCCGTATTTACTTTGCCACGGAAATTGTGTTGCATGATTTGTGTGTAATTTTTGGTATCTGGTTGCATCATTAACTTTGATTTTGCGAACTGCCCAAATAACTATACTTTGTCGCGCTCTCTCCATGTGGTCTTCCATACTATTTTTGACCTCCACATGGTCTTTGCGTTATTTTGTAATTTGACTTCAGTTTAGGAGAACGTTGTTCTCTGTTAATTTTTATTGTGATTTTCGTCAGTCATTAGAGCACTCTCTGTGTGGACTCCGTTCTTTTACATTGTCCTACGCCTTTTCTGTGATCGGGTGATCCCCTAACAATAAATACAACCTGTCCTAAGCTTGTTGTACTCATGTGATGGCGTTATCACTGTGCAAAATGGCAAAGTTCAACGACCAGTTGTATAAAAAAATCGGAGATAAAACCGAACATCACACTCGCTCAACTTGTCTGATCAAAAATTCGTTTTATTATGAGCATTGCGCTTACGCTCATCGATTCCGATCCAGAACTGGGACGCAGATTTCAGATAATTACGCAACTAGTGGGCGAACAGCCGCTTCTCCGTTTCCGAGATGCTCATTCCCAGGTACCGAGCCATAACAATCTGCCCCCTGTCAAAGTGGCTATGTCAGTGGACTTCCCATTTGTGGCGCTTATCGTCGCTAGAATTATTATCCAGTCGTCTGTACATATACACTTTCCTGACCGCATCACGTGTCCCTAACGTCACCAGTTCCCATTCATTCTCACGGTAGGTGGTGGCCACAATTACTGAGCATAAATGCCCCTCTGATGTGCAAACAACTGCTTCTTCATTTAAATCCAAATATGTTTCAGTACCTTTGTCCACTTTCATTGGGTATTCCTTATTCAGATCCAAATTTTTCTGCATTACTAAATTATGTAAAATCCACTGTACATTATCGGATATTCATCTACATCTACATCTACATCTACATCCATACTCCGCAAGCCACCTTACGGTGTGTGGCGGAGGGTACCCTGAGTACTTCTATCGGTTCTCCCTTCTATTCCAGTCTCGTATTGTTCGTAGAAAGAAGGATTGTCGGTATGCTTCTGTGTGGGCTCTAATCTCTCTGATTTTATCCTCATGGTCTCTTCGCGAGATATATGTAGGAGGGAGCAATATACTGCTGGACTCTTCGGTGAAGGTATGTTCTCGAAACTTTAACAAAAGCCCGTACCGAGCTACTGAGCGTCTCTTCTGCAGAGTCTTCCACTGGAGTTTATCTATCATCTACGTAACGCTTTCGCGATTACTAAATGATCCTGTAACGAAGCGCGCTGCTCTCCGTTGGATCTTCTCTATCTCTTCTATCAACCCTATCTGGTACGGATCCCACACTGCTGAGTAGTACTCAAGCAGTGGGCGAACGAGCGTACTGTAATCTACTTCCTTTGTTTTCGAATTGCATTTCCTTAGGATTCTTCCAATGAATCTCAGTCTGGCATCTGATTTACCGACGATCAACTATATATGACCATTCCATTTTAAATTACTGCTAGTGCGTACTCCCAGATAATTTATGGAATTAACTGCTTCCAGTTGCTGACCTGCTATTTTGTAGCTAAATGATAAGGGATCTATCTTTCTATGTATTCGCAGCACATTATACTTGTCTACATTGAGATTCAATTGCCATTCCCTGCACCATGCGTCAATTCGCTGTAGATCCTCCTGCATTTCAGTACTATTTTCCATTGTTACAACCTCTCGGTACACCACAGCATCATCTGCAAAAAGCCTCAGTGCACTTCCGATGTCATACACAAGGTCATTTATGTATATTGTGAATAGCAACGGTCCTATGACACTCCCCTGCGGCACACCTGAAATCACTCTTACTTCGGAAGACTTCTCTCCATTGAGAATGACATGCTGTGTTCTGTTATCTAAGAACCCTTCAATCCAATGACACAATTGGTCTGATAGTCCATATGCTCTTACTTTGTTCATTAAACGACTGTGGGGAACTGTGTCGAATGCCTTGCGGAAGTCAAGAAACATGGCATCTACCTGTGAACCCGTGTCTATGGCCCTCTGAGTCTCGTGGACGAATAGCGCGAGCTGGGTTTCACACGACCGTCTTTTTCGAAACCCATGCTGATTCCTACAGAGTAGATTTCTAGTCTCCAGAAATGTCATTATACTCGAACATAATACGAGTTTCAAAATTCTACAACTGATCGACGTTAGAGATATAGGTCTATAGTTCTGCACATGTGTTCGACGTCCCTTCTTGAAAACGGGGATGGCCTGTGCCCTTTTCCAATCCTTTGGAACGCTACGCTCTTCTAGAGACCTACGGTACACCGCTGCAAGAAGGGGGCAGGTTCCTTCGCGTACTCTGTGTAAAATCGAACTGGTATCCCATCAGGTCCAGCGGCCTTTCCTCTTTTGAGCGATTTTAATTGTTTCTCTATCCCTCTGTCGTCTATTTCGATATCTACCATTTTGTCATCTATGCGACCATCTAGAGATGGAACTACAGTGCAGTCTTCCTCTGTGAAACAGCTTTGGAAAAAGACATTTAGTATTTCGGCCTTTAGTCTGTCATCCTCTGTTTCAGTACCATTTTGGTCACATTTTGTTTTGATCCACCTACCGCTTTGACTTAAGGCCATAATTTCTTAGGATTTTCTGCCAAGTCCGTACATAGAACTTTACTTTCGAATTCATTGAACGCCTCTCGCATAGCCCTCCTCACACTACATTTCGCTTCGCGTAATTTTTGTTTGTCTGCAAGACTTTGGCTATGTTTATGTTTGCTGTGAAGTTCGCTTTACTTCCGCAGCAGTTTTCTAACTCGGTTGTTGTACCACGGTGGCTCTTTTCCATCTCTTACGATCTTGCTTGGCACATATTCATCTAACGCATATTGTACGATGGTTTTGAACTTTGTCCACTGATCCTCAACACTATCTGTACTTGAGACTAAACTTTTCTGTTGAGCCGTCAGGTACTCTGTAATCTGCATTTTGTCACTTTTGGTGGCTTGTCATCTCCAAATTAAGCTTTCGAAAATTCTTTCTCGTCTGCATTCCCATAAATTGTTGAGGAGTACAATGCTCTACACATTTTTTGAGAACTTTTCCACTTAACCAAACATAATGTTGCTGTTGAGCGTACAGTCTCAATTGAATGCCAGTCATTATCGATGTTTTCGACATCCCTTCTGTGAAATTCAGATTACACCCCCCCCCTCCTCCCCTGTAGATGTGGCGTACACGAACAGACAAACAATTCCAATTCCAATTTCAGTTTCACAAAAATCGGATGATTTATTCCAGATAAAGAGTTTCACAAACTGCAAACTGAGGAATTCAACAACGCGTTGGTCCAACTCTGGCCATTATGCAAGCAGACATTCGCCTTTCAATTGATTTCTCTTGAATAAATCATCCAGTTTTTCTGAAACTGTAGTCATTCGTCTGTGTGTACATTTACGTCACATCTACCCATTTCGTTCCATTCGGATAACCCCTTCCTGTTGTGTCTTTTTTTTTTCTTCTTAGAATGTATTCAGTATTCATATTTCCGCTGAACGAAATCTCAGGAATCAGCATTAATTATGGTTCTAGTTTCTCAGTTAATCCCAAAGTGGAGTGGTCATGATAATTTGGCACACGAAATTGCATGAAACAGCAAAGAAATCTCAACGGAAAACATTTCAGCTTCACACTTACCACAACATGTGTTACCTTTTATTCTCAGTATTAATCGCCGTAAGTTATCAGCTAATACCAAGAAATCTATATGTATATGTATACTCTTTCAGTCCCTTCAAAGAGAGTGACATATAGCATTTTATGTAAAACAGTTGTTTCATTCTGTTCCACTCAAACATAGAGTGTGGGACGTGTAGACATAGGCCTACGATTCGATTGAAGAATTCGATCCAATAAATTACTGCTAAGGAAATTAATTTACTCCATGGTAGGTTAGCAACTCCAGAAATTTGAGTGAAGGATCATGCGTGTTTCAGTGAGTTAGTCTTTAGACTGAATGACCCACTGTCTAATCGGGGCGATTCTTCATCAAAATATCCATCAACGCTAGACATTTATTTTCTTTCA
This sequence comes from Schistocerca serialis cubense, assembly GCF_023864345.2. NCBI lineage: Eukaryota > Metazoa > Arthropoda > Insecta > Orthoptera > Acrididae > Schistocerca > Schistocerca serialis. The sequence goes on from NC_064644.1 coordinate 171,535,154, forward strand.
GTTATGTGGTGAAGTTGTTTACCTATAGGATGAATTGCATAAAATTTTCTACAATGTGGAAACAACTAAACTGTGGAGGTGGAGGAGGAAATTAGTGTTTAACGTCCGTTGACAACTGGATCATTAGAAACGGAGCACAAGCTCAGATTAGGGAAGGATGGAGAAGAAAAGTGACCGTGTCCTTTCGAAGGAACCATCCCAGTATTTGCCTTAAGCGATTTAGGGAAAACACCGAAAACCTAAATCAGGATGGCCGGACGCGGGTTTGAACCGTCGTCCTCCAAAATGCGAGGCCAGTGTGCTAATCACTGCGCTACCGCACTCGGTAACTAAACCGTTGTCTCAATACGCAAAGAATGATTCTACTTCGGGAACACGATTTCGAAAGATTTCTTTTTCAAAATATTTCACACGTTATGGACTGATTCCAGGAGTCTTCAATACACTAAGATTGCAGCCAACCGGTTGCACAAGTTTAATGTAAAAACCTTAATCAGGTTTCGATACCACTAAGTGTATCTTCTTCAGAAGTAAGGCTCGTAAACTGCGGAACGATAAAAATGTAAATATAAATGATGAGTTAAGGAGCTCAAGTAAAACAGAAAAAAGAATGAAATAAAATCCTCCATGGGAACAGTAAAAAATGTTACAATAGGTTCAGCTTGTTGAAAGAGCAGACATTAAAGTGACTTAGTTGTGTGATACCTATTTAGATGTTCTAAACGAAATAATTGTATGTGGCATAATATATAGTCTTTTACAAGCTGTACCTGTTGTAAAAAATTTTTACAGTTCGCATGGAGGATTTTATTTCATATTTTCTGCTGTTTGACTTGAAGTCCTTAGCTGATTGTGTATGTTTACATTATTAGCGCCGTGTAATTTATGTGACTTCTTTTTGAAGAAGATACCCTTAGTGGTATCGAAAACTGGTTAAGGTCTTTACATTAAACTTACGCAACTGGTTGGCTGTAAACTTTATATATTGGAAATATATATAAGGTTGCTGCTGTCAGTCATGTTTGAAATTGTGGCTAGGAGGATAGGGCGAGCGCATTGTGTGTCTGTAGAACTTGCTATCTCACAAGAAGAATAATGGAGGTTAACGCTTATCAAAACACTTTAACTCTGTCTTTGCCGAAATGAGCCTCGCAGTGTGATAGAGCCTTGTAGTGGCACCCTGGTGAAGAGGAACATGATTTTAAATTTGAGTCTGATATCATTTTGTTCACAAAATGTCTCAGAGCAGTTCACAATGTGTACGAAACTTTCAGCACCATGAGAACAATGACTCACGATTGATAACACAAGAAGTTTTAAACATCGAATTTCTCCGAGAAAACCTGCCTTTCCAAATAGCTGTAATTATTTTTCAGTTTATTCTGACAAAAAATTAAAAAAATTAATTTTGACTTAATTCATTAAGACATTATGCTATTTTTACTGGATTGTATCACTTTACTCCAACTACAGATGAAAGACGACACTACTGGTGGGTGACACTAATTATAAGCTGCATCATTTATTTTCTCCATTGTCTACTTAAGCTTTAATTCCACTCCAACTAAAAGTTTCATTGTATCGATTCCGCGTTATATATTTTCCGTCTATCTTTTGATTTGTCTCATAAGCTTCAGATATTCGCGAAGTTCAATGAACACCAGTTTTATATGACTCCCTGCTGTGGTGAAATACGACTCTAAAAGTTTTTACACATGAGCTGTAACCAGGCTCAGTCGCAAGAGGGCTAATTTGGTAATTATGACGTTGAGAGCGAACTTTCGAAATCTAAAACCTAGTCGTGCTTGATTTCGGTGTAATTCAGGGAGTGCCAGTATTTTACGGAAGGAAGGTTTATTTTACCTTGCGTCCAGCAATACGCAACATAAAACGAGCCCAAAGTAATTCAATTACCAGTCAGGGAGATGCCAGAGGTTACACGCCTAAAGCTAAACGTGATGCGAATTAACGCTCTGTATTTCAGCAGAATTTCATATTATGTGTGCTCTTCAGAGCAGCTAATCAACTTAGAATATCTTTATTCGGAAGTATATGAGAATCTGGTGCCAAAACGTACTTTCTTTTCAGGCATGCGTATAAAAAAGTAAAAGTAAAAAAAATAATTTTCATAACGGAATAAAACAAAATTAGTCTCTGTTGAAACTGAATTTAAAACTGCAATTTAATTAAAGACACATTTATCAAAAGTGTTTAAACAAAGCGGAATGGTGGCTGATAAAGCTAAAGGAAGCAAAACCCGTAACGTCCAGTCGGCGTTGAATTCTTTCCTGGTGGAAATGATAATAACAATAATAATATTTTCCAGTAAATAAAGTATACAGCTAACCGGTTGCCGCTATCAGCCATGTTTAAAATTGTGAATAACAATGACAATAATAGCAATAATAATAGAAATAATAACGTATTTTCATCAGTGATAAGTACATGGCCTTAGCAAAACGAAAACAATACATTTTGAAGTACATGTTTAATGCAATTCACTTAAGAGCTGTAGTACGCCGTCCAATCACATCAATGTGAGGACCACCTACTTTCGACGTCAATCTGCAATAACTTCTCATAGATGACGTGTGGTAGCACTAGCAGTGGATGGTATACAAAGCGTGTCGGGGATACGTGAAAAACAATACTACAGTCGTCGTAAAGCGGAAACGGAGCGATTTATGTGATAACCAAAAGAGCTTTATCATTGGCTTTCGAGCCAAGGGTGGAAGCATTTCCGAAACTATGCTTGTAAATTGGTCGCGTGCCGCCGTCATAGAAGTATTCCGTGTGTGACAAAATGACGTAATACAAAACCTGCGCCGAGGCAACTCTTGTGTACCACCGGCCACAGGTGAAAGGGTAGAACGATGACTGCAGAGATGTCAATGAGAGGAAAGACGTTCAGCGGCTGAGCGACTGACCGCCCATATGAACAAGTGAGCTTCCAATAGTGCTTCCTCAATGACCGTTCAGTGAACTTTACTGCTTAAGGGCCTACACAGAAGGCGCTTGGTTCATTGACCCATGCTGACTGCTGTTCACCGGCGACGAAGGCTGGAATATGCGCGCCAGTACTGCAACTGAACGTCCACTGACTGGCAACAGCTGGACTTTTCAGATGATTCACGTTTTGTGCTCCACCGGGCAGATGGCCATTGGCATGTACGTTGTGACACGTCTGTAAGCAAATACCCCACAACCAGGAGGGAACGTTATGGTGTAGGGAATGTTTTCGTAGCATTTCCTGCATTGTTCTGGAAGGCACAATGGTCAACACAACTATGCTTCTACCTCTGGGAGACTTGTTCACTTCTACATGCATTTGTGTTTCCTCGGCACTGTGGCCTCTACCAGCGGGACCACTGCTTAAATTTTGAATAGAAATCACCAGCAATGGCAGCCGGGAACTACTGGCATAAGAACTCACCCTCGTTCTGCCTACCTTCTTGTTAAAAAGGATGCAAGAGTGGACTGAGGTTCAGGTTACACTCTTGCCCTTGGGGTGGAAAACTGTCCCTGACCAGCAACGAGCAACAGCATGAGGATGTAGAAGGCAATGGAAACCATTGCATTAAGGGCAGATAAGGGCATGTGGACTGTAGTTGAAAAAGTGTCATGATGATCTCTCCATTGGCAAACGATGCCGTACTAATCCCCCATTCGGATCTCCCGGAGTTTCAGGGTACACTCTTGCCCTTGGGGTGGAAAACTGTCCCTGACCAGCAACGATCAATGGCATGCGGATGTAGAAAGCAGTGGAAACCATTGCGTTAAGGGCACATAAGAGCATGTGGACTGTAGTTGAAAAAGTGTCATGATGATCTCTCCATTGGCAAACTATGCCGTACTAATCCCCCATTCGGATCTTCCAGAGGGCCAGCCAAGGGAGAGGTGACCATGAGAAAAATATTTAATAACCAATCAAAGGATAATGTTCTACGAGCCAGGGCAAGGAATTTCAGAAGTTTCAACGTGGTAGGGAAGCTGTAAAATCTGAAATGGGACATGTTAAGTTTCCATCTGAATGTAGAGGGGGTCAGAGTAGTGAAATGAAAAGAAGACATGGATTTCTGGTCAAATGAGTATAGGGTAATATCAACAGCAGCAGAAAGTGGAGTAACAGGAGTAGATGAATAGAAAGGTAGGGCAGAGTGTTAGTTACTGTGAACAGTTCACTGATAGGATGGTTCTCATCAGAATCGACAGCAAACCAACACCAAGAACGCCGCAAGCCGAAGATGAGGAGACAGAGAAAGTATATGAGGATATTGAACGGGTAATTCAGTATGTAAAGAGATATGAAAATCTGATAGTCGTGGGGGACTGCGATGCGGTTGTAGGGGTAGGAGTAGAAGGAAGGGGCTACGAGAGGCTACGAGCTTGGTCGTAGGAATGAGAGAGGAGAAACACTAATTGTGTTCTGCACTAAATTTCAAATGTAATAGCGAAAACTCTATTCAAGAATCACAAGAGGAGGACGTATACCTGGAAAAGACCGGAAGATACAGAAATATTTGAGTCAGATTACATCACAGTGAGGGAGAGATTCCGAGGGGCAGATACAGACTTAGATCACAATTTAGTAGTTATAAAAAGTAAGCTGAAGTTTAAGACTCTATTGAGGAAGAATCAGTACGCAATAGAATTTGGCTTCGGCAGTACTAAGGAATGAAGAGTTACTCTTGAAGTTCTCTGAGGCTATAAATAATGCGATAACGAATAGCTCAGTATGCATTTCAGATGAAGAGGAACATTTGTAAACAGGGTAATCACAGTTGCACAGGTGCACGGAAGATAACTGCGTAGAAACCATGTGTAACAAAAGACATACTTCAGATGATTGTCGAAGGAAGTAAGTTCAGAAATGTTCACGGAAACTCAGGAATGCAGAAATACAATTGACTTACTGTTAGAAATGAAATAAATAGAAAGTGCAGGGAAAGTAAGGCGAAATGGTTACATGAAAAATGTGGAAAAATCGAAAAAGAAATGATAGTACGTGGGACTGACTCAGTATATAGAAAAGACAAAACAATCTCCGGTGAAATTAAAAGCAAGGGCAGTAACATTAACACTGCAATGGGGATTCCATAGTTCAACGCAGAGGAGCGAGCCCAGAGATGGATAGAGTGCATTGAGGACCTCTATGAGGAGGAGGGCTTACGTGATAGAAGAAGAAGCAGGAGTTGATACGGAAAAGGTACGAGATCCAGAATTAGAATCAGAATTTAGTCGAGCCTTGGAAGACTTTAAATCAAATAAAGCAGAAGGGATAGATAACATTCCATCGGAATTCCTGAAATCATTTGTGGAAGTAACATCAACAAGATTATTCAGGTTGGTGTCTAGAATGTATGAGCCTGGGGATTTACCATCAGACTTTCGGAAGAAACGTCATCTACACAATTCCCAAGATTGCAAGACTTGACAAGTGCGAGAATTATCGCATAATCAGCTTAACAGCTCACGTACCCAAGTTGCTGACGAGAATAATATACAAAAGAATGGAAAAGAATTGAGGATCTGTTACATGACGATCAGTTTGGCTTTACGAAACGTAAAGGCACGAGAGAGGCATATCTGAGGTTGAGGTTGATAATGGAAGCAAGACTGAAGAAAAATCAAAATATGTTCATAATATCTGTCGACCTCGAAAAAGAGTTACACAACCTAAAATGGTCAAAGATATTCGAAATTCTGAGAAAAATAGGGGTAAGCTATAGGGAAAGGGGGGTAATATATAAAATGTGCAAGAATCAAAAGGGGAATTGAGAATGGAAGACCAAGAACTAAAAATTTACATATTAAAAATGTTGTAAGTCAGGGATGTAGCCTTTCACCAGTGCTGTTCAGTCTGTATGTAGAAGACGCAGGGACGTGAATAAAAGAAATGTTCAAGTGTGGGATTAAAATTCAATGTGAAAGGATATCAATGATAAGATTCGTTAATGACTTTGCTAGCCTCGGTGAAAGTGAACAAGAGTTACAAAGTCTATTGAACGGAATGAACAGTCTAATAAGTTTGAAATATGGCCTCAGAGTAATTCGAAGAAAGAGTAAGGTAATGGGAAGTAACAGAAATGAGAACAGCGAAAACCATAACAACATAATTGGTGATCACGAAGTAGATGACGTTAGGGAATTCTGCTTCCTATGCAGGAAAATAACGTATGACGGACGAAGCAAGGAGGACATAAAAAGCAGACTAGCACTAGAAAAAGTCAATCCTGGGCAAGAGAAATCAATTAGTATCAAAGGTAGGTCTTTCCAAAGAAGAGCGGCGCGTTTCGTCACAGGGTTATTTGGTAAGCGTGATAGCGTTACGGAGATGTTTAGCAAACTCAAGTGGCAGGTTCTGCAAGAAAGGCGCTCTGCATGGTGGTATAGCTTGCTGTCCAGGTTCCGAGAGGGTGCGTTTCTGGATGAGGTATCGAATATATTGCTTACCCCTACTTATACCTCCCGAGGAGATCACGAATGTAAAATTAGAGAGATTCGAGCGCGCACGGAGGCTTTCCGGCAGTCGTTCTTCCCGCGAACCATTCGCGACTGGAACAGGAAAGGGAGGTAATGACAGAGGCACGTAAAGTGCCCTCCGCCACACACCGTTGGGTGGCTTGCGGAGTATAAACGTAGATGTAGATGTTAATCTGAGGAAGAAATTTCTGAGAGAGAACGTTTGGAAGCACGGAATTGTATGACAGTGAGACATGGAAAATGATTCAAATGGTTCTGAGCACTATGCGAATTAACTTCTGAGGTCATCAGTCGCCTAGAACTTAGAACTAATTAAACCTAGCTAACCTAAGGACATCACACACATCGATGCCCGAGGCAGGAGTCGAACCTGCGACCGTAGCGGTCGCTCGGTTCCAGATTGCAGCGCCTAGAACCGGGCCACTCCGGCCGGCTGAGACATGGACTGATGGAAAACCGGAACAGAAGAGAACAGAAGCGTCTGAGATGTGCTCCTACAGAAGAATGTTTGAAAACTTCCATAGTTCTAGAGGGAAATATAGAGGGTGAAAACTGTAGAGGAAGACAGAGATTGGGATACATCCAACAAATAACTGAGAACGAAGGAGGCAAAGTGCTAATCTGAGATGAAATAGTCGGCACAGGAGAGGAATTTGTGGTGGGTCGCATCAAATCAGTCAGAAGATTGATGGCTCAAAAATATAAAAAAATAAACAATTATACGTTGTAACTCGTGATTCTCTTTGCGTAGCCTGAGTTTCTCTTTCCTCACCTCTCCATAATTCTTGTGACGTTCTGCACTTCCTGTTTCAGTGTCCGACAGTCACTGAGCAGTTGCAGATGGTTTCCTTATATGGAACATAGTGGAGATACTCGCAAACTAATCTCAACCGAGGCGGGCTGTAGACGTTATGGTGTGGCATATGTCCGGTGATGCTGAGTACCGATTCTCCACTACTGGTTTGCTAAAGATTCTTCGTGTCAGATTAGGGAAGAGATGAAAGCAACAGAAAAAAATCCGCGCTGAAGGTTGTTTCTCGAACATCTGCCACTACAAACTGTCATTGGAATTTCTCATGCAGACCAAGGCCCACAGTGTGTGACAGTTCGATAAAGTCTGATATGAGAATCGTTAGCAGAGCGTAGTTGAGCGGCCTGTGTGATAAACTCAATTAGTGAATTCTCCCTGGAAATGACGCTCATTGCGGAGCTGCTTCCGATCAGGAAGTATTGATCTGTTGACTGTGTAGCCTGTAGACTCCAACACACTCATTCAGAACTTGGACGAAACTAGGTTGGCCCATTAGTTGAGTGCAGCAATGCAGAACGCTATTATAGACTGCGATTTGTGTTTGAGAGATTGCATGCCTGGAGCAATTTTGTGCTTTGCCGCTGAAGCTAGTGTGGTACTAACATAACCAGAGTCGTGTCGGCTTGCCTATTAGCAAAATATTTTGTCTGCTGGGGGCACGACTGTCGTGACCAGCCGAAGGTCGCCGCCCTCGCGATGGGGTATAGTGACGTTATTTCCATGAGTGTACGGGACCGCTCGGGTTGCGTGGGCTGCTCAAGGCTGTGGGCAATGTCGTACATCCCGATTGTACTGGTGGCGGTTATTCTTGTCCGGTGCCTGTATGTATTGCCGATGCTGTAGAATAGCAGAAGTTCTGTCAGCCAGAACTAAAATGCGTTCCTCTGATTCATTTTCGTGTGAGATCTTTGCCGACTGTATCTGTGTTACTTTGATGAACCATAGCGTCCATAGCGCGTTGTCCCGGCATTAAAGTCAAATTGCTTAATGTATGAAAACATCATCAAAGCTGAGATGGAGTCTAGTTCATTTTCCATTGTAAAGTACTTGAGGTTCTCTTGCTCTGGTTATCTAGGCGAGCTGGTGGAGTAACGCTGCTTTGGTGGCTTAGAATTTTTTGTCAGCTGGAGGTGTTTGTACGGCATCACTGATGACGCGGGCGTGCTCTCTACATGTGCTGGATCTTTCATTACAATAGGATTTTGTGTGGATTCCCCAAATGGTTCGAGATCGTACATGCTATCGTTACTCTTCAAAGAGGGCTCGGAATCAGAATGTCTTCTCAGTGGCAGACCACATCAAAACAGTCAGAAAACAGATGTCTGAAAAAAGAATAATATATTGTCACGTCATATATCCATTACAATACTGTCTCCTAAGCGCCAGATACTTCGAAAGTCTCTATTTCGATATACGGGTTACCACTCTTCATCAGTGAAAACGTACTACGTTATGTCTTGATCCCATATATACAGGGTGGTTCATTGATCATGACCGGGCCAAATATCTCACGAAATAAGCGCCAAACTACAAAGAACGAAACTTGTCTTTTTTGAAGGGGGAAACCAGATGGCGCTATGATTGGCCCACTAGATGGCGCTGCCATAGGTCAAACGGATATCAACTGCGTTTTTTAAAAATAGGAACCCCCATTTTCTATTACATATTCGTGTAGTACGTAAATAAATATGAATGTTTTAGTTGGACCAACTTTTTTTGCTTTGTGATAGATGGCGCTGTAATAGTCACAAACGTGTAAGTTCGTGGTATCACGTAACATTCCGCCAGTGCGGACGGTATTTGCTTCGTGATACACTACCCGTGTTAAAATGGACCGCTTACCGACAACGCCTGACAACATGCGTCAGCGCATTGTCAATGCATGTGCGAACATTACGGAAGGCGAACTACTCGCTGTTAAGAGAAATGTCGTTACACGTATTGCCAAATGATTGAGGTTAACGGACATCGTTTTGAGCATTTATTGCATTAATGCGGTATTTACAGGTACTCACGCTGTAACAGCATGCGTTTTCAGAAATGGTAAGTTCACAAAGGTACGTGTATCACATTGGAACAACCGAAATAAAATGTTCTAACGTACCTACGTTCTGTATTTTAATTTAAAAAACCTACCTGTTACCAACTGTTCGTCTAAAATTGTGAGCCATATGTTTGTGACTATTACAGCGCCATCTATCACAAAGCGAAAAAGTGGTCCAACTACAACGTTCATATTTCTTTACGTACTACGCGAATATGTAATAAAAATGGGGGTTCCTATTTAAAAAAAAAAACGCTGTTGATATCCGTTTGACCTATGGCAGCGCGATCTAGCGGGCCAACAATAGCACCATCTGGTTTCCCCCTTCAAGATCGACAAGTTTCGTTCTTTGTAGTTTTTTCGTTTTACGCTTATTTCGTGATGTAATTGGCCTGGTCACGATCAATGCACCACCATATATATATATATATATATATATATATATATATATATATATATATATATATATATATATATATATATATACAACTATTATTTTACGTTTTATATATCTTTTGTGATCTCTCTCTCTCTCTCAGCTGTTTCTAAAAGCTAAATAACTATTTGTCCATATATTTAGTCTTCATAGTCCCTTATGCTCACGAACAGTTTTCGGTTTACCTGCAGATTTATATGTAAATATGCGAAGTATCGAATTTCAGTAGCTATCCAGATGGAAAGTTTGCGAAACAATGAAAGCAAGACAGAGGAATGAGAATCCTACGCGCTGCATATGCAGGTACTATGCAACCCTCATATAATTACAGCGAAATTTTCACTGTAGTGAATAGAGTTGGAATGTATCGTAGAGTTTAGAGTTAAAATAATAAGGCCATCATTAATGTGATTATGAAATATTCAGTACTGTTAGCTTTCATGGATTATAAGTACAATTTGGGCAGTCGCACCGAGCGAGGTTAGATCAGTGTTTAACACACTGGACTCGCATTCGGGAGGACACGGTTCAAACCTGCGTCCGGCCATTCTGATTTATGTGTTCCGTGATTTCCCTAGATCACTTTAGGCAAATGCCAGGAAGGTTCTTTTAAAGGGCATGGTCGATTTCCTTCCCCATTCATCCCTAATCCGAGCTTCTCCTCCGTCTGTAATGACCTAGTTGTCGACGGGACGTTAAATACCAATCTCCTCCTCCTTCCCGAAACAGTCACTTTCCAAATATTTAATACTCTGACTTGGCCTGCTGAGAGAACTGCTTATTTTAGTAGTGTTTAAGTGAGGTCGTTGTGTCATAAAAGTGTCAGTTTGCCAAGAAAGATGATACACTTTTCCTGTACAGAGTTTTCATTCCAGACACTACTGTTCTTTAGTTTTTTACCCTAGGACACTAAAGTGGGTGAAATGTACATTCCTACCAAGCCTTCGTAAAAATTACTACTCCTAATTTTATTCAGTTTTATTCAGAGGAAGACGTAATTTATAGGTTACCCACTAGTTAGCTACAGTTAGCTAATGGTATGTTACATAGCAAATTAAGCACGGAATGTCCTGTTTTATACACTACAGCAATTCTACATATTGCGAGGATTTAGTAATGTAAGGTCAAAGTGAGTGAATGTTATTGAACGCTTAAATATTAATGTTGAGAGACCTGGTGGGGCATTACGAGCTCAAAGGAGACCTGCTCAAAAGCAACTAAACTGTTTGCCCAACAGTCGTGTGGACAGAGCTAGACGGCGGCTGAGAGGCTCGTCCTGAGGTGTTTATTTACTTCTGCCGGCGCGGCCTATGTGGCCCGACGCAGCCGGATCTACTGGGCTGGCCCATTAGCGGGAGCCGGCAGGCCGGCTTGTGTGCGGCGGTAATGTAATAACAGCGACGCGGCGCTGGCTCGCCAGCCCTTTGTGTGCGCTGCGGCCAGCCGGGGAAACATTTAGCCCCGCACCGGCCGGTGACACGGTCAAACACCCGCCACCCCTGCAGCAGCTGCTTTGGTCAGCGCGGCGGTCGACCACGGGCACTGGCATGATTCGGCGGATTGCCTACCGCAGAGTAGCCACACTGCGGACGCTTACTCGTGTCTGCGTATGTGGAGATACTGTGAAATGTCAAACATGAAGGTTTTTTGAAAAAATATTGCGTTGATTAATAGAGTAAAGTGGGGCAAGACTGTGCACTTACGGTTTAAATAGCGATAAACTAAAAGAAACGTCGCAAATTGTATTTTAACTGGCATTTCATCTGAATTTTGCCTGTTATATGACAGAGTCCGAAAGTCACAGAAACAATTTAAACTGTAATTCGCACTTAGTAAAAAAAGTAATGCAAATACGCAGTCTTACCCGACGTGGGGTAAGAGTGGGTTTCTAGTGGGGTAAATGTGCACATTATTATCAAATGAGAAAAACATATGCGTCATTTGGTTCTTCGTCATTTATTTAATTTATAACGTACATAAACGTAAAATACCTTGTTTCTCAGCACATAACAGTTACTGTTGATACAATACTTGACCTAATGAACAAATCTGGGCCTGTCATCAAAAACATGCAAAAATTTTCCTGTCGGACGAAAATATTTTTAACAGATACCACAAATGACCCCCCATGAACCATGGACCTTGCCGCTGGTGGGGAGGCTTGCGTGCCTCAGCGATACAGATGGCCTTACCGTAGGTGCAACCACAACGGAGGGGTATCTGTTGAGAGGCCAGACAAACGCGTGGTTCCTGAAGAGGGGCAGCAGCCTTTTCAGTAGTTGCAGGGGCAACAGTCTGGATGATTGACTGATCTGGCCTTGTAACACTAACCAAAACGGCCTACTGTGCTGGTACTGCGAAAGCAAGGTTAAACTACAGCCGTAATTTTTCCCGATGGCATGAAGCTTTACTGTATGGTTAAATGACGATGGCGTCCTCTTGGGTAAAATATTACAGAGGTAAAATAGTCCCCCATTCGGATCTCAGGGCGGGGACTACTCAGGAGGACGTCGTTATCAGGTGAAAGAAAACTGGCGTTCTACGGATCTGAGCGTGGAATGTCAAATCCCTTAATCGGGCAGGTAGGTTAGAAAATTTGAAAAGGGAAATGGATAGGTTAAAGTTAGATATAGTGGGAATTAGTGAAGTTCGGTGGCTGGAGGAACAAGACTTTTGGTCAGGTGAATACAGTGTTATAAATACAAAATCAAATAGGGATAATGCAGGAGTAGGTTTAATAATGAATAAAAGAATAGGAGTTTGGGTAAGCTACTACAAACAGCATAGTGAACGCATTATTGTGGCCAAGATAGACACGAAGCCCATGCCTACTACAGTAGTACAAGTTTATATGCCAACAAGCTCCGCAGATGATGAATAACTTAATGAAATGTATGATGAGATAAAAAGGAATTATTCAGGTAGTGAAGGGAGACGAAAATTTAATATAGGTGAATAGAATTCGGGACTAGGAAAAGGGAGAGAAGGAAATATAGTAGGTGAATATGGATTGGGGCTAAGAAATGAAAGAGGAAGCCGCCTGGTAGAGTTTTGCACAGAGCATAACTTAATCATAGCTAACACTTGGTTCAGGAATCATGAAAGAAGGTTGTATACATGGAAGAATCCTGGGGATACTAGAAGGTATCAGATAGATTATATAATGGTTAGACAGAGATTTAGGAACCAGGTTTTAAATTGTAAGACATTTCCAGGGGCAGATGTGGACTCTGACCACAATCTATTGGTTATGAACTGTAGATTAAAACTGAAGAAACTGCAAAAATGTAGGAATTTAAGGAAATGGGCCCTGGATAAACTGAAAGAACCAGAGGTTGTACAGAGTTTCAGGGAGAGCATAAGGGACCAATTGACAGGAATGGGGGAAAGAAGTACAGTAGAAGAAGAATGGGTAAAAAGACGAGGACTAGTAGAACTCCTTGGGTAACAGAAGAAAAATTGAATTTAATTGATGAAAGGAGAAAACATAAAAATGCACTAAATGAAGCAGGCAAAAAGAAATACAAACGTCACAAAAATGAAGTCGACAGGAAGTGCAAAATGGCTAAGTAGGGATGGCTAGAGGACAAATGTAAGGATGTAGTGGCTTATCTCACTAGGGGTAAGATAGATACTGCCTACAGGAAAATCAAAGAGACCTTTGGAGAAAAGAGAACTACTTGTATGAATATCAAGAGCTCAGATGGAAACCCAGTTCTAAGCAAAGAAGGGAAAGCAGAAAGGTGTGAAGAGTTTGAGATAGCACTGAAAGACCTGTGTCGAAACAAGGCCCCAGGAGTAGACAACATTCCATTAGAACTACTGACGGCCTTGGGAGAGCCAGTCTTGACAAAGCTCTACCATCTGGTGAGTAAGATGTATGAGACAGGCAAGATACCCTCAGACTTCAAGAAGAATACAATAATTCCAATCCCAAAGACAGCAGGTGTTGACAGATGTGAAAATTACCGAACAATGAGTTTAATAAATCACAGAGCTTCAAAATACTGACGCGAATTCCTTACAGACGAATGGAAAGACTGGTAGAAGCCGACCTCGGGGAAGATCAGTTTGGATTCCGTATAAATATTGGAACACGTGAGACTTATCTTAGAAGAAAGATTAAGGAAAGGCAATCCTACGTTTCTAGCATTTGTAGACTTAGAGAAAGCTTTTGACAATGTTGACTGGAATACTCTCTTTCAAATTCTGAAGGTGGCAGGGCTAAAATACAGGGAGCGAAAGGCTATTTACAATTTGTACAGAAACCAGATGGCAGTTATAGAGGGACATGAAAGGGAAGCAGTGTTTGGGAAGGGAATGAGACAGGGTTGTAGCCTCTCCCCCGATGTTATTCAATCTGTATATTGAGCAAGCAGTAAAGGAAACAAAAGAAAAGTTCGGAGTATGTATTAAAATCCAGGGAGAAGAAATAAAAACTTTGAAGTTCGCCGATGACATTGTAATTCTATCAGAGACAGCAAAGGACTTGGAAGAGCAGTTGAACGGAATGGGCAGTGTCGTGAAAGGAGGATATAAGATGAACATCAACAAAAGCAAAACGAGGATAATGGAATGTAGTCGAATTAAGTCGGGTGATACTGAGGGAATTAGATTAGGAAATGAGACACTTAAAGTAGGAAAGGAGTTTTGCTATTTGGGGAGCAAAATAACTGATGATGGTCAAAGTAGAGAGGATATAAAATGTAGACTGGCAATGGCAAGGAAAGCGTTTCTGAAGAAGAGAAATTTCTTAACATCGAGTATAGATTTAAGTGTAAAGAAGTCGTTTCTGAAAGTATTTGTATGGAGTGTAGCCATGTAAGGAAGTGAAACATGGACAATAAGAAGCTTTCGAAATGTGGTGCTACAGAAGAATGCTGAAGATTAGATGAGTAGATCACATAACTAAAGATGAAGTATTGAATAGAATTGGGGAGGAGTTTGTGGCACAACTTGACAAAAAGAAATGACCGGTTAGTAGGACATGTTCTGAGGCATTAAGGGATCACAAATTTCGCATTTGAAGGCAGCGTGGAGGGTAAAAATCGTAGAGGGTGACCAAGAGATGAATACACTAAGCAGATTCGGAAGGATGTAGGTTGCAGTAAGTACTGGGAGATGAAGAAGCTTGCACAGGATAGGGTAGCATGGGGAACTGCATCAAACCAGTCTCAGGACTGAAGACCACAACAACAACCACAAATGAAGATTCCAGAACCTTCATAACAAGAGCAGGTTTCGTGCCACCTCTCCTAGCACTTGAGACATTGAATCCAGACTTCTGGTGGTGGATTATTGTATTTTCCAGTACATCCTGGACAGTGAAAAGTTTGTAAATTTTCCCTAGACGTATTTAAGTTTTGCTTTGCTTTCTTTTTGTTTGCTTGATCAGAATCAAACAGTTTCCTCTTTGGTTTCTTTATTTCTTGTTCTGTTGATTGGGATTCGAGTTGCTTCTTGAATGGGGTCCCAGATGCTATTTCTGACTTCTCCCCTTTCATCTGTCTTTTTTGGCAGTCTTTTCTTCTTGGCAAAGGAATTATTTCTTTTGGGGAAACGTAGGTACTTGGACCTGGTTGTGGTTGTAGATGTCTCTCAACTTTTGGTCTGGAGAGATCAAATTTCAACTGTGGATGCATCATTAAATTTGTCACTTTGGTCTGTAACAGTCAAAGGCAAGAAATCTTCCTCGGTGAATATGTTACGATCGATTGGAGAAATGCCACATATGTTGAACGCCTTTGTTGCCTTAGTCATTGTGGCCGTCCTTTGATAAGCGTTTCCAAACAAGTCAGCGATACATTCTTGCTTAATTACATATTCAGGGTGGTTAATGAACCACTGATCACATTCCTGTGAATAAAAGTCCTTCAGTGACTTGAAAAAGCAGCGATCAAGTGGTTGCATTTTGTGGCTGCTGTGTGGAGGAATGGTAAGCACGTGAATGTTATGGTCCCTGCAGTAAAGAACGGCGTTCAGACTCAAATGTGACGAGTGATTGTCCAAAATTAACAAGACTGGATTATCTTCTGTTGGCTGTGTATGGTTTCCAAAATGTTGTAGTCATCTGAGATAAAAATCTGAGTTGATGTATCCAGTGTCCGAACACATCATTAGTGACCCAGGAGGGGCACCGTTCTTCAAACTCTCCTTCATCCTTTTCCGAGGAAATATTATTCCTGGAGGGATGCAGCTCCCACCCCCCCCCCCCCCCCCCCAGCTCCCACAAAACATACAACCATTATCAGCTGACCTCTTTCTGCAATGCTATTTTGTGTATGTGCTTCTTGCCGCATGTTGCAATCACTTTCGGAACTTTGTTAGGGACAGTTGTAATTCCTGGCTCATCCATGTTACATATGCGATGAGGTTCAAATTTATATCTCTCCATCAGCGACGAAAGATTATGAAAGAAGATGCTCGTTTGCTATTTGTTGAGCCCCATCACACGTCCGTGACTAATTTTCTGTGGGATCCGAAGGCTAAGATTTCGTCTCTGCAGGAAATCATAAGCCCAGTCCTTTCCGGCCATCTTAGTGTTTTTGTCAAATTTTGTTTTTATGTTGTTCCTCTCACAGTAGTCATGAACTAATCTTCTGAAATCTTTCAGTGTCATACCATAATAACATTTGTTCAAAGATCTGCAGTGTTCTGGGAGTTCCAGTTCCCGTTCGTCATTAAAAGTTCTTCCTAATCTTCCCAGTTTGTTTACCCCAAAACCTTGAAAAAGTGGGTGTGGGAGTATTAATTTTAAGCTTATCCCTACGCAGGCAAAAGTTTCCAAAATAAAAAATATAGAGATAAAAGTATACTTGCAAGAGCCTCGTACCTCTTGAAGGCGATTTATGAGGGCAGCTTCACTTGTTCCAAGCTCCCTCGCTATTTGTCGTTTAGACTTGCCATTTTTAAAGCCCTCTTTTGCAGCTTCCAGCAATTCTGGAGTGCATGGTTTCCGTTCGGTTTTCCTTTTGTAGACGCAAAAATATAAAAAAGGATTCTTAGAGGACTACTGTCGATCTATAATATCCACCTCAACGTTCATAAATATTTCTAGGTCTATGAAAAAGCTGATAATTATAATGCATGGGGTAAGATTACGCACTGCGCAGTTTTGCCCCACCTCCAACGCGTAAATTTGCCCCGCACTACGACACTGCAGCTTTTGACTGCACATGGAAACGCTTTGTAGGAATACAGATGAGTTAATATACCACATGACTGACAATGCATCGTTGTACACAATGGAATAAAGCTAAAATTGATAATCCCATTATTGCCTGAGTTATAGCTTATTTCCGCAACATGAAATGTTATTTGAAAACAACGTAAAACAGTTTTTGCCGCATTGCGCAGCCGTTAACTCCAGGACAACAATCGAACTACGGCAATAAAGGGTCAGCCTCAGAGGCTATTTCCTGCCCTGCAGAATAGCCAACTGCTGCATTACTAAAACTGAGATACAAGCCTTGCGCAGTCTTACCCGCCGCGCAATCTTACTACACTCTACTCTACAGTCAAAACGCTTTGAAAAATGAAACCCTCCGTCTGTTCATAAGAAAACCATACCTGTCATAAATGTTCCTGCTGTTGTTATGCCGTCATTGTTGAGAAATAGTTGGCCGCAATTTGTTTTTCCATTTGAAACTTCACTTTGAACGTAAAAGTTAGTTTTCAAGACTGAAAATCAATGTGCAGACAGCTCTAGAACATCTGCCACACTTCCGCAAATTTTGATTATGTGCCCACCATACTTGTGTTACTTAGACAGAACATTGTCTTCTATCTGCTGAGTTAATCATTATTGTCATATTTATTATATGGAGATAATTATTAAGCAGTCAATATAATCCTTAAATCTGATACGTTCCATTTTAAAATATGGTATACGACGGATATTGAGGAAATAAGGTTGGATCGATTATGAAATGGAAAACACACTGAAAATCCAATAAAACTTCGCATAGATGTGTTGGACGAATTCTCTAGTACGCCCAACTGTCGCGTCACGTCGCTGTTTCCAGTTCTGGGCACTCAGAGGGCACGTAAAGATGTCTACAAAAAATTGTCTCCCGCCAAGTGTGAGTACCTGTGACAGAGTTCACCTGATTACATACAACCCATACAAAGTACCGGTCATGCATTTCCTTCTTCGGGACAATTCTCGGCCGCACTCTGCAGGAGCAATGAGGATGCTGCTGCAGCGTTTTCGATGGGACGTGTTTGATCACCAACCATACAGGCCTGACTTGGCTTCCACTGATGTTCATCTCTGCTCACATGCACCGCTGGCTACGTAGACAACATTCTGGGACAGTCAACGAACTGCAGACCGGGGTAGAGAAGTGGCGGAATGAAAGGGCTACTCCATTCTATGACGAGGGTATTGGAATGTTGGTAGAACGCTACGACTAATATATAAGTCGGAGCGGCAACTACGTACAGTAAGTGTAAGGTAAGTGAAAGGTGTAGCAAATTGCTGCAAACAAAACATTTTTGATTTTCAGTGTGGTTACCATTTCGAGACCGATCACACCTTCCTTACCGAATAGCTCTCGTAGTTGATTCTGAAAAAGAGATCACTGCCGCCTAAAGCCCAGCCACCAATGCAACAAGGGTGTACTGCGGTTTGCCGCGCTTCCCATGCGGCAGCGACAAAACCGCGGAGACCACACCTCCAGTAGTATCTCGTTGATGAAGACGAAAAGCCTCCGAATAGAAAAGGAGTTGGCCAAATGCAGGACAGCCAGAAAAAGTTACGTCTATGGTAAACGCTGTGGCAGGTGAGAGAAAAGAAAGGAAACTGAGGAGGCTCATTCTCATTCCGACATCTCATTGAGTCGGTCGGTGTGGCCGAGCGGTTCTAGGCGCTTCAGTCTGGAACCGCGCGACCGCTACTGTCGCAGGTTCGAATCCTGCCTCGGGCATGGATGTGTGTGAGTTCCTTAGGTTAGTTAGGTTCAAGTACTTCTAAGTTCTAAGGAACTGATGACCTTAGATGTTAAGTCCCGTAGTGCTCAGAGCCTTTTGAACATCTGATTGAACAATGACCACAGCATGAATGATGTCGATCACTTTGTAGAATCCACTCTAGATCCTACTGTAATGACAGATCCAGCACACGCAGGTGGAAGAGACTATATCTTGAATAAATTTAGAGTATGAATTCATACATCTACAGATATGTCTTCACCATACAAAAAGTACTGGAAAATGATCTTGAGGTTATGCCTCTAAATCCTGAGTGTGAGAAAGAAAAAAGAAAACAGTTCTCAGAGATCGCGTCTGCGCAGTTTTAACCGAGAATTTTTTGTTATTTAAACTCGTTCGTTACCAAGCTCTGACGTCGTTCCTTAGGTTAAATTTAGAAACAAGCGGGTCCTTTCAACAAAAGGAAGCAACACACACACACACACACAAAAGGAAGTACCACAAATAATTTCGTAAACGGTGATGGAACAGGTTGCAATGTGGATCAATTATAAACGAACTGGTTCAATTATAAACAAACTGCACTTGGTCATGAGTATGCCGTAATATGACGTCCTCAGTATATACAGTTTACATAGCTGACAGCTGTCAGACTCAAAGTTTCCACCTATAACGTGGTTGGCACCGATAGAGAACGGGCAGCCTCGCTGTGATTGGTTGGCGCTCGGAATCTAGTGGTGGACGCCACAACTTAGATGTAACGCCAGATACCATTGCAAAATACGTAAACACACTTGACAAAACACTGCGCACGTTCGTGAAAACACACCGATCCAAAAGAACCGTTAAAACACATGCAATAACAGCTACAATAAAATAAAAGAGTGATATGATAAGAAAATTAGCAATTCCTCACATTGATACTGGGGTGGGAGGTATCAAACAAAGAATCTGCTTTGTGTTTAACGATCCTGTTGGTGTTAATGAAAAAGTGTAAGATAGTGATTACCTTCTACCTATCTATTATTTTTGCGTTAGTGTCAATATATTAAGTATGATTGTAAAAAGTTACTAACCATTGTAGTTTGACATTATAGCGTTAAAAACAGGTAAAACAAATAAATCAATTTCTGTAGTTCACTCTGGCGTACGTTTTAGGCCATAAATACCCTAGAAAAATCCCCCGCAATAAAATCCCAGTTATACGTATGTATCATTTTGTGTTTTCTCTCTCTCTATTTTTTAAAACGTCAATCTTCTGTCTTCAGTGCACGTAATAACGCATGTGCATCATCTTTTTGGACGATCCGTATTATATTTACGAATTTCGGTACAAAACATGATAAACTGATTTTATTTTTCTAGTCTACATCCGTAACTTAAAGGATTAAACATGGTGACATTTCAAAGTAGCTTATACTCTCTAACATTTTCAGTTTCTTCTTAGCGGCTACTCTTTTTCTTAAAAAATATTACAGGCCGCTTTTATGATTTTGTATCATATTTAGGTTATGTTATCTTATACTTTATTTGTCTAGATCACGAGTTTATAAAATGACATAACGGTCGATTGCGATAACATCTTCAGATATGAAGTAGACAGAAAATACATTGGTCATAAAAAGTTCTATCTACTTACAATATGTACATTATAAAACAGAACAGAAAATGACAAAGAACATACCATAAAATATCATTACAGAATCTAACGCATGACACGTTGTATAATCAAGCACTGAATCTTTAAAATTGCTGTGTGTTTCACGATATTGTTATTTAATATAAAAACAAAAGTGCATCTGCTAGAGATACACAATTACAAAATATAATTTATCATATTAAAACAAATTTGAACACTATACAAAAATATTGGCAGATTAACTTACGGCAGTATAACATTTTCATCAACAGGAAATGATAAAATCTGGGGAGAGTATATGAGAATATGAAGCAGTAATTCTTATTGGCAGACTGATAGTTGATAATAGGTGTTTCTTAGTAATTACGAAGTAATTTAAGAAATAAAATGCAAAGTACAAAATGTTTACAGTCAAGAAGTTGAATTATCATCAATAAATTTCGGAGCAATTCACCACATAATATGCAAAATGTAGAAGAGCAGTGGAGAAACTTTGCTGCACCAATGAGTTCATTGTAGCCACCGGAGTCTCTTTCTTCCGGCAAGTGACTCTTGTCGCAGCCTCCCAGTCGTCAATGTACTGTGCACGAGTGTAGGAGGACCTACGTGAAGAAGTTTCGCATTCTTCCCGTCTTCACACGTGGCAGTAAGCATCAGAAACGCACTTGTTTCTGCATAGCATCCTGTTACAACACATGTCAAAGTATTAGATCGTCAGAACAGCTCCGTCAAAAATGTTAAAATATCCGTCCTAATTAAACTCGCATAGTTTATTCAACGCATGGTCTGGAGAGCACTGTTTGCTATTAAAGATACAGTCTCCTCCAGCGCGTCGAGCAGTCTTCCTTTAGCTGTTGTATATACCACTCTCATGTTCCGTTCTATGTTCGTCGTAGAGAGCTTTTTTTCGACAGTGTGCGTACCAGAAGCTGTTTTATTTTGGGAATTTATGTTTTAAAGGACTCTTCTGCCTGACATTTGTAATTCTGCTCACAGTCACCGCAGTTCGTTTTGTACACCCCTGAATAAAGATATCTCTCACGTTTAGGTCCAGTTTTATGCTGGAGACGTAACTCAAACTATTGTTTCCAGAATGAGATTTTCACTCTGCAGCGGAGTGTGCGCTGATATGAAACTTCCTGGCAGATTAAAACTGTGTGCCCGACCGAGACTCGAACTCGGGACCTTTGCCTTTCGCGGGCAAGTGCTCTACCAACTGAGCTACCGAAGCACGACTCACGCCCGCTACCCACAGCTTTACTTCTGCCAGTACCTCGTCTCCTACCTTCCAAACTTTACAGAAGCTCTCCTGCGAACCTTGCAGAACTTGCACTTGCCCGCGAAAGGCAAAGGTCCCGTGTTCGAGTCTCGGTCGGGTACACAGTTTTAATCTGCCAGGAAGTTTCAAACTATTGTTTGTTCGAAAACTTATTGTAACATTTAATTTTTTTAAAACAACGTGCTATTTTCTGTGGTTTTTGCCGTTATGTGTCTTTGCAATGTACTTGGTTTTATTTTTCTTGGTCTTGATCCTGACTGGTTTACCTACATGTGATTTACATCATTTCTTGATTTTTCTGTAAGTGTCGGTAACAACGGTGGTTTTATAACCGTTTGCCACAGCAGCCTGTTTTACTAAACTGAGTTCCTTATTTATTTCAGTTTCTTGCAATTGTAGGCTTACTAGGCGAACACTGAGTTAAATGAAGTTCTTTTCTAACTCTGAGGATGGCATAAATTGGCATTCATTATCACGACTGTGGAAGTTATTTTTTTATAAATTCCAAAGGCTTGTTTATCATGTTTTCTGGTTACATGAGGCTTGACACAGTTAATAGCTTGGAAGAGCGACCTTACTTTTCAATATACGGGTAACCTTTATTCCTCTAGATCGTGCGTTAGGTTTTTATTTTTTTATTTTCTATACATAATACAACATTGTCATGCAGTCTGTGATTGCTAAAACATTTGAAACGTATCACAATTGTCTTAACACAGTATCGGTTTCGAATGTTCAGATGGCCTTCTTCAGACATACATGAATATGAATATATATATGAATATATATATGAATATATATATATATATATATATATATATATATATATATATATTTTCCTTTTTTTCCAACCTCCGCTAATAACGAAATAAGAAGTACACGACTTGAGAACATGCAACAACAGGCAAAAATGCCGTAAGTAAATTGCGTGCCCATTTTTAAGGAAATACTGTTTTAACTATAAATACCAAAATGCAGAGACATAGGCATACGGTGTCATACTTCCAGGATAACCACAGAAGATGCTTCATAAATAAAAGCGAAATGCGTCTGGTGAAAAATACTCTTCAATTGCAACAGTCTTAGGATGCAAAAAATTATAATAATTGAAAGATTAAAACTTTGGCAT
The DNA here is from genome assembly GCF_023864345.2 of Schistocerca serialis cubense. Taxonomy (NCBI): domain Eukaryota; kingdom Metazoa; phylum Arthropoda; class Insecta; order Orthoptera; family Acrididae; genus Schistocerca; species Schistocerca serialis. The sequence continues at coordinate 171,557,906 of NC_064644.1, forward strand.
GGTTTCAGATATCACACATAAAAAACAACTTGGATTATAAAATACGGGAAAAAATTTCCGACTCACTGCAAAGAACACAATAAGCCGTTTGTTGTAAACGGTTTTTGATGTTACGTATCATTATGTGAGTTGCGAAGCATTCGCGCCACTCCTCGTGTCTCTAATCAGTGTATTTCATCTGATAGAGTAAACTTGGGATGAGTAGTGTAATGCGTATCCTAATCAATATTTCGAACGTGGAGTCAGGCAACCAATCGTATTGCTTGGCGCCGAGATTTTGAGTTCAGTAGGGTCGCGTGGTCAGCTGGATATTCTATTATTTTCACTCTCTGAATTTACGCCTTAAGTTCCGAAAACCTTTCTGTCTGCTATCAACTTGTAAAATACAGGCAGTTGTACTGTGATTTCAAGATCCAGGGTTGTTGAGACTGTTGCTTGCTCGTGAGCACTGGCGTAATTATACGTTATACGATTTTCCATATACATTTATGCGACGTATTTTTGCAGCTGGGTATTTGTATCTTTGTTAGAACGTATAAGGGTCAATATATACACTGAAGCGCCAAAGAAACTGGTATAGGCATTCGTATTCTAATACAGAAGTATGTAAACAGGCAGAATACGGCGCTGCGGTCGGCAACGCCTATAACAACGACGTGGTGTTCTTGGTGCTGTTGGACGACGAAATCCAGGTGACGTTTCATTGGTTGTGTCGCTATGGTGCGGTATCAGGCAGTATCGTCAACATGCGCAAGACGACGTACATGGATGTCGGGAGAGGCCTTCTCCACCCGTCAGCGATTCCGTTCCAAAAGTTTCCCTCACTGAACATATTAGGGGCGCAGTTCTCCAGTACAGTTCGCCGAACTGCGACAGCCACATATTGCCAGCTACTACATCAGCCACAGGCTCTGCTCTGTGATAGTAGATTCTGCAATATGGATATGCTTCTCCGAATGCGTTGCATTAACACTTAACTATCGTCCAAACTTAATTATTTTGCGCACATTCTTCCCCTAACTGTCACCGTGATCCACAATTTTCAGGCGGCGCACGGACAATTAGTGAGTGCAGGGCACATATTCAGAGTCCTCTACAATACTTTAACTAGACCTCCACTGGCAGTGGGCCTGGGGTTGACTCACGTCCACAACCTCGCGCGGATGTTATGCCTACTGAAAATTCTTTATTAAATTTTTACTTAAGCCGAAACAACTGGGAAGGTGAAACTTCTAAACTTAATTCTGAAACTGCTGAGTGAAATTGAACGTATTATAACTCTGCTATATTTTTATCATTTCAGCACTGATCTACAGAATTCTCCCTGACAAATACAGCGCAAAGTTATTCTCTTCATTTATTACCCATAATATACAAGTGCAACGCAATCTGCCTGCAAATAGTTAACACTAAAGAATGGCCCTGAATTAGAAGAAATCCTAACAATAACCCATACATTTCATAAGTCACTTACCTCACAAAAAATCTTCATTATACGAACAACAGCAATACAGCAAACACCAATACAACCAGCTAAATAAAAGAATCTAACTACTGTAGGCTCTAACTACTACTAGGCATGTGGTTAGCAAAGGAAAGATTTTGTTGCAGAGCAATCGATGTATTTAGCAAATTTTACTTTAATAATGTGACATCCAGTTCAAAAAATTATGTAATCGTCCGTGACATCCAGTTCCAAAAATTATTTAATCACCAACAGTATTACATTTCCATGACGGACACGTCCAGACCGTCCACTCGCGCTAACACTTCAGACCTCTACCCTCCATCACTGCTAACTATTAACATCCAACCTCCATCACTTCTGGCTATTGACTCCCAACTCACATCACTGCTGGCTGTTCACCTCCAACTGCCATCGCTGATGGCTATTCACGTCCAACTGCGAGTCCGACCAGCCACAGAGTCTCTTGCAGAGGGATCACAGCGCTGTCAGAGTTGTTAATGCAGTCTGTCGCGCTGCCAACATACAAACACATAAACAGGCTACTTACAGTACAGACGATGGGGTTAGCATGAATCGCGGCCAACAACAGCTTGACTGGGACGCTGCTACAGGTCGTCGCGCCCGAGATCTTCATCCACCGATCGCCGTGGGCCACATAGCTCCGCTTCTTGCCCACATCCGAGATTTTCTGGTCGAACTGAGCTATATGACTGAAGATCTGCTCAGTTATTGATTAGGAATCGCACCGCTTGATGTGTGCTGTGACGGGCAGCTGCTGGAATCTCATACAATGTATGCTGGTGCCCCTGTTGCCACGGCAGCCAGAGTCTGTCACTCTGGACGAACTCCTACACCCTTATATCGTTTACTTTCCCACTACCAGAACGAACGCCGTCAACTGGCTCAAGGACATGGTGCTCTAATACATTTTACAAGCCGCGCCCGAAAGCGCTCTCGACTTGTGGTTCCCCCTGATGACGACTCATGAGGCGTTCCGCCACCATGCATTGTACCGAACACGACTATCGAATTATTTAGGTGCACTGTTCGAGAATTCTCAGAGTACTAAAAGGCACGCTTGGAGATGATTCACGTCACATGAATGATCCTCCATTACGCGAAGACGACTCGGAAGCTTTTGATGACAGTAGTAGGATCCAGTTAAAAGAAAAAAAAGAAAAATATATAAATACAAGAATAGTGATAAATAAATTAAATGAAGTTGATCAAATAAATTTTTCTTGATCCTGTCAGACTCTTTCCTTACTTGGCTCTGGGAGAGCGGGAATGGGACACTAAGGCCAGGCCTCGGAAGATGACTCCTGCCCTGTTTGCCCCCGACCCTTCTCTCAGACTATTTAAAAAAAAAAAAAAAAAAAAAAAAGGAAGCGCTGTAGAACACTTGCCCTCAAAGGTAAAGGTCGCGAGTTTGAGATTCGGTCCGATATACAATTTTAAACTGCCAGCGAATTTCGCGTGTCTCACAACAAAGCAATGAAATTTAAAATACACCGTTTATGCTTCACATTTTAACGAAACAGTTTAACACAAGTAATGTAGTTTTGTAGCCTTAGTAACCACCATCAGATGTCGACAGTGGATGGATTTCTATTTTATTTTGTAAAAGTGTGAACGTCGTACGGCACTGTTGCCTGGGATATCCCAATATGTGGATACAGCCGCTTGTCTGGAAGGATGTTCTCCCTCTGTAGACATTCTTGTGGAAACATGAGAGGGTTGGACAAAAATGTAGTAACTCCTCGAGAAATGCATGCTTGAACACAAATGCAGATGCCAGCCAAGCGTGCAATTGGCGCTGTTGTATTTGACAAGGAACGGAACCTTTGCAATCTTCTCAATACGATACAAGTGTCAGTCATGGTCAAAACAGCGTCCTGTGTAGTTGTGAGTGCATCATGTCGTAGCTAAGTGACTTAGAAGATGGGAAAATTGTTTGTGCTCCTATGGTGTGTGTTTATGCAACCAAGGCAGCCGGAAATCTTAGTGTTCCAAGAGGCACCGTATCGAAGATTTACGCCACATGTAATGAAAGCCAAAAAAACATCATCCGCTGTCACAACGCGGGCGAAAGTGTGTTGAGTGACAGACGTTCTTCGAAGAGGATTGTGACGAAAAATAAAAGAATGTCAGCTCCAGAAGTCATTACAGAACTGATTGTCGCACTCACGGTCGGTCATCACCCACACAATGGGAAGGGAGCTTCACAAGCAGGCAATTGCACGGCGAGCTGGGCTTTCGGAATCACGCATCAGTGACGCAAATGCCCATAATGGGAAAACGTGATGCCGAAGCCATAAAACATAGCCTGTGGAGCAAGGGAAGAATGTCATTTGGACGGGCGATTCTTGTTTCACACTCTTTCCGCCTCCAAAGAGTGAAGCTTGGTGAGTTCCGGTGGTATTTCAAGGGCCCCATAGTTGCTCTACAAGGTCGCATTACTTCCAAAGATTATGTGACCATTTCGACTGATCAGGTCCAATCCACGGCACTATATTTGTTCCCCTCTTCACACTCCTCACATCATTCAGGACTCGTTTTGTGAGCACGAGGATGAATTGTCGCATTTCCCCTGGCCACTACGATCACCAGATCTCACTATTGTTGAGCCTTTGTGATCTGCTTTGGACACAAGGATGCCTGATCGCTGTCAACCTCCATCACCGTTACAAAGACTGGCCGCTATTTTGTAGGGTGAATGCTCTGAGATTCTCTTGAAAACCATACAGGAATCGTATTTATCCATTCCGAGACGACTGCAAGCTGTTTTGAATGCCAACGCTTTCGCTACGCCGTGGTAGGTACGGTAATATGTTGTGTTTTTGGTGTTTTTATATTTTTATACAGTCCCTGTATTTTTAGATGTAGGCGACTGTAATGGGGGCTTGTGTAGTGCAGTGTTCTATTTGTGTTGTATGATAACGACGCGAGGAATGAGATGGTAAAATCCGACGGCAGCACAGAGCCTACTCCTCTCGAATCTCTCCAAAAGGGCAGCTGAGTTCAGAGGCGGATCACAACCAACAGTGTCACATGACCTCACATCATGACACACTGGAATTTAACCCAAGTAACTGACAGAAAGACTGGTGATCAGGAACTTGACGCCACCGTGTCGCCTCCCCTCAACGGCCGAATACTGGCAGTGAGAAGTTCATTCAGGATTCGAACCGGCTTACCTCAGAGACGAGTGCCACAGCACAAGCGTGCGCTAGCGATCTCAGCAACGGAGTATGACTATTTTAGTTTGTTTTTAGATTCTGTTGTATAAAATACGGCAGAGCACGTTTACGTTAGTGACAACTCATGGTTCCTGCGTTCAGCAACTGCGTATGAAGATTTGATTATTTGTTTATTTTATTATTTACTGTATTTTACATGTGACGTATTGAAACGTCCCCTTAGAAAAATTAATGAATTACTGTGCTGATAAACCTCTTACATTATTTGATTTTCAAACAGCTGAGCAAAACTGAACGTACTCAGACATTTCTCTCTTTACTTATTCTGATCAACACTAAACTGACAAGCAATATTTTTAGAGCAACGCAATCTGACTTTCAATAATCCCTACAAAAGAATGGCCCTGAGTAACAATAACCTATACTTTTAATGAATCACTTACCTCACAAAAATCTTCGTTACTCGAACTACTGCAATACAGCGAGCGCCAATACTGCCAGCTAAATAAAAGATTCAAACTACTGAAGCATCGTGTACGTGCACCAATCATAATCCCACCCCACACCATGGAACCATGATCTCCATACAGGTCCCTTTCAAGGACATTAAGGGGTTGGCATCTGGTTCCTGGTTCACGCCAGATGAAAACCCGGCGAGAATCACTGTTCAGACTATACCTGGACTCGTTCCTGAACATAACCTGGGACAACTGTTCCAATGACCATGGACTGTGTTCTTGACACCAGGCTTTACGGGATCTCCTATGACCAGGGGTCGGTTGAATGCTCCTTGCAGGTCTCCGAGCGAATAAACCATATCTCTTTAGTCGTCTGTAGACTGTGTGTCTGGAGACAACTGTTCCAGTGGCTGCGGTAAGTTCCCAAGCGAGGCTATTGAAGTACTCCGTGGCCGTCTGTGGGCACTGATGATGAAATATCGGTCTTCTTGTGGTGTTGTACACTGTGGACGTCCCGTACTGTAGCGCCTGGACACGTTTCCTCTCTGCTGGAATCGTTGCCATAATCTTGAGCTCACACTTTGTGGCACACGGAGGGCCCGTGCTACGACCTGCTGTGTTTGACCAGTTTCCAGTCGGCCTGGTATTGTACCCCTCATAATGTCATCAATATGTGTTCTTTGAGCCATTTTCAACACACAGTCACCATTAGCAGGTCTGAAAACGTCTGCACCCTTATTCGCTGCACTGTACTCTGACATGCACCAACACACCTCTGCGTGTGTGAACTACTGCCTGCGCCACTGTGCGACGACCGCAAGTTAAATGCACCGCATGGTCATACCCCGAGGTGGTTTAAATCCGCAAACCGCCCATCAGAGCGTTGCTTCATTATGTATCAGCATTATCCTTAATTTATGAGCGTGAGTGTATAAGTAGATGTTCGATTTACGTGATGGAAACTGAGCATCTGCAAAGATAATTGTGAATCTGCTGGAAAGTCTTTTTAAGACATAAAGATCATTTGTGATGATAGAGGTAATGAAGCAGATTCATTGATTTAACCATTTTCGCTGTAGAGGCCGCAGGTGGATCACCTCTTACACCAGCAGAGTTGAGGTAGAGTGCTACTGTCAGGATGATGACCGACGGCTGCTCACGGAAAGAGCAACCTTTTATTGGAGAGTAATGTACAACACGCGTAGCTGTGCTCTGTAGTGGTGACGAAAGCGTGTGCAGCTGATGCAACAGGTGGACAGCGGCGCGGTTCACACACGCGGATGGGCGGGACTGCTGAGCCGTGGAGTGGAGTCAGTGGCATCAAATATACCGTCCCAGCACGCGTCTGCAGCTCAAGGCAGAACATGCCAGTAGGCACAGGAACCCACCATGATTCTTGCAGTGAGACAGCTACCAGTTGCCGTGTCCACCCTTGCACATCAGCAAGGTGTAAGTGGTTGCCCTACAAGAAAGAAGGCTGGCTTTGGCTGGTATGAGGAGAGGTGGCCCGCTGGCTGTAAGGCGCTAAGTACACAGCAGCGACACACAGTTGTTGAGACAGATTCATATTGGTGGCCTTAGTGAAAGGCTGTGGGCTGAGCTTGGTGGATGCCTGGTCTCGTTGCGGCAGCTTGCACGACCATGTCCCACCATCGACCAGTGTATTCACTCCGTCGTAGACGGTGCTCGCTAAAAGTGATGGGTATTTAAACTGATTCCGTGACTGCTTGTTTTGCCGAAACACCACTTAAAGCTACCTACATCAAAACAAGCCCTTAGCTTGGAGGTGAAGTAAATTGGCCTTCTATTGATGCAGTCGGCCCGCATCTCGTGGTCGTGCGGTAGCGTTCTCGCTTCCCACGCCCGGGTTCCCGGGTTCGATTCCCGGCGGGGTCAGGGATTTTCTCTGCCTCGTGATGGCTGGGTGTTGTGTGCTGTCCTTAGGTTAGTTAGGTTTAATTAGTTCTAAGTTCTAGGCGACTGATGACCTCAGCAGTTGAGTCGCATAGTGCTCAGAGCCATTTGAACCATTTTGATGCAGTCGCCTTACCTTTCTGCAGTATCTATGTTATTGCATCACTGCCCCTGGCTCAGCTTGCCTCGTGGAAATCGACCGTCGCTGCACCTGACGTAAGAGTATTTTGGGCCGATCATGGACTTCCGCAAGAGCCGTGGCAGCGTCGCTACTTCACTCAGGAGTGCTTACATCTGCATCTGTACTCCGTACGTGTGGAGAAGGGTACATCTGGAACTATTACCTTTCCCGATCTTCCCTATTCCATTCAGGAATGTTACTTGGGATGAACGGCTGGTGATACCTTATTTTGCAAGAGCTCAAATGTGTATGGATTTCTAAGGGTCCAAACTGCTGAGGTCATAGGTCCCTAGGCTTACACACTACTGAAATTAACTTATGATAAGAACAACACACACAGGCCCATGCCCAAGGGAGGACTCGAATCTCCGGCGGGAGGGGCCGTGCAGTCCGTGACATGGCGCCCTAGACCGTGCGGCCACTCCGCGCGGCTCCTCGTTTTTGGAAACGACTATACAGGGCGAATCAACTGCCCCTATCTATGGTTTGTATGCAACTTCAAAAATGGTTCAAATGGCTCTGAGCACTATGGGACTTAACATCTGAGGTCATCAGTCCCCTAGAACTTAGAACTACTTAAACCTAACTAACCTAAGGACATCACACACATCCAAGCCCGAGGCAGGATTCGAACCCGCGACCGTAGTGGTCGAGAGGTTCCAAACTGAAGCGCCTAGAACCGCTCGGCCACCCCGGCCGGCTATACAACTTCGAACGCCTTGAATTACCATGGCAATATTTTCACATTCTCTCGCTCGTTATACGCTAACTGTTAGTCTTACAGAAAAGAAAAGAAAAAACTAATGGGACCTTTCTGTAGGAAACATAATGTAGTTACATTCTGTACTAGAGACCACGGTTTTTGAGTTACTCAAGGAAGTCGCGTTTAAAGATTATTTTTGTACATTTTTCTTGAATAATTTGAAAACTACGGCCTCTAGCGTAAACCTGTCCCAGTATAAAATTTCACTGATTTAATTTCATACAGAAACGTCCTATTCATATTTTTCTGTGGGAGTAATAGTTGGCGCATAGCGTGTGAGAAAATACGAAATTTTCGAGTGTGGTTTTTGAAAGCGCAGCTGATTCACCTTGTATTTGGCGTTCTGGCCAATTCCTGAACTAATGAAAAAAAGAAACCACTGTATTCATCACACACAGTCACTTTGCGCATTTTGAGCATTGTCACGTGTATACAGGCCGTTAAAGGTGTTTTTGCCTTCATCTTGGAAGAGTTGGTTTCTGAGTCTACGAAAGTGTCTGTCCTCCTCATTCATTCAAATCTAAGTGGAAACTACATGTTTTGCTACGTAGAAAACATAATTAGAGACCTCGAATGTAAAAAAAACAAAAAAAAAAAAAACTTTTATAACTTTATGAGAAGTGTTGAACTGAACATACTGGTTCATGTCAAAATAATTCATCTACTTTAAACCAGCTGTTGATAATTCTAATACTCCATTAATAGCCTTTCCAGCTGTGGGAATGGTACTATGTTTTATCTCTCTATATATATGCCATCTGCAAAAAAGACAAAATTCGGGTCTTATGACACAAGAAGTTCGTAAATCATAAATAGCGTAGGACACAAAATAGAAGAATTCTTCGGTGCACCATATCTGCTTGCTACAAATTGTGAGGGGTGCGATATTTCGGGATAACATACGATTATTTTTACTTTATTACTGTGCTCTGAAATCATAGACAGCCACAACACGCACCTTTGGCAAGGTTATCTTGCTTGTGCGACGAGTGTCTATTTGCTAGTGGTGTGCCCTGTTTATAAAACAAGATATTTTGCCGTCCCATGATACTTTTCTAGTCAAATAACATACTAACAACCATATGCGCCAATGCACCTAACCATTAAAAGATCCTCAGATAGTGTATTGTCAGTACATGGAAAACGATAAAATGCAATGACTTTCGGTTGATTTATCCCTAATTTACTGACGTTATATTAAACGTACTAAACCATCTATAGAAGTAAACCAGAAAGTAAAACGTTATGTCCTCTCTCTACCTGTCACTACTATAAGCTACAAACTTCAGGCTTCCCCGTAATCTTGCTCAGTTCAATATGGCAAACAAAATCTTAATGTTCACCACTAACTTAAATTTCCTGGGAAATTAAATGTTAAGTTTGCTTTACTAACACAAGATACTAGGAACACTGCATACATCGCTGACTAGGCAAAACGATTATGTTAACTGCTAAAAAAATTTCTAGAGCTTTGGATTTCCGTTCTTATGCAAGCGTACACAAGCTACTGAATATTTATTTAATTTTACTCCCAATACAAGTGAAATAAAAATTCTACAGCTCCTCAGTTGCCGATCGCGTTAATAGCCAGAGATATATTTTATGCTAAACTAGCGATGTATCCGCAGCCTCTAACTTTACTTCTGTCTTTGCTTGTTATTAACTTAAGTAAATTTTTGTTCGTTTTTGTTTAAAAAACAAAACTTTTGTAAAGACTACTACTACCACTCGCTTTACCTATACTGACAATTTATAGTAACGTCCTTCTATTAATGGCAGAAGTAAAATATAAAATTCTTTCATCGCAATTGACGTTTCTCAAGCAAAGAATATCTTTGACATTTTTTGCAAAAATCTAACTTCAGTAAGTAATACAGTTGTGTCCCGTTAATCCGAATTAATTGGGACCGTACCTTGTTTGGATTACCGATTTGTTCGGATTAGCCGGAATTATGGTGACGAGTTTCTAGAATGAAGTATACCAAGCAGATAAGTAGGTACACCATGGTAACAAATGGGAACAAATGTGGGAACAATGGTTCACTCTCATTGCCTGCCCTTGTTGTTATGCATTGTTGAGACCTTTGTTGTGTCTGAGGTCAGTGCACTACCAGTTGGCTCGCAAAGCGCTTTGTTATGCTAGTCATCGATCGCTGGCATGCGTAACAATTGTATTGTCTTCGTTCAGGTGTAGTGGCGTACGTATTTTCGTCACGAGTGAACGAAAACACACAACGTTAACTCTCACATAAAAACTGAATGCTTTGAAGCGGATAGACAATGATGAGAATGTATCTAAACTGGCAACGCAACTGGGTGTTGGTAAAGCAACCATTTGTGATTGGAAGAAGAACCGAGTGAAGCTTCAACAGTCCTGTGTAACGTCTTCGGGAAAAACACTCGAAATTCGGCAGACATTGAAACAGTCCCAGTACGATAAAGTGGATGAAACTCATTTCCTTTGGTTTATGCAGGAAAGAGAAAGGGGAAGTCCTTCGAGTGGAGCACTGGTTCAGGGGAAGGTTGTGTACCTGAACAAGTTAATGAACGGTGATGAGTCTTTTAGTGCGAGTACGGGTTGGTTGGACAGATTCAAAAAAAGTCATGGAATCCGTCAGCTAACAATTACTGGAGAGAAGCTTTCTTCTGACCGTGATGCAGTGAAGGAATACTTGGGTGAGTTTGAAAAAATCATAAGAGAGGGAAAGTATTCTCCCCAATAAATTGATAATGCTGACGAGACTGGCATTAATTTTAGGGTATTGCCAACAATAAGCCTGGCAACAAAAGCAAAAGACCGTGCTCCTGGTTTTAAAATGTGCTAACATCGTGTGACTTTATTAGCGTGCAGCAACGCTGCTGGTAATCACAAGCTGGCTTTAATGCTGATCGGCAGATCTGCTAGGCCCAGAACTTTTAAAAACTGTAACATGAAGTCCCTGCCCGTATATTATCGCCACCAGAAGAAAGCATGGAAGGATGGTAAGCTGCTCAAAGAATGCTTTCACGGCATCTGTTCCCTCTGTTCGACGGTTTTCTAAGGCAAATCGTTTGTCTCCCCGTGCAGTCCTTTTGATTGATAACGAGCCATCTCACCCCATCACTGAGGAATTATGTGATGGACAAATTGTGGCGAAGTTTTTGCCGCCGAATGTTACACCACTTCTACAGCCGATGGACCAGGGCGTGCTGCTAACATTAAAACTGATTTACAGAAAACAGTTTTTAAGAATGCTGATCCAAGATGGTAGCATTTCTTTAGAGGACAAAATAGAAGAGATCAATGTGTAGGATGTTTATTGGGCAGCTGAGGCGGGGCAGAATATTTCAGAAAATAATCTGAGAAAATCGTGGGGAAAACTGCGGACATTTGTTGAATTTCAGTACAACTTAGTTGAAAATGAAAAGGAAAATCCACTACAAATGATACAAACAATCCCTGGATGTGAAGAAGCTAGTGAGGGAGACGTACATGAGTGGATGGCAGCTGGTGGGGCATGTGTGGAGAAACTTACTGACGCTGCTGTAGCTCAAGACCAGGAAGAAGTGGACTGCTGTGACGCAAGTGGCAAATAGCCTGGGAGCTGGTGCCACACTGTGACGCAGCAGAAGCCCTTCACCTCGCTCTACGTTATTTGGAGGAATAGCCCACTGCTACACCCGCCGGTTTGATGTTTATGAGACGATGGACCACTATGTGTCATATAACAGACTGTTTTAATTACGCCAAAAAACAATGACTGAGTTTTTGTCATCTAAAAAGTATTTTAGTAAGTTTGACACCTTTTCTTTCACTGTTATACATTGTTTAAACCTAATGTTTTCTTGCCAATTTTTCTGATACATGTTTACTGTACTGTGTAAATTAAAATAGTGAGTATGTACAGCCGTTTACCGCACGGTTTTCCATACTTAGAATAACATTCTTCAAGTTCGGATTAACCGAACCCTCGGATTACCGGAGTTCGGATTAGCGGGACTCTGCTGTAGTATCCTTTGTTTAACGAAATATTATTCCTTTGGGTTTCATTATTTCATTTTAGTTACAGTTATTCCTTCTTTCTCTTTATTTCTGTTTCTTTCTAAGTTAAGCTATTTATCGTTTCCTCTTTGGAGATTTATTCAATGTTAAGATAAAGTTAGATTTAGTTCTATTCAAAATGTGTGGACTCCAAATTTATTTTTAATAACTAGGCTTTATTAAGCTCTTTACTTCTGTAGCACAACGACTGTACGGTTGAACGACAGGCAGCATATGTTAACGCACATGAAACTACAAATCAGAAAAAAATAAAACAAGAAAACCTACGTGCCACCACCACCATTGGCCTTAACTTATACAATAAAACCAAAATTTAATATCTTCAGATATTGGCTTCTCGTAGATCCGCTCTTATGGTCTTTTTTTAACTGGCAAACTCGTCACCTAAAATTAGCACTATTATTAGCCTTGTCACGTTTTTAGTCAAACGATATGAGTCTGGGACGGTTTGCCTATTACTGGGAAAATCTCAACAATTACTGGGCAGCTTGCGCTGTACGACCACAATTTTAGAATCCCGTTATGACAAATACTTGTGCCTGTTTGTAAATTAATTCAATAAATTTGAGTTCTCTGCTCAATACGAATCGTAAATTCACCCACCCTCTATCACGGAAATCACACTATTACCACAGTGTGAGCCATTGCCATCACTCGCCTTCGGAGTGCACTGACCACTGAACTACACATGTACTTATTATCACGGATACCCGATTTCCCTGGAGTGCTCGAAAAGGATCACTAGTTAACATGCGAAGAACTAAACAGTACAACAACTGATTGCAGAGCAACCTAAGCATCATGTATCAGTGTCTTGTCTAGGTACAGCATTTACTACATGTCGTTCTAAATTATGACTCAATTCTTAAGCCCATGGAACCTACAATGATTTATGCAAGTTTTTCCATTGATCGTGACATAACAACAACTTTCAGAATCCAGTGCACCACATAACAACCACTGGTAGTCTGTATTAACCTTAGACATTTCAAAATCCTCCAAATACCACCTTCAACTTTTCATAAACTATTCCTTGTGACCACTGATACGACAGAGGCTGCTCTGCCGTAGCTCCACTGCCATGTGCAAGACCTGACATTTAGCTGACTTGCTCAAGATCTGGTAGCCCACTGACCATTAGCGTCATGTTAACACCATCTAGGAACGATTCAGCAAAAAAACGCACAACGCTACCGTCACTTTCAAGGGTTAGTCCACTATATTGTGCAGCTGTCGTCTCTTGCTTCTGTGGGCAGTTCTCGTTGGATGTAACCTTTGCTATAGACTGCAACTGCTGACTGCTAAGGTAACTCGCACAACAGCCGATAGTAACTAGATATAAAACTTGGCTACGACACATTTTAAAATGCGGAAAAAATTAGCCGTATGGGGATTAAAAAGAAGTGATACAACGTAAGAAAGGAAGATACGAGATGGAAGACGGTGCAAGTGACGGAAGAAGCAGATGTTGTTACGAAATAAAGGAAGAAAGTGTAGGCCTTAAGCTTGCCTTGTACTGAGTTATAATTTGGTACACAAGCAAATAATCTGCAGCTTAGTCACATCTTTCTGTGTGAAGCTAAAAAAGTGTCAAACTGCGATTATAAATTTGTAGTAAAAATGATTAAGTGCAGTTCTAGTAGTAACGACCATAGCTACAGTAACAATCTCAAGTGAGAAATTACGAGTACGAATACAAGTGAAAGTGATGCACAGAAAGATGAACTCTTGTAATTGGTTAAACAAATCAGTCTGAAAGTGTGCTGGACTGGCTGGAAACCAGTGACAGGTTTGGTTTTAGTATTCCAAATAATTCTTAGTGCCAAATTGTAATTAGTGAGATGTAAGTGCATGGGACAATTTCTCAGTTGTGAAACACAGTGTCCGACTCTCTCTCTCTCTCTCACACACACACACACACAACTTCAGTGGTATCAGAGAGAGAGAGAGAGAGAGGTAATAATGGACATAAACGAAAGTTGGTAGGCATGTTTATACATCTGAAAGATGGTGCCTGTTTACAATTCTCGCCAGTCGCATAAGAGCGGCGCTAGTAGCGCCACTATGAGAATGCAAATCAGGTTTGCTTTAAATACACGCTATAACGGTCGTGAGCGTTAGCTACGTTTGAAAATGATCATGGTAAATTAATGTTAGTCAAGAACGCCTTTAAGGCGATGAAGGGGCCGTTATCGACACCTCACTGATTTTGAACGAGGTCGTGTACACGGCTACGAGAAGCTAAACGTTCTTTCTGCAATAATGGAGAAACAAGTGGTAGGAATGCAGCCACTCTACATGATTGGCGGCAGCGATGGTCACAGGAATTTACAGTGGCGGAAAGACCGGGTTCCGAACACCCAGCCAGGCTACCATATTCAGCGTATGGCTCTGGCGCATTGTACTACAACTGCAGCAGCAATTTGAACATCAGTTGGCACCACAGTGACACAATGAACTGTTAAGATCGGTTACTTCAAGTAAAGCTTCAAGTCAGACTCGCTGTAGCGTGCATTCCACTGACAGCACCGTTTGCTACTTCAGTGGTGTCAAGCGAGAACTTACTGGAGGGAAGGTTGGAGGTCTGTTGCGCTTTCCGGTAAAAGTTGGTTCTGACTCGGTGCTAGTGATGGCCGTGTATTGGTTAGAAGGAGGCCAGTTGAGGGCCTGCAACGCACTGGGCCCATAACTACAGTCTGGGGTGCGATTTCGTATGACAGCAGAAGCACTCACGTGGTTATCCCACGCAACCAGACTGCTAATCTGTATGTCAGTCTGATGAACCGACCCATTGTGCTGCCATTCATGAACAGTGTTCCAGGGGGTGTTTTCCAACAAGATAACGCTCGTCCACATACGGCTGTTACAGCCCAGCATGATATATTCGTGGATGCACCGCAGGTGTGCAGTTAGATTGTCGCTTAGGCACAAAACTTTGTATCCTTATTTTAGATTCAAACACCAAGCAGCTCGTAAGAAAAACCGATACGTAACATTTGATTTTTCTTAGTCAACAATCCGATTACGTGTTGGGTTCGTATCTCCGTCACAGAACTTCACATCTTGCACTTCATCTTCAAATGCATGCACACTGTGTTACTTCAGAATGGAGGTACATCAGACATCTTTCGTGGTTAGCTAACAGGAGCGAAAGGGTCTTGATAGGTGTCCTGGTTTATTACAAAAATTGTCGTCTTTTATTTTCAAGTTTAGATTTGGTTACTAGTATTGGCAAAAATTTCGGTAATTCATGACTCTTCATGGCTAGTCATCAATATGATGTGATTAGATTAGATTAGATAAATTCTTGTTCCATAGATCACGAATACGACATTTCGTAATGATGTGGAACGTGCCATTTTAAATGAAAGATTTCTTTACATATCATGATTCAATTTCTTTACAACAATTTTTTACACACTCTTTCTCTCTCTCATTCTTTTTTATTTCTCTCTCTCTCTCATTCTTTTTTATTTCTCTCTCTCTCTCTTTCTCTCTCTCTCTCTCTCTCTCTGTCACACACACACACACACACACACACACACAAACACACACATTATTTTTTTATTTTCATTTGTTTGTTGTGCTCGACTATAGGCGAGGCACGAAAACGCCTGTGAAAGAATTTCTTACAAGGGAACCTCCCCATCGCACCCCCCTCAGATTTCGTTATAAGTTGGCACAATGGCTAGGCCTTGAAAAACTGAACACAGATAAATCGAGAAAACAGGAAGAAGTTATATGGAACTATGAAAAAAATAAGCAAAATATACAAACTGAGTAGTCCATGCGCAAGATAGGCAACAGCAAGAATTGTGCGAGCTCAGGAGCGCCGTGGTCCCGTGGTTAGCGTGAGCAGCTGCGGAGCGAGCGGTCCTAGGTTCAAGTATGTCAAGTGAAAAGTTTAATTTCTTACTTTCAGACAATTATCAAAGTTCAGGCACTCACACATAATCAACTTCGCTGTCCAAAATTCCAGGACATGTTCAAATTTGCTTGGACATATGCAGGATTTGACGGTCTACACACGGAAAAATTTGAAAACGTTAAAAACATATGTTTTGACAGAGCACAGGGAAAACTGTGCGACTGTGAAACTTGCATTCATTTGTTGCAGTTTACGTGACAAATTCTTATGTTTTTATCAATTTTTTGGGAGTGATTATCACATCCACAAGAAAACCTAAATCGGGCAAGGTAGAAGAATCTTTTTACCCATTCGCCAAGTGTACAAGTTAGGTGGGTCGACAACATATTCCTGTCATGTGACGCCCATGCCGTTACCAGTGTCGTATAGAATATATCAGATGTGTTTTCCTGTGGAGGAATCGGTTGACCTATGACCTTGCGATCAAATGTTTTCGGTTCCCATTGGAGAGGCACGTCCTTTCGGCTACTAATCGCACGGTTTTGCGGTGGGGTCGCAAAACACAGACACTAAACTTACTACAGTGAACAGAGACGTCAATGAACGAACGGACAGATCATAACTTTGCGAAAATAAACTTTTCACTCGAGGGAAGACTTGAACCAAGGACCTCTCGTTCCGCAGCTGCTCACGCTAACCACGGGACCACGGGGCTGCTGGGCTCAGATTATCATTGATGTTGCTTATCTTGCGCATGGACTACTCAGTTTGTATATTTTGCTTATTTTTTTCATAGTTCCACACAACTTCTTCCTGTTTTCTCGATTGATCTGTGTTCAGTTTTTCAAGGCCTATCCACTGTACCAACTTATAACGAAATCTGAGGGGGGTGCGATGGGGAGGTTACCTTGTTAGTTACAGAAATGCGAATCAGTCGCATTACGTATTCCATGCCGTAGCAGCTGCGACTTGGAGACACCAGCTGTGGTCACTTCCCAGCCCGCTGTAGGATCACATCGGTTCGTCTTCTTCCTGCTGGTACTGTAACGGAGATTTGGCAACAAGGCAACGTATCTTTGGCAACTCTGTGATCGACGAGTTACTTCCTTGTGTGCACGGAATTAAGCCTCAAAGTTCACTTGATTTTACCTGTCATTTCCATTAAATAATCTCAGTTATTATCGCCTGAGGTGTAACAAAAGATTTTTAACTTACGGTTTTCAGCCCAGGAAAGTCGTTGCAGGTGGAAATCGCAACTAATCTCGTCCTTTAAAGAGCGGTTTATGAGTTCTAGACACTATTGGCCTCGTAAAAGGAAGCTCACAAACCTACCTGTTCGCCCGCCCTGTGGTAACGTGCTGACCTGTAAAAAAGCGTCTGTCATGCTTCGCAGTTCCAGTCTCACTGACGTCAACGTTTTTACCCCTTCTGTGAAAGAGCTACAAGCAGTCAGATCAAACATCAATAAGGAACTCGCAAGAAAATACTTTCGGCTCATAGTGCAATAGTGAAAAACTTACAGTGCCTCTTTCCGCTGCTGACAAGCAAATTTTGGGTTTCTAGAAATACATAACTATATGTATGAAATGCCACTTTTGCATAACTCTTGAGTATGACACAGCATACCAATTAAACACAGACCCAATCAAAATCTAAGTGTGTAGTATTTTACTAATTCGTGTCGATAGAGGCATGCTTGTGTACAGATACTCAGTTTTATTAAAACAGACTTTCGTTGTAAGGCTATTGTGGGTCGTTTTTTTTCATTTCTTATAATACAGTGAACAGTTTTCGTAAGGTTTCCTTTAGTGTTGTTGAAACAATAGTAAACATGAGAGGGATATTAATCATCAACAATATACGCGAATTCTTTGATGTTATCTGTAACAATCTGACGCTTCACATGCAGTTTATTGATTACATGCATGTAGAAAACTTATTCTGAGTTAAAGCTGTCAAACAATGTTTGAAGAAGAATAAAATGCCACTACCACACGACAGCTAATGCCGAAAATACTTTTCTGATGTATTTGGGCACGATGCGCTCTCCCCATACACAATACAAAAGCTTCGAGATGCATCTGCTGCCTGGCTGTCTATTAAACCTGAAAAGAACAAAATGTCACAGAAGTTAGCCTTTTTCCACATGCGACTATTTTGAGTTGATAAGTGAAGGAAATTATGTTCAAAGTTCCATTAGATTGGTAACTTCAGCAGACAGCAGAATTGCGTTGAAAAAAAAAAATTAGTAGTAAATGAATTCGAACTCGCGACACCTTATCTATGGTGCACGACACTTACCATTACGTTACTAGCTGACGCATAGCTCCAACAGCTCCAGAGCTGAACAACAATTCCTCCAGAACTTCTGCATACCACAGCGCTGCGAGATAATGCAAATGGCTGGGTCTCGACTTCTGACAATGAGAGAAACAGTTACAGCTTTTCTTTTGCGCTGCACGACGTTTTTTACAAACAGATAGCGCAATAGAATAGCTCAAGTGGAAAGGAACACTTCCTATTTAAATTTCTGCACCCTACACTATTGGCAGTTCTGTGTATTTGGCAGTTGCGTGATTTTATTTCGGTGATTACAAAATAGAGTCGAATGTATGCACTGGTTAGCCGAGGCAGCTAGTTCATGGCGATTCGGTCAACCAAGTAAATCAATTTACTGAACATGCTGCAATTTACTACAGGGAGCCCGTGTGTCAGAAATCTCATCCAGTGTGACGCAACGGCGTTACAATAGAAAAATGGATCACGGAAGAGAGGGTTTAGTGGTCTGTTGGACTGATGTTAGGTTCTCAGTCTCGCCGCGTCAGCCGTGCTGTACGGACGTGTGCTGAGTTTTGTGCGCCGCGGTCTGCTGTGCTTCGGCGTGGTAAGTCGCAGTGCTTCTTGCCTCGTTGCAGAACTTCTACGCATATTGAAATTTGAAATATGAATCCGTGATGGCCCACTTGAACAGACAAGATACTTTGAAATTCTCGTTTGATCGTAATTACGCCCGACCTAAACTACACGAAATCGAAGATTGGTTGGAATACGAAGTGAAAGTTGATTCAGAGGATGTCATTGGAATGCATCTTTCGATAGTGAGCAGCGTTGTATTTGTGAAATTGAGGAATGCTAACTTATGTGACAAAATAGTTGAGTCTTGCGGAGGAATTATGAAATTTAATCATTGTGATGGAAACGTAGGGGAAGTCACCGTAACGCATGCAGGGTTTGGAATACGAACTATCAGGATATTCGAACTACCATTCGAAGTACCGGCAGAACAAATAAACGCAGTAATAGCTCCGTACGGTAAAGTTCTCAGCAATGTTGCCGAACGGTGGTCCAACGCGCGCAAATTCCAAGTTCTCAACGGAGTGAGGGAATTAAAGGTCGATTTGCACAAACATGTACCGTCATTCATCAGCGTCTGTGGATACCGAGGTATCGTTATATACGACGGCCAGCCGAGGACGTGCGCGGCGTGCAACTCTCCCGGCCACGTCCGCGCGGAGTGTTTACAGCGGCGAGTGGCGCAGCTGCCGGCTGGCGAGGCGCCGCGACCGCCTGCTATGACTGCGCTGCCAGCGACTTACGCTGCGGCTGCCCGCGGCCAAGTCTTGACCCCAAGCCCTGATGTGAATTCGGAGGACCATCCAACCCGAGAAGCAGCCCAGATTGCCACCACTGACACAACAGAAGCTAGACCACACGAACCTAAGGAAATCGTGACAGCTGTAACGGTTTCAACACAACAGACACCGAAAGATATTGGGAGCCACAGCAAATTCTCCGATTCCTCCGCTGTTGAGAATGACATGCAAGAACCATCCCGGAATGAGCAACCTCATAGTGAACCGATTTCTCTATTGACACCATCATCCACCAAGAGCACGGTCGACAATTTAGCTCGAAACACCACCCGCTTAGAAGATTTGAAGAATGCTGAGGAAGACAACATCAGACAGCAGCCGGTGAAACCTAAACGGCAAACACGAAAACAGAGCCCTGAAGAGATTCAGGAACTGGAGAAAAAACTCTCCCCTACCAAAAAAATTCTTAAAACAGATCGAAGCGGAAAGCAAGGCGTGGTAGACATCGGAAAACCAGACATCCCCAACCCGAATGAGGACGTACAGATAAACCTCGCCCCTCCAATTGAAGAACCAATGGACACTGTTGACCGCTGCGGAACTGATACGAGGACAGCATGGTCTGACAACACTGAATGCGCTTAGTTGGACTACCGGATGACGCAGGAGTATAAAATCGCCACGCTCAATGTAAACAGAATAGTTTCGGACGTAAAGTTACAATCTGTGAAGGACTACTTATATGCCGCCGATATTGACATAGCGATGTTACAAGAGGTAGTTACGACCAAAATAGCGGATGTGTACGGATATGAGGCGATCTTAAACATAGGCAATGAATGTGGAACAGGAATACTGTTCAAACACGGCATACCATATACAGCAAAAGCAATACTTGAATCTGGACGAGGCATAACTGCACAAATATATGATCTGCTTCTTGTTAATATTTATGCTCCCTCTGGATCCAGCGGAAAACGAGCAAGGGGAAACCTGTTCCGGGACGAAATTGTCCCATTAATAAAGGATCCTCGACTGCACATAATTTTGGGTGGAGATTTTAACTGCGTATTGCGTCCAGAAGATCAAATCCCGAACTTCAACTTTTGTGAGGAGCTGTTGCTGTTAATTAACGGGCTAGATATGATAGATGCTTGGTGCCACCTTCGCCCGCACACCCGAGGATACACGTACGTATCCAGTACTTCGGCAAGCAGACTAGACAGGCTGTATGTAACGAAAGGTTTTATCCATAATGTAACTGACTGTGAAATTTGGCCTCTTAACTTCTCGGATCACTGCGCATTTCATATAACCGCGAAGCATACTAAACAAAAGACATTCCTGGGAAGGGTCCTATGGCAGCTAAACGTGTCACTTTTGGAGGACGCAGTACTGAAACAGGAGGTCCATGCTACATGGCAGCGTTGTCTTCGGATGCAATCCAGATATCCAACACGCCTCATGTGGTGGCTACAGTTTGCGAAACCGCAGATAAAAAAATGCATCGCACGATATGGTCGCATGAAAGCGTACTGGCGAAAACGCACGTTGGAGTATCACTTTCTTTGCCTCCGCGAACTATATGATGACCCCATGGGATTAGTAGCAAACAGCTCTAGAATAAAACGCACTAAAGCAAGAATAACGGCGTTGGTACGACAGTCACTAGAGGGGAAAAAAATTCGATCGCGTCCTCCGATTGAACTGACGCAGGAGAATACGTTCGTATATCACGTGATACGGGAAGCCAAGAGAGGTAAACAAAAGTTAATCCACACTCTCAATGATGAACAGGGGAACGAATACGATCAACAAGTCACAGTAAAAAACTACGTGGTGCAACATTATACAGATTTTTACTCCGCATCGGCGACTGACGCGACGGCAAGTGAGCCGCTTTTATCCAACATTCAATCCACGGGCCATCCGACTGACAACGCCGACCTTGTAGCCCACATAACTGAGGAAAAAGTATGTGCCATAATCAAAGACTCGCCTACAAAGAAATCTGCTGGTTTAGGTGGCCTACCCATAGAATTTTATGCTTGTTTTTGGCACATCATAGGACCGGAATTCACCAAAATATGCAATGAATTATTGGGAGACGTGCAGATGCCATCTCAGTTTACCGAAGGAATGATTGTACTGATCCCCAAAAAACCACGTAGCGCTACGCTGAAGGATTTTCGACCACTAACACTCCTCAATTCCGACTATAAAATCTTCACCCGACTCATAAACTGTAGACTGAAGACGGTACTGCCGAAAGTACTTGGCCCTTATTAAATGAGTGCTGTCCCAGGGAGATCAATGTCGAATGCATTATGTGAATATAGAGACATAATACACTCCTGGAAATGGAAAAAAGAACACATTGACACCGGTGTGTCAGACCCACCATACTTGCTCCGGACACTGCCAGAGGGGTGTACAAGCAATGATCACACGCACGGCACAGCGGACACACCAGGAACCGCGGTGTTGGCCGTCGAATGGCGCTAGCTGCGCAGCATTTGTGCACCGCCGCCGTCAGTGTCAGCCAGTTTGCCGTGGCATACGGAGCTCCATCGCAGTCTTTAACACTGGTAGCATGCCGCGACAGCGTGGACGTGAACCGTATGTGCAGTTGACGGACTTTGAGCGAGGGCGTATAGTGGGCATGCGGGAGGCCGGGTGGACGTACCGCCGAATTGCTCAACACGTGGGGCGTGAGGTCTCCACAGTACATCGATGTTGTCGCCAGTGGTCGGCGGAAGGTGCACGTGCCCGTCGACCTGGGACCGGACCGCAGCGACGCACGGATGCAGGCCAAGACCGTAGGATCTTACGCAGTGCCGTAGGGGACCGCACCGCCACTTCCCAGCAAATTAGGGACACTGTTGCTCCTGGGGTATCGGCGAGGACCATTCGCAACCGTCTCCATGAAGCTGGGCTACGGTCCCGCACACCGTTAGGCCGTCTTCCGCTCACGCCCCAACATCGTGCAGCCCGCCTCCAGTGGCGTCGCGACAGGCGTGAATGGAGGGACGAATGGAGACGTGTCGTCTTCAGCGATGAGAGTCGCTTCTGCCTTGGTGCCAATGATGGTCGTATGCGTGTTTGGCGCCGTGCAGGTGAGCGCCACAATCAGGACTGCATACGACCGAGGCACACAGGGCCAACACCCGGCATCATGGTGTGGGGAGCGATCTCCTACACTGGCCGTACACCACTGGTGATCGTCGAGGGGACACTGAATATTGCACGGTACATCCAAACCGTCATCGAACCCATCGTTCTACCATTCCTAGACCGGCAAGGGAACTTGCTGTTCCAACAGGACTATGCACGTCCGCATGTATCCCGTGCCACCCAACGTGCTCTAGAAGGTGTAAGTCAACTACCCTGGCCAGCAAGATCTCCGGATCTGTCCCCCATTGAGCATGTTTGGGACTGGATGAAGCGTCGTCTCACGCGGTCTGCACGTCCAGCACGAACGCTGGTCCAACTGAGGCGCCAGGTGGAAATGGCATGGCAAGCCGTTCCACAGGACTACATCCAGCATCTCTACGATCGTCTCCATGGGAGAATAGCAGCCTGCATTGCTGCGAAAGGTGGATATACACTGTACTAGTGCCGACATTGTGCATGCTCTGTTGCCTTTGTGTATGTGCCTGTGGTTCTGTCAGTGTGATCATGTGATGTTTCTGACCCCAGGAATGTGTCAATAAAGTTTCCCCTTCCTGGGACAATGAATTCACGGTGTTCTTATTTCAATTTCCAGGAGTGTATATTTGTCGAGGCTATGCCAATGCAATGTTGGTCTCATGTTTTTAGACTTCGATAAGGCTTTTGACCGCATCAACCACCACTTTCTACTAACTGTAATGCAACGGATGGGATTCAGTGCTCATTTTAATCAGATCATACGCAAGTGTATAGTCGGCACTTCCTCTCGAATCAAAATTAATGGTCAGCTAAGTTCACCAGTCCCGATCAAGCAATCAGTGAGACAAGGCTGCCCCCTTTCTATGGCACTATACGCAATCGCCGTAGAACCGTTACTGTTAAACCTGCATCACAGGTTACGAGGTCTACAGGTGTTGGGTACAAAAACAGTGTGTCACGCTTATGCTGATGACGTCAGTGTAGTAGTTAACACGCTCTCAGAAATGGAAGTCGTTCAACAAATAATCCACACTTACGCCACTTCTTCCGGAGCCAAACTCAATGAACAAAAGTCGAAAATTTTACCTGTCGGACCCTATATGGAGACCATTCAAAGAACATGGCTACAAAGAACAGAGAAGACGAACTACTTAGGTATGATTCTAATGGCCAACCCAAGAGAGATGACAGTAGCCAACTGGGACCATAAACTACATATATTCAGGGCTACTCTAGGTGAACACAAAATTAGAACGCTCAATCGGATACAGAGAGCTCTATTGATTAACAGCTATGCGCTAAGCAAAATATATCACATCGCAGCAGTGTTACCAGCACCCAAGGATACAGCGCAAAAGCTTTTAGCTGCAGCGTATTGGTTCATATGGAGCGGAAACATCTTTAAAGTCGCCATGCCAACCATAGTGTTAACCCGCGTCGCTGGTGGTTTGGGCGTCAAAGACATCAAGAACCAATGCACTGCCGTATATATGGACCGAATCCGCAAAATACTGCAGTCACCCCATCCGACAATTACGAAACCGTTATTCAACAGGTTAGCCCCAACGAGCAAAAAGGCCCCAGTCGATGTTGGTCGCATCAGCGCTCAACTCGATCACGTCCGGACTTATTACCTGGAAATGAGCTATATTCAAGATACTTCACAGCTGCTTAACACCAGAAGGACCTATTACCACCTCACGAGACACCCTAGGCAAAACCCAATTGAAGCGAAATATCCAGCGGTCAACTGGAGTAACGTCTGGAAAAACATTAACAATCCCATCCTCCACTTCAAAGTAGTGTCCACGTGGTATGACATTGTGAACGAGAAGGTCTCCACAGGTGCAAAGTTGCACAATATCAAAATGAAGCAGAGTCCGTACTGCGATCATTGCCATACTGTAGATACCTTGGCACACATTCTCATCTGCCGCGACCAATACCACAATGGAACTGCACTAGAAAAAAACTCGCAATAATTACTAGAACCACAGACTCTGCTATAACACTTAAAGATGTACTTCAACCAGACTGGCATTTCTTTCCTGCAACAAAGCACAATAGCTATGCTTGGATTATCGGCCAGTTTGCATATTTTGCAGTTACGAATACACATGCGAGTATAGACGAGTACATACAGTATATAATGGAAGAGCACCACAACCTTAAAACGAGTCGGAAACACAAAGCTTTGTTTCAAAATTTCTTACTTCACACTTTGCCATAATGAGGCGGTAATTTTTTTTTTTTTTTTTTGGTTGGTGCACAACACTACAGCGAGTCGATACTAATTGTGCTTCATTATAATTAAGTTGGCATTTATTTATTTATTTATTTTTATAGTACAGCAGGTGAAAGTGCCTCAGGAAAACTAATTTTGCCAGAAGCCGTAACATAAAACAAATGAGAAGTGCTTGATTGATTTCGTGTTCTTCTGTTTCACGGGTATCGGACAGATTGTCACGGCAAGAAGATTTATTCAGTTCCTTTATATATTATTTAAAAAAAATAATGAAAAAAATAAATAAAAAAGTAGGTTAAGTTAGGGTGAAAGTGGCGGTGGCAACAGATTTATTATTATTATTATTTTTAATTTTTTTTAGATTAGATAGGATTTTGGGGGTGATATGGATGATAGGGGCCAACGCCTGAAGTGGAAGAGGTCCAGGAAAATAAAAAAAAGTAAAAAAACCTATAAAAAATAAAAAACATGTCACGAGTTCATATACATAAAAAAGAAAGTTGGATTGATAAAAAATAAAAAAAAAATATCCACCAGCCGCCAGTTGAGAAGTAAGGAGATGGGCGATAAAGCTATTTACAAACGGTAATGTAGTGTAAACATTTTAGCTTCACTGATTTTAAATGCAGATCCAGAATGTGGAAAAAAAAGCATGGTTAGCGGTCGGACCCTTGCGCCAGAGATCTCGGGTTCGATTCCTCCTCCAGCAATTTTTTTTTCTTCTGTTGCTTGCAAAATTGCAGCGCATTGTTAAAAAAAATATCTATGGTGTGGGTTCGATTCCCACTTCTGTCAATGATTTTAGATAGGGAGAGAAATATTCCATTCTCTTCTGACTACACCAAGTGAAGGAGATATAATGGCAGTGTTGTCTGAAATTCACATTAAAAATGATATTCGTTCTCTGCCAAGCAGACGTTAGGTTGAACCACAATAAAGTCTGGAGTGGCGACATGTAGAAACTCTATCACCAGTAACCCTTCTTATACTAGTTATTTATTTCTAGTGACGAAACAAACGCTATGTAGAGACGCTGGACACTTATTCCATCTTTTATCTGAGCTTCTGTATGTCGATAAAATTGGTTCTGAACTGAGAATGCAACTCAGGCCGCCCTTAACGCGGAATTTGATCCCTTCGTGACAATACAGCTCGGCTACAATTTGTTGTTTGTTCAAAACTGCAGATTCCTCAACATCTCCACATATTACGCGTGAATGGGATCGAATCCTGCCCCGGCACTAAGGATTTAATTATGTATTATCAAGCTCTAGCATGAGAAGACCTATCTGCTGGTGGATAATAATTTTGTTTTTTAATGTTTCTTCATTCGATGTCAACACTAACGATATCTGACGTTTTTGGCTCTCAGTGGGACACAGAACTATTTGCGAGATCACTGTAAGTTCAAGATGTTATTCCGAACTGCTGGCGGAGAAAAATTCGGTAGCTGACGTCTCTTTGTGTGTAGTCAACAACGATATGTGTGGAGCTCTATTCCCAGTGAGCACTGAACTCTTCGTCATATTATTTCTAGTTCAAACATGCTCACATGTCGCTGCTGGTGCAACAAACCCATATTTAACGTTCGTTTTCTCTAGAATATAACAGAGATAGGTGCCGGGTTGGAGTCCTAGGAAGGAAAAAATTAATGTTTCTTCTCGTCATTTCAGTTAAAACATCTAGCTACTGGCAAGGAAATCCGATATGTCGCAGTTGGTTGTGTTTCGATATCAACCCGATTAGGTTCTGGGCTCGATCCCTGTCCAGCACAAAGCTTTACGTCACGGCATTTCAAGTAAGTTACTTGTGAAGAAGCAATATTTAACATCTCTCGTAGTTCGTTAACAGGGACAAGAGATGCTGGGGAGGAATTCGCGTCCGTTACAAATGTTTGTGTTATGTAATTTAAAGTTGATATTTGCTAACTGATACTGTCTAAAATCGAGGTATATCACTCTCTGTATGCCTAATCAGAAATGACTGTTAGTTTGCGTCAGTCACGAAATCTTTGCTTAGTTTGCGTGACCTAGGTTTGAATCCATATGCAGAACGAGACGGTTCGTCGTGTCATTTGAAGTTCATACATTTTCTCAACTATCAGCTCGTGAATAACTTAAATTTTTAATGTCATTTTGTGTTAAATAATATGTACGGTATGTTACTTTGCAGAGGAAATTATGAATACGACGAACTTATCACGTGCGTTACCTATCTGACGTAATAATGAGAGTGGTAACATTTCAGGTATGTCATTTATTGTACTAAATGTGAGCTTACAAGCCTTAAGGACAGTCTTATCTGTGATAAGGTGTTCCCTGATATTTGCAGTATCGTGGTATTACTTTACATCATGAGTTATTGCGAGACAAAGCAGTGTTTTCTAGTGGTGACATGTTGGAACCATTTTCAATAGCCAAACGACTGTACCAAGGAGCGATTAGAGGACCTGCTAGACAGCCGCGTTATGCCGGTTGCATGCGAATCAGGCGAAATGCAATTCAGGTCGTTCGGATACTTTTGAGCATGACTGTACCAGCATATCACATTTGCAATAGCTTACTCGTGCTTGTATGTACCTGAGATTTTGCAATGTTAATCACTTAAATATTCTACCTAGACAAATGTATTCCCGAAATTTCATCAGTCTATATAAATTTTTTTTTTGTTGTTGCGATTTTCTTCGTCAGTGTAAATAGGCGTGATTGCCTTGTCAAATTTAGTGCTTATGCACAACAGGGTCCGAGCATCTTGAGGGAATATGAGACTCGCTGCGAGAAAGTAGGTAAATGGACAGTGAACGCTACAAGTGTGCGATAAGCCGAGAATTTATCTCGGACACGAAACGTGTCTGGATGGCCGAGGCATATCCCGCCAACAGTGCTACGGAGGTCTCACGCCCAAGCGCTCCGTTAGCGAGGCCTGTGTGGCGAGTTGTGTTTACTTCAGCCGCTGCTAAGTGCCGTCTTCCTTAAAGACCCACACGGCACACAGCTATTGTAACGGCTTTACGATTCATCTTATGTTCAGACTTTGCCCATCCAAGGGCACTTAATATCGAACGATCTCTTTGTGATACCGTTAAAATACCAGCAAAAGATCTAAATGGAATCCACCTATCCATAGTTAGTAGAATCACAATGATAAACGAAGTAGCATGCGACAGGGTGCTACAGGAAGCCAAACATGGACTACGTTTCTGTCATTCCGACGGCAACGTAGGGTCTTGCACCGTCGATCACGCCGGTCTCGGCATACGGACGATACGAATATTCGAACTTCGTCCGAACTACTCATGGACGCCATCACTGTGACGCTCCGAACCTATGGCAACGTCCTGGAAAATATCGCTGAACGATGGGTTTAGTTCCGATACTATTCCGTCCTAAATGGTATCAGGCAGATTATTATCGATCTGCACAGTCACGTGCCCTCTTAACTTCATTTAAGAGGCTGCCATGCCCTCATAATGTATAACTATCAGTCTCGCATCTGTTGTGGTTGCGAGAAGGAAGGCCGGTTGTTTTTTGATTGCATGCAAGGACATGTCGCACAGCTCCCGTTGTCAGAAACGTCAGCGCCACCCACGCTGACCAACCTATCATTTACTTGGGCGGCAGCCATCGCCACGCCTACGGCTTCACGCAGCTTGTCGAATGATCCCTC
The DNA here is from genome assembly GCF_023864345.2 of Schistocerca serialis cubense. Taxonomy (NCBI): domain Eukaryota; kingdom Metazoa; phylum Arthropoda; class Insecta; order Orthoptera; family Acrididae; genus Schistocerca; species Schistocerca serialis. Next base: position 171,586,454 of record NC_064644.1, read on the forward strand.
CGATCGGCACATCCTGCCGTCCCGCTACCCTTCGAACGGCGCAGTCGCTCCACCCAAGGACATGGCTGCGCAGACTCCTGCTACGGACGTCACAGAGACTTGTACCTCTCCAGAACAGAAGCTTGACTCCTTCGTTGTTCAACCGAGGCCTTTGAACCTGGTCGACGCTCCTTCTTGCCACTGTCCGACACAGAGAAACAGGTGCGCAAACGTCACCGCTCTCTCACGGGACCTCACGACACCCTTATCCAGGAGGGTGGAGAAGCTGACCAACCAACCGACAGCTTATGCAGATGAAGGTGAATGTCACCAGCGATAACCAACACGTTTTGCCAGATGCGCGATCAGTGCTGGTCGCACGTTTACAGTACCGCGCGGTGCGTGTCTCTATCCTAATGCCTGAAGATCTCTCTCACGAAGACAAAGTTCACTTGGACATTAGACCCTTGGCTTGGGGGCTTGGGATCACGATGTGTAGGGCGAAATGTCTCTTCCACGGGACTGCCTGACCCCCCAACCCCCTGACAACTGTACAGCCACACGGTGGCTGGTGGGTCGGGCCCTTCTTGCTATCCCTGCTCCACATCACCCCTGGCAATGGTAGACGTGCGTCCACCACTGCTAGCACAGACTTCCTGGTTCGTCACACTGGCCATCAATATGCTCGGCACCACCCAAAAGTGTAGTTCCTCTGTGATGTGCTTCGAGCCTCTGATGTCGACCTCGCCCTTATTCAGGAAGTTAGTGTTGTCACGCTACTACCAGTTTATGGAAATGACTCTTAAGCGTCTCTAGGCAATGACTGGGGGTGTGGATTTGTCTTTCACATACGCGAAGGGATCCCTCTCCTTTTGTCCGGATAGGACAAGGCTGCAACCACTTTAGACATGCGCGTCGTCTATGTCCTATATAGCTCCACAAATCGTCGGCAGCAGTCGAAGTTTTCACAGACGACGTGGCCCCCTGTTCTCTTGATGTTATGATTGCTTCGTTGTGGTCGGCGATTTTACCCGCCTGCTCCACCGAAAGGACCAGATGCTGTATACCTTGTTCGACGACTTTAAACACGTTGTTGTTTGGGAGAAGATTCATGGCGCCGCTCCTGGTTATACCGATTACACAACAAATTCTGCGGGCAGCCTCAACCAGTTTTACATCACTAACACCTTGGAAATGTAAACCCCAAACAGAAAAATAGCCCCTTGCGTTTTCGAAGCATTGAGCCATTATCTGCACAATCACTCTACCAACTCGGTTGGTCTACCGCAGCAAAGGATTCTGGAAGCTTAACACTTCCATACCTGGAGACCCACAGTGCTGACAAAGTATTGCCATAATGGACGTCCAGCAAAAAGTGTCTCCCTTGGTACACGTCCACATTGCACTTATGACTCGAGTGTGCGAAACCTGCAATCACAAAGGTCTTCATGTAGTGTGGCAAGGAAGTAGACCATGACGTCAATTGGGACACTACTAACTTTCACTACACCATCCTTAACGAGCTCTACATGCTTCCCATATCATCATCTTATCTCACAGCTTACTAAAGCCCATCTCCTCACTCTTGAATACAACAAACTGTGTACAGCATCGTGGTACGTTCATGACGACAGGACGTTCTACATGAGCAGTCTCCATCCATAGTCTACGCTGCATCTGACCATCGTCGTCGGTGTCGCCTTTTCGTCTCTACCCTCACCACATCCAGTGGTACTCACCACACAACGCAAGTGACAGTACTGACTTCCTTCGCTGACCACTACCACCTTTTTTACGACAACGGCTGCTCCAATTCGTGATGACCTCCACACCACTCCTGAAGGGACCCCTCACCATTGCAGAGTCGGCATCAATGATGTCTGTGATCACCGCTGACGAGGTGGCGGACACGATCGTTTAGGGGGCAAGAACAAGTTACCTGGACCATATAGTCTTCCGGGAGAATTGTACTGGGCATTAATTACCTTAATGCTCCCTCGTGGTTGGAGATGCTTCAGAAGCCCTTTACTCCATCCTTCCGAATACCATGCAAATTTTTAACTGGTATTTTTTGCAGGTGCCTACGACATCGGGAGGAAGAAATGTCTCCAAATACCGTCTCTTGTATTATTGAACGCGGATTATAAAATCTACACTTGTCTCTTAGCAGCGTGTATCACATGGTCATACCTACGGCCCTCTTAGAGGAGCAGACTGCACATAGGTGTGGGTCTACCGTTCAAACGGCTTTGAGAGAATGCTCTGACCACACTGCGATAGCTGTGGTCTGTCTACTCCATGCGGCACTGATCTCTGCTGGTTTTGCGCGTGCTTTTGATCGCTTTTGAAAACCATTCTTTTTCATGTTTGCGATGCGTTTTGTGTTCCCGCCACTCTCTGTGGATGCCATTTGCCAGTTATTGCTTCCCTCCGTCTCCATGGTCCAGGTCAACGGGAAACTTGTTAGATCAATTCCTACTCGCTGCTCTATGCATCAAGGATGCCCCATGACGATGCTACTATAAGCCATCACACTGGCGACCCTGATCGCCTGCCTTACAAATCGCCTACAGGGTCTCATTTTGAGTGATCATACTTACTGCTGCAGGGCCTATGCAGATCTCCTACTTCTCGACCTTTCCACACGGGAACTCAATGATACCATGCACTTGATGCAGCAGTATGGACATCCTTAAAGTATGCAAACCGATGATGATGCATATCGGGCATGGACTCAAGGTTGTGGCGTTGGACCCCCAGCCTGTCACTCCATCTTTCGTTACTTAGGGATCGACTCTACGCGTTTCACACACCACACGACGACACTATCTTACCAATGGCTTTAGCAATCTGTACGGCTCCATGTTCGCTCTCATGCCCACCATAGCTTGAACCATCCACAATGTGCGTCCTATGTCATCACATATGTGGTCACTAAACTGGTACATGCCATTACGCCTTGGGTGCCAGCTCCAATCGGCATTCGCATACTTTGTGAGAGCAGGAGCCCTCTCCAAGTTGTGCCACAACACTCTAGCTCAGTCCCCTCTAAAAGGCAGCCTTGGATTCGTCAATGTGCGAGCGCGATCCATTGCGCTCTTAGTACATACTATGCTGTGGCAATGGCGGGTGTCCTATCAGTCTTTAATACGCAATCTCTTGAATATGTTACGACCAACTTCTCACCAAACACCGATCGATATAGCATATGTCTCACCGTTATTGTACCATATCGTAACTTACTTTGTCGATCTCAGCTACTTTCAGAACGATTTCCCATCGCCGCCGCCCGCTCCCCCCGTGCGAAGGAGTTTTATCTTTTGTTTACATCGTTCATCCCTCGGAACCTCACAGAGATGCAGTACCCTCGCCTCTACTGGTGGACGTCTGGAGGGCGTCCACCCAGTCTTTTTTACAGTACAACGTTTCTGCACTCTAGTATGTCATTGTTAACGGTAAATTTCCAACCAATCGTCATCATATAGGACTGGCTACTTAGTCACTTTGCTCTGACTGCCAAATCGACAACACCGACAAGTATCATCTTGAGTGTCCCCTGAAACAGGACGTTTAGCTCCTCATGCAAGGCATCGTGGGCTGTTATCTCTATGCGTCGCCATCGACGGCTACACCGGAGATACTGCTGTTGCTCCAGACCTCACACTACCCTCATGTGTAACACCACTCACCCATCTGGTTTCGAGAATAGACTTTAGAACACCTCTTCCGCAATGGCCCACATACAGTCCTCGACGTCTGGAATCGAGTAGCGATCGCACACAGTACACTCACCCAGTCCCCCCCCCCCCCCGCCCCCCTTACCAACGAATCTTTGCAGCATATCTCCACAGCGTCTTCCTTGGTCCCCACCACACTTGCGGCCGCTTTGGCCGTGCGGTTCTAACCGCTTCAGTTTGGAACCGCGTGACCGCTACGGTCGCAGGTTCGAATCCTGCCTCGGGCATGGATGTGTGTGATGTCCTTAGGTTAGTTAGGTTTAAGTAGTTCTAAGTTCTAGGGGACTGATGACCACAGAAGTTAAGTCCCATAGTGCTCCGAGCCAGAGCCCACCACACTTGTGGTGTGCTCAGTCTCCCCATTTCAAGACGCATCCGTGGTCACCTTCCACGGTACAGAGCACCGGAATGTACAGGTAACTAACGGATATTATACAAAAAAAAAAAAAATAAATAAAAAATAAAGAAAATTAAAATTAAAATAAATAAACAACAAAAAGAAATAAATACATTTAAACTTCTTTTATATTTATCGGGATCTCCTATCCCTCATCCCTATCGCCCTTGAGGATTGGCGCTCGAACAATTGCTCCTTTTGTTATCGTAGTTTAAGTTTCTTCGGGCGGAGAGAAATTTAGGTGTAGTTAGGATGGCAACGCCTGAATAGGTATCAGTTTATTTTTGTTTGGTAGGGTCACAAGTTGCGGTACCCCTAGGATTACTACTTTTTTTTGTTTTCTTAATGCACCAACAAAAAAATAAAATAAAAAGGGGGTAGAGTCCTTTAAAAAAGCTATAAGTAAGCAAGAGATCGAGGGTTCGGGTCTCGATCCACCACACATTTAAAAATAAAAAAGAAAGAAGAAAAAGGAGTAGAAGTAACTGCTGGCGCTAAGCGGCAGGACTGGGGTCGAGTCCTGGTCCGACACAAATTTTCAACATTAACCATTGAATTATTTCGATGTCCGATTGCCGCCGACTTCGGTCACCCTTCGAAAAAAAAGTGTCATAGTACGTATAAAACAGAATATGTTATCTGTCTTTTCGGACACTTTTGTACCTGATTTTCACTCTCCAATGTATGTCCTAAATAAAGTTCTTAAGACTACCATGTTACAATTACTTGGTGTTGGGCGCCACACATAGCACAGCTGTTTGACGTTTGAGTTTTCGACTTCCACGTACGCACTGTGTCGACCAACTAGTATTTTTTGCCGTGGTCGCTAATGCTCGGTGGCACATAGCACACGCCGTAGAGAAAGCCAGGCTAAATAAAAAATAAAGTAGCTCTGCGATCAGGCTAAGATGCTGACCAGTTGCTGTGTAACGATTTGCCATAAGGTGCCGATGTGTTAGATTATGAATAAGCGTGCACATGTGGGACAGCACGACCCTCTCCGCACCGTTGTTAGCTTGCCAGACTATCAGCCGCAGCTCCTCTTTCAAGTAGCTCTTCAGCTGGCCTCAAGAGGCTGGTTACATTCCGTTCCCGCCCTCCCACCACGGAAAAAAATTTCGGCAGAACAGTGAAATGAAACCAGGTCCTCCACATGACACTCGGACAGGCCTCAGCAGCCCATTTACATAGGTGGACGTAGTGAAAGTGATGGAATAATTGTTCGTTGCAAGAATTCTACAGACAAGTGGAAAAAGATGGTTGTTTATAGTTACTGGTCAGCATTCCTCTGCGCCAATGTGCGGGGTGTTTATCTCCAATTTCTACACTATTCTGTTTAGTGAGGGTATGTGATATCATTTTTGGAGACCTGACGGTCGATTCGTCCCGTTAAACTCAGTGGTGCACTTTTTGCTACGTACCTTCGAGATGCCGACATACGTTTACATACGTTTGGGATCACCCTTGCAAAAACAACTTTGCGCACTCTCGTCAAGATCATTTATATCGAAGAAATACATCTCCAGATGCAGTATGTCGATACTATAACCAACTTTATTCCAAATGATAATATAGTCATGTCCTATTTTTCTCTACTTTCTTTTGCGAGTGATCAGAGCTCTTTCTTTCCTTCACCTTGGTTTAATTAAACCATATACTTCCAAAAACTTCTTACATATATAGAAATATCTACCCAGAAGTATGACTATAGAAATAATCTGTACAATAATTTCGGATTACTTTACAGCATCTAAATAAGCACTTAACTTACAGCTAAATAATTTTGACAGGTCACCAACTACAGTTGGCAGAGAACAAAAGAGTGTGTATTTCACGGAGCTTGGGGGACATACGAGCACACAGACATGATCAAGAGATGTTAAGCCTAAGTCAAACACCACAGCTAAATGAGATTTTCACTCTGCAGCGGAGTGTGCGCTGATATGAAACTTCCTGGCAGATTAAAACTGTGTGCCGGACCGAGGTTCGAACTCGCGACCTTTGCCTTTCGCGGGCAAGCTGTGAGGACGGGTCGTGAGTCGTGCTTGGGTAGCTTAGTTGGTAGAGCACTTGCCCACGAAAGGCAAAGCTCCCGAGTTCGAGTCTCGGTCCGGCACACAGTTTTAATCTGCCAGGAAGTTTCATATCAGCGCACACTCTGCTGCAGAGTGAAAATCTTATTCTGGAAAGATCCCTCAGGCTGTGGCTAAGCCATGTCTCCGCAATATCCTTTCTTTCAGGAGTGCTAGTCCTGCAAGGTTCGCAGGAGAGCTTCCGTAAAGTTTGGAAGGTAGTAGACGAGGTACTGGCAGAAGTAAAGCTGTGAGGACGGGGCGTTAGTCGTGCTTGGGTAGCGCAGTTGGTAGAGCACTTGCCCGCGAAAGGCAAAGGTCCCGAGTTCGAGTCTCGGGCCGGCGCACAGTTTTAATCTGCCAGGAAGTTTCACCACCGCTAAAACATTCGCTTTGGTCACCAGTTGGGAAGAGACAATTCCTAATGAAATGCTTGAGACTATAGACTTGTATCTTTCTGCGGCTGAAGTGAACTGCAGGAGATTTATACTGAAATTCTAGAGCGTTGTCGTCAAACCAGAGGGTTAGTGATCAAGTAGCTCTTTCTGAAACCAGGCAAAAGGATCAAGATATTTATGTGTAGAGAATAGACATAGCTCAGCTGCATAATGGAGAGTGAATAGATGTATCGCATGTGGATTAAAAATCCGAGAGAGTTAAAAATCTGTCGCCTACAAAAATTTCACTTGATAGCTTCACGAATAGTTTTACTCTGGTCACAGCAGCCGATACTGCCAACTTCTTCGTAAGACTGTCTCGCTTGCCTTGTCTGCGTCTGGGAAAATCGAACCTTCAAAGTCCATGTAGCACCATACACTGCGGTGACAGAAATTCATAGCCTAGCGATACGCAGATTTGCACATGAGGACAGTATCACGCACCAAGGGCTAGAAGGGCGCTGCATTGATAAGCTGTCATTTGCACTAATGTGACTGATGTGAAACGGTTTCCGACGTCACTGTGGCCGCACGATGGGAATTAACAGACATTGAACGCGCAGTGGTAGTTGGAACTAGACACATGGGACATTTGATTTCGGAAATAGTTAGAGATTTCAGTTTTCCGAGATCCACAGGGTCAAGAGTGTACCGAGGATGCTAAATTTCAGACATTACCTCTCATTAAGGACAATGCAGTGACTTATAGCCTTCACTTAACTATCGAGAGCAGCGGCGTTCGCATAGAGTTGTAAATGCTAACAGATAAGCAACTCTGTATGCAATAACTGCAGAAATCTATGTGGCATGTGCAACGAATGTATTCATTAGGACCGTGCGACAAAATCTGGCATTAATGGGCTATGGACACACATGACCGACTCGAGAGCCTTTGCTAGCAGCACGACGTCGCCTGCAGTGCCTCTACATCTACATATACGTGTTTACTCTGCTATTCACAATTAAGTGCCCGGCAGAAGGTTCAATGAACCACCTTCAAGCTGTCTCTCAACCGTTCCACTCTCGAACGGCGTTCGGGAGAAACGAGCGCTTCAATTTTTCTGTGCGAGCCCTGTTTTCTCTTATTTTATCGTGATGATCATTTCTCCCTAGGCAGGTGGGTTCTAACAGAATGTTTTCACAATCGGAGGGCAAAACTGGTGATTGAAATTTCATGAGAAAATCCCGTCGCAACAAAAAACGCTACTCCAATTCACGTACCACGTCTGCGGCACTACCTCCCATATTTCGCGATAATACAAAACGAGCCCCTCATGGGCTCGTGTCTATATCGGTTGCATCCTACACGACTGGAAAACCGTGGCCTGGTCAGATGACTCCCAATTTCAGTTGGTAAGAGCTGATGTTAGGATTAGAGTTTGGCGCACACCCCACGAAGCCATGAATCCAAGTTGTCAACATGACACTGTGCAAGTTGGCGGTGGCTTCATAAAGGTGTGGGCTACATGTAATGGACTGGGTCCTTTGGTACAGCTGAACCGATCATTGACTGGAAATACTTATGTTCACCTACTTGGAGACCATCTTTATTCATGGACTGAATGTCCCAAATAACAATGTCGGTGGGCCACAGTTCTTCGAGTTTGGTTAGAAGAACTTTCCTGACAGTTCGAGTGATTTATTTGGCCACCCAGATCGCCTGACATGAATCCCATCGAACATTTATGGGACATAATCGAGAGGTCAGTTCTTGCACAAAATCCTGCAACGGCAAATCTTTCGCAGTTATCGACGGCTGTGGAGGCAGCATGGCTCAATATTTCTGTGGGAGACTTCCAACGAATTGCTGAGTCCACCGAAAAAAAACTCTGACACGATATTAGGAGGTATCCCATGACTTCTATCAACTCATTGTAAACCTCTGATGCATTCAGGCCACAGCCGAGCGTCCAACAGCGAGGTTGTTTTGTGCTGAACTACACCGTCGCAACGATTGTGACGACCATCGCAAAATTGTTGTACTATACGCTGATGACAATGCATACTGGCACACCAGACTGCGCATGACTACCGCACAGGGAAAGACGAGGACGTACCTAAGAAACCTAGAGATTTAGATGAGTGAACAGACAATTAATGCAAAATACCACTAAGAATCGAACAGTATCTTCAACCAAAGTAACTTAACTAGGTAACGACAAGAAAATGACTCAGGCATACAATGGATACTCTGGGGCATGCTCTAGGTGTATTTTTCTTCCTTGCCATTGATACAATTGTTATCGTGCTGCATATCCTTACTACGATGTAAAATTTAATTCACAACACACACATGAAATTCATACTAATTGACACCATTCGCACCCAATACAAATATATCTGCTAATAGAGTTGTACTGCTACATCATTTAGTTAATTGATGATTACTAAAAAGAAGAATAGCCCATTTACAGTCAGATACAGGGAATTAGTTCTGCTTTCCATCCATCACATGTGCTCCAGAAGGACCAAGCCAATGTAACGCTGTATAATTTCACGTGTGAGAATGCTTCTAAATACATACTTTCGTTCACTAAATAAATGTAGGAAGTCTGTAAAATATAAGTTGGTTGAAAATATTAATGCTTGCTGTTCTCTCGAAGTACTTCTTACAGTTGTTTTCGGTTCTCTTCTACTGACAGTTTTTGGCGATCACATATGCATAGGCATCCATCGGCAGAAATTTTTCCAAGAGGGGAAAAGATTCAAAACGGCCAAATTTTCAGGTAACTGATTCACTGAGTTCGAAAACGCATTGTGCCTCAAGAACTAAACTTGACAAGGAATACACAAAACTTATTGTATCTCAGAAGATTGGTAGTTATATACTTAGTTTTTTTTAAGGAAGATTACTTAGGTACCTAAACGGTAAGCACATTTCAATAATATATGCAAAGTACATTTTGTATGTTATTCATATGAAAATGGATATTACCTTTTTTATGCAATGATGTAGCATTGCATCCTCGGGTGATAAGATCCAGGGTATCCAACAAGTTATAAAAAAGCTGGAAAGTATTCTCAAAAATAATTTATACATGCTTCCATAATGATAAGCTGAAACTAAAAGTTGGAAATGTGAAATGGGAAAACAACTTACAATGATAAAGAAAACCCAGCTGGATATAAAAAAATGCCGCATTAATGTCCACCGAACAGGATAAACAGGGTATAAACTTCAAAAAAGGGTTATTCGACTTTGATGCCTTCTATAACACTTTGTTTGCTTATAAAACTTCGCATCTGTTAAATTTAATGGATTTGTTGATTTAATTTCATGAATTTTGTTTCTTAGTATTGACTGGCCTCACTGATAGTACGTAATAATTATAATCTTCTGAAAGCGTAGCTTTCAAACTTTTTCGCACACCGATTGTTTGTTGCTCGCTCTGCTTTTGTGTAAATGAATGAAACGAATTAATGTTTCATTAAAGAAGTAGTGCAGCGACATTTAATTATTGACATCGCTGTTGTGCGTTATTTTCTATGAATTTTAAAATTAACGCTGTCAAAGTGAAGTACATTTGCAGGAGATGCGCTATTCTTCATTGTGATTCGCATGATTAAATTGTAAATCTAGAATCATTAATTTCCTTTCAAAATAATTCTTCAGCTAATTAGATGTATTAATTTTGATTCTGAGGCGTATGTACAGTCGCAAAATATCAGTACGACACTGTCGTTAAAATAATACTGAACGTGTAAGTGCGTGAGGTTGGCATACCGAGTAGTTATAACTGAAGTGCAACTACTCACCTGTATCCACTGTAAGCTGTAGTTATCGTGTGGCAGCGAAACTTAGTAGATATTCTAATGTGTTACTGCGGAACCGGTTTATGTTGTAAAAATAGTAGTTCAAGTTTAGGTTACCAGGTGCAAATCTGGCGCTGTACGGCATTTCGTCGACGCCTCTGGTGATCATATTGATAAAATTGCGTAAGCGGCGGTCAATTATAACTCAAAATTATGCCTCTCTCACTTGTTTGGCCTTTTATGCTCACATTCCGTTTTTAATCCATTACATATGATAACATTAAAACATTTCTATATGTTATTCTCGCAGTCACGACGCCAGATTTGCACCTTGTGGTCAACGATGGAACTAATTTTTTCCAGCTTAAACGCACTGTAATATCTACCAGGTTTCGCTGCATATGATAATTACAGCCCGCAATCGACCTCTGTGAGTAGGTGCAATTTAATTATAACCACCTAGTATTAGGTAGTCATATTACTTACCACTCTTGACGCAGAATAACATTTGTTCTCGAAGATGATTTCAAAACACATTGGTAGATGTCTTCAACATAACTCGCATGGGAGAACTCTGGTTGCCATTCCGCTGTACAGGACTTCGCGCTCGGGCATTAGGCGACTGTAGTGGGGCGGAGAGAGTTACAAACAGCTCGCGCGCGCGAAAGTTTAAAAACCGTACTTTCAGATGTTCAAAACTGTGTACCATCACAATTATGTCCCAGATATGCCTGCGGAATCCATTTCTGGAGGTGATATCTTGCAAGTGCGATTCTTTTCTCCTTTGTTCTCCTGCTCAGGTTGGTGATGTTTCCTTGTCAGTCCCGGAGAGGACATTTTTTTTTCGACCTTCAAAATGATATTTTCTTTTTTGCGTCTGATGTGTTTGGGATTAAGTGTTAATGTAGACTCCTTCAATATAACACTTCCGGTTGTACAGTAACAGCTCTGCTATTTATTACTATAAAATTACTGCTATTACCGTAAAGTTAATTTTGCATTTTCTTCAAAATTTTGTTGACCGATGAAGTTGTTTCCATATGAGTGACGTGCCCTGCTGTAGCAGGAAACCAGTGGAAGAATACTCCTAAAATAAGGGGGGGGGGGGCGGAGGGGCAACTTAAAAGTGGGGTACCATTGCTGCCTCATTCTACTTCAGAAAATTTTAAAATTTTTCCCAAAAATTTTTGGCATACGAACATATTCGCGTTTTTTTATGCTGAGAGAAGAGACAGTGACAGTGGGAAAGGGATGGGAAATAATAAAAAGTAGAAGACAGTAAGAGTGGTTGTGGTATAAAGGAGTGAAGTTGACAATGGCAGTGTGAGAGAAAGAGAGGGACACAGTGGCAGTGGAACATAGTTTATAGTCACAGTACAGTGCTCGGAAAAGACTGAAGGAGGCAGTGCCAGAGGGAGAGGAATAAAGAGATTGAGAAAGTGGAATTTTGTGAGAGCCATTGATAATGAGAGCCAGACCCTATAACAATGGGAACGAGGAAGAGAGAGATGATGGCAGTGAGAAGAGACAGCAGCAGCGGGAAGAAGTGAATGAGATAGTATCAGTAAGAGAGAGCAAGAGGGGGATAACGACAGCGAGAGGAGAGAGTATTAGCAGAACAGAACGGAGAAGACAGAGTGAGAGACAGGAGATAGTGACATTTAGAGAGACACAAAGAGATAATGACGAGCAGTTGGGCTGAATGAGTGAATGAGAATGAGCAAGAGGGAGTGGACAAGTATGAGCGACTTACAGTGACGGACTAGTGGGTGTGAACGAGTTACAGTTTGGGGGGGGGCTTGCGGAAATGAGAGGTGTGTTGCACGTAAAAACGAGCGGGAATTTGCTCTCACAGGACGAAATTTTGTGAAATTTTTTAAAGATACTGAGGAAGGTAGAACGACGCAACTGGTACCCACTTTGCAGTCAAAGTCTTTTAAAGAGGAGGATATAAGCCTTTTTCGTGGTCCGCTAGAAGTATTTTTCCACAGGCTGTGTAATGAGTGAAAACGCTGTTTCTACATTCCAGGAAGGTAGATCTGTGCAAGGAAACCGCTCTTTACTGATGCTTGGAGGTGACGCCCGATGCTGCGATCGCCGCTCCCGTGATCCAACAACGCAACTCGTTCTCCTTGAATATCACAAAATTCACCGTGAAAATTATTGCTGGTTGGTAAATAAGCGATGAATCACTGTCATTTGTCAGTTCATGAAAACTAATTCTACGTAATTTAGTTAATGGCAGAATGTTGAGTGTAGGCGGATATTAAATTAACACAAACACCAGTTTCATTAAGCGTAGAGAGCACATTGTTTTTTGCTACAAGAAAATGGGCAGTCATTTGTTGACTATTAATTATAATGAATTCCTCGAACTATACCCTCACAATTTAATCATTTGCATGTTTCCTCCCATACACAACGCTTTTTGAATAAATTGTTTAATGATTGCATTCTGCCTGTAACTGTGAGTTTTGCAGTGTATCACAGCTGTAGACCGAAGTTCAATAACAATTATTGTTCATGTAAAGCAGTAGCCGTCAAACTCTGTTACTCAAGAGACACTGACGTTGTGGGGCAGCACCTGGCGCAACATGTTTACCAGAAGTTATTAGTAAGGGGCAACATACATAAATTAGTATGTTATGAGCTCTCAACAGACTAGCTATAGTAAGAGTACGTACGATAAGTTGGCCTGCGGAGCTAAAGTAATGATCGTTGCATGTTGGCACCATTAGAAACACTTTGTATCAACTGTGATCTGTTTCAGATTACTGCCAACCTCAGCGATCTAACATTTGTGACTCTATAGTTTTTCACTGCCTCGTGATGACTGGGTGTTGTGAGATGTCCTTAGGTTAGTTAGGTTTAAGTAGTTCTAAGTTCTAGGGGACTGATGACCATAGATGTTTAGTCCAATAGTGCTCAGAGCCAACTCTATAGTTGACTAGTGAAGAGTTATTTGTTTTACTACTTCTGCGAATGACTATAATAATAATGTCTGTACTAACATTGAAATGCACTGTTTAGTGCAAAAGTGTGAAGAATGTCGTAAATGAAAATTTTCTTCTGCGCATTGTACTGTATTAAATAGCCTTAATTAATTTAACGTTCCTTGCTACAAATAAATCTAGCATTTAAGATGACCTTCCCTCTAACGAGCATTCACCAATCCATGTCACTTCCGTGTTAAAATTTATACAAAATAGTAGCTGATCGGTGCGAGTTACGCACTGAAAGGTAAAAAAGAAAACATCCTCTTTCTACCTCATCTAAACCCGCATACGCCGCTTCACTTACATCCCTTTCCTTGACGTAAGTGGCCAACTTTACGAATTCACCAACCTCAATTAAAATTAAGAACATATAAAAATAAAACTGTCTCTGTAAGTATTTTTGTGTGTTAGTGAGCAAGAAAACTGCACTGCTAGGGGAATATTGGTTATGAAATACAGCTGAGAACTGCGCGCAACATCAATACTTGATTCCGGCCACATGCATCCCGCGTGCTGCAGTTTGACGAACACTGGTGTAAATGGTTTCTCAAACAAAATTTTCGCTTGTTTAAGAATAGCATACAAAATACACAGGTCTTTAGTAGTTTATTTTAAACGTCGCTCTTCGAAAGCTGACAACCTAGGGTAGCATTAAACGACTTTCCACACGGATCATTAATTTTTAAAATCTTCTGTTGTAATTTTAGATACTGAATCTCTTCTTCAATATGTCACGTGCCAATCTCATGTATGAAATTAGTCCTGTCCCCACCACAGTTTATTTAACATCCACATTTAAAAATAATTGTTTTGGACTTTTACAGAACTTTTTAGTCTCACGTATTATGTCACCAACCAGCTCAACAAACGGCATTACTCACCTCACGTGCAACAATTCATCGCTTCCCTTCTTCAGCTGTCTCCATCTCGCTGGGCCTATAAGTTTGCATTGATATCAATTTTTCTGGTTATAATACTTAAGGTATTGCCTGCCAACAATTGTAGCCACATGTTCGGCAACAATGGTGGCCACTGTGGCCTGGCAATGTTTGCAGCAGTACGTTTCCTGGCCAGAAATGTTTTCAAGTCTAAAAATGGACAAAAGCGAGGGAGTGAATGTGAGAGTGACTCTTTTGCATTTGAATTGCGCAGGGTTAAAAGTTAGTAAGAAAAAGAGGAATTGAGCTATATGGTTGGTTTATTTTTTAAGTAAGCAATTGCTTTAGAAACGCTAACTGCTGAACTGTTTTTGGGTGCATGTATTTTACAGAACGCTACAGTACTATTTTCAATACAGCTTTCAAAAGCTATTTGTCTGAGAATTGATGTAACCAGTACCAATATGACTATGTGCCAGTTTAAAACTAAATTGGTGATCACCTTCAATATTGGCTATTGGTGAATGTGACAGAAATTTGATTTACCTCTTTACAGCGTTCTCATCAATACCCCTCTTGGTACCAGGTGTTTGCAACACTTTGGCTATAGGACTCAGAAACTTATTAAAATAGTTTAAATAACAAGTAAATGTTTGTGTTAATATTTTATTCTGGTTCACCAGTGCAGTCACACCGCTATAGACTTCACAAATGCGACACATATACGACCAGAGTTATGGAGAATGAAAAGTAATGCATTATTATTTTTCCCTAGCTTCTGACTACAAGTGACTTATTTAGTTTTACTTGTGTGTTTGTAGTTAGATTCTTAATTTTCTTACGTGTTTGTGTATTTACTAGGCCAAGTCCCACGTTTTAATAATAGTGTAATGTAGAAATCAGCTATCTGTATGTCAATGTTGTCTGTTTTGATTTGATCAGACAGTGAAGGTTTAAGACAGCTCAATTAGACGCCAGCTTCCGTCCCTACAACAGCGCTGGAGAGTACATCGTATTTTTGTGTAGTTTTTGTGAACTTCTGACTAGAAGTGACTTATTCAGTTCTTGTGTGTTTAGTATTTACTAAGTATACTCTCGCGTTAAATGGCAGTGTAGTTTAGAGTTGCGCTATATTTAGTATTGATAGGGACTGTGACTGCTATGTTCAGATGCAAGCTGGGATGGCGACCCTTGACTCACAGGTATAGGCATTGCTGGCTTTGGTCAGGCATCTTGAGGCTGTTGCCAGTGGGCATCACTGTGAGGGACTGGACATGTCCCACGTGTGCCTCAGTCAGTCCATTACTGTGGTCTGCCCAGTTACTGAGGTTGTCGCCTCATCCTTGGTCAAATAGGAAGTCGTTTAAACATGTGGCAGGCAGCAGAAGACTTTCCTGGGAGCCGATCAACAGGCCTCCTCAAATAGTCTATAAGATTTCAGGCGCCACATGTGGCTTATAAACACTCTGAGCGAAATGCGGTTGTTAGCCCTGTATCAGAGGACTCGCCTTGGCCTCAAGATCTGGGCATTTACAAAGGGTGGGATTATTGGTAATTGGAAGCTCCAGTGCCAGGCACGCAATGGGACCCTTCAGAGATGTTGCCAAGGAGGAGAAGTCCAGTGTGTGATCTATGCATACTGGGGGAGTCATTTCAGATAAGAAACGCTCCTTCCGAATGCCATGGAGAGCACAGGGCGCAGCTGACGGAAGGTGGTGGCTCATGTTGGTACTAATGTGCGTTGCTTTGGATCAGAAAATATTCCCTCCTGTGTCCAGCAGCTACATGAAGTGGTAAAGAGTGCCAGTGGCTTGTGAGGTGAAGGCACAACTCACCATCTGTAGCATCGTTGATAAGACCTATTGTGGTTCTTTGATACAGAGCTGACTGGAGGGTGTGAATCAAAATTCACTCAACCCCACGACTGTATGAGCTGCAGATTCTTTGACTTGCACCATGATGTGAAGGAGTTTCAGGTCCTGCTCAATGAGGTCAGGGCTATGAGGATAGTGAAGGCTACGTGGAGTGGATTTGGCAGTTTTTGCTGGTGGATTCTTACTTAGTGACCAGTACAGCAATTGTGTTCCTATTCATTTGTGACTTTGTCACAGTTACAAGCAGTTTTCTTTAGGTACAATGTCTCAGGCAAGAGCAAAAAGGGTGCAGGGCAAACACAAGATGAGGGCATACCTACGAACAATCGGTACTGTGGTTGAAAGTTGTAGTTACTTAATGAGAAAGAACCACAGCTCCACGCACTAATAAAAAACACTGACGCTCAAATCGTTAGGTACCAAAAGTTGGCCTAAGCTGAAGACAAGTTCATGCGAAATATTTGCAAAGAGAATTAAGAGTATTTAGTCAGGATGGGAAAAATAAAATTGTGAAAAGGACAGGTTGCTTCTCACCATAAAAATAAGACGTTGAGTTTAAGCCAGGCACAGAGTCAGGCATACCAATGCTCACACAATCAGGCACACCTCATGCACACATGACAGCCATCTCAGGCCGCCTCTAATAATTCCTGGAGCAGAGGACGTGTTGTAAGGATAATTCCTCTATGTAAGGATAAGTAAAGCTGATCATGGAGGGAGGGAGGATCAAACATGTTATGCCACAGGATGATCCACTTTCCTCTTAGCCACAGTTTGGCAGTGGCCATTCTTCCTGGTCGACAGAAAGTTGATATTCATACCAATATAAAAAGCTGTGCAATGATTGCAGCAGAGCTAATGTGTGATGTGGCTGCTTTCACATGTGACTCAGCTACCGATGGGGTAGGACAGGCCTGTGACATGACTGGAATAGGAAGCGCTGGTTGGA
Source organism: Schistocerca serialis cubense (assembly GCF_023864345.2). Taxonomy (NCBI): domain Eukaryota; kingdom Metazoa; phylum Arthropoda; class Insecta; order Orthoptera; family Acrididae; genus Schistocerca; species Schistocerca serialis. The sequence continues at coordinate 171,603,526 of NC_064644.1, forward strand.
CAGATTGGGCAGGTCTTGCACCTAGGTCTTTCAGAGAGTATGCTCTCTTTGGCAAGAGACAGGCTGGGAGTGGCATAGTGTTGTGGAGGTTGAGTGGGAGACAGAACACCACTTTAGGAGGGGTGGGGAGGATTTGGGTAGGATGGACCTTCATTTCAAGGCCTGTTGGTAGATAATCAAATACCTGACATAGGATATGGCTCAGTTGTTCCAATAGGGCGTGGTATTCGTTGATGAAGGGGCCACTCTTTTGTAGCTGTTTCTTGAGGTTGGTGGGAGGATGAGGTGTGTGATGGCATGGCACAGGAAATCTGTTTGTGGACTAGGTATTGGGTACAGCATCTTTAACTGAAAGTGTCTATGAGACCTTCAACACGCTGGAAAAAGGGTTCTTTGGTCACTGTAAGTACGCTGTCCCTGGATGGTCAGGCTGTATTGCAGGGATTTTTTTGCGTGGAAGGGATGGCACCTATCCAAACGCAAGTACTGTTGGTAGTTGGTAGGTTTGAAGTGAATAGTGGTGTGGAGGTAAAGTTCCAGGAAGGTGGCACAGTGGATTGAGGGGTACCAGGTGAAGCAGATGGAAAACACGGTGTTGAGGTTGTGAAGGAATGAGGTGTCGTGGCCCTCCGTCCAGGTGTTGAAGATACCTTCAATGAAGCTGAACCAGGTCGAGGTTTTGGGGTTTTGGAAGGCTAGGCGGGTATCCTTTAAATGGCCTGTAAACAGGTTGACATAGCAGGCTGCTTTGTAAATGCTCGTAGCTGTGCCATGGATTTGTTTGCATACCTTTCCTTCAAAGCAGAAATAGTTGTGGGTTCGAGTAAAGTTAGCAAGGTGTATGAGGGATTAGGTAGTAAGTGTGGAGTCAGAGGGACGCTGGGTGAGGTAGTGTTCAATAGTGGCAAGACCATGGGCATGAGCATTGTTGGTGTATAGGGAGGTGGCGTTAACAGGGATGAGCAGGGATCCGATCCAGGAGGTAAAGGGGTGGAGATGCTGAAGAGTCAGTGAAGGAAGTGACTGATATGCTTGATGTGTGAGGCCAGATTTTGGCAAGATTTTGGCAACAGGTTACAGGTGTATGTCAATGAGACAAAATTCGTTCAGTGTGGGTACAATAACCTGCTAAAATGAGGCGTCCAAGAAGTCTTGGGGCATCCCAATCTAGCCCCCTGTCCTACCCACATTGTTCCTTCTCATCAACTTCTCATCGCACCTAGACCATGCCAAACTAACCTTTACAACTTGCCACATCCCCTGGAACTCACTTTCAACACTGCACCAAATCCAGACCCAAAACAATCCTTGTACACTGGTGTTAACCTTTCCACCAAAATCCTTAGCCTCACAGAAGTTTCAGTCCTTTCCAAAGGTGTCACCTTCGGGGCAATATCCAAATTTAACCATGATGAACTTGTCAAAGATCTACGCCCCTTCTCCAAATCCCTGCAGTGGAAACACTTCTTTGCCATCAATCTCTCTAATCTACATCTACTACATCTACATCTTGCGGAGCGAGCCACCTGACGGTGTGTGGCGGAGGGTACCTTGAGTAGCTCTATCGGTTCTCCTTTCTATTCCAGTCTCGTATTGTTCGTGGAAAGAAGGATTGTCGGTATGCCTCTGTGCGGGCTCTAATCTCTCTGATTTTAGGAGGGAGCAATATACTGCTTGACTCCTCGGTGAAGGTATGTTCTCGAAACTTCAACAAAAGCCCATACCGAGCTACTGAGCGTCTCTCCAGCAGAGTCTTCCACTGGAGTTTATCTATCATCTCCGTAACGCTTTCACGATTGCTAAATGATCCTGTAACAAAGTGCGCTGCTCTCCGTTGGATCTTATCTATCTCTTCTGTCAGCCCCATCTGGTACGGATCCCACACTGCTGAGCAGTATTCAAGCGTACTGTAACCTACTTCCTTTGTTTTCGGATTGCATTTCCTTAGGATTCTTCCAATGAATCTCAGTCTGGCATCTGCTTTACCGACGATCAACTTGATATGATCATTCCATTTTAAATCACTCCTAATGCGTACTCCCAGATAATTTATGGAATTAACTGCTTCCAGTTGCTGACCTGCTATATTGTAGCTAAATGATAAGGGATCTCTCTTTCTATGTATTCGCAGCACATTACACTTGTCTACATTGAGATTCAATTGCCATTCGCTGGACCATGCGTCAATTCGCTGCAGATCCTCCTGCATTTCAGTACAATTTTCCATTGTTACAACCTCTCGATATACCACAGCATCATTCGCAAAAAGCCTCAGTGAACTTCCGATGTCATCCACAAGGTCATTTATGTATATTGTGAATAGCAACGGTCCTACGACACTCCCCTGAGGCACACCTGAAATCACTCTTACTTCGGAAGACATCTCTCCATTGAGAATGACATGCTGCCTTCTGGTATCTAGGAACTCTTCAATCCAATCACACAATTGGGCTGATAGTCCATGTGCTCTTACTTTGTTCATTAAACGAGTGTGGGGAACTGTATCGAACGCCTTGTGGAAGTCAAGAAACACGGCATCTACCTGGGAAACCGTGTCTATGGCCCTCTGAGTCTCGTGGACGAACAGCGCGAGCTAGGTTTCACACGATCGTCTTTTTCGAAACCCATGCTGATACCTACAGAATAGATTTCTAGTCCCCATAAAAGTCATTATACTCGAACATAATACGTGTTTCAAAATTCTACAAATGATCGACGTTAGAGATATAGGTCTATAGTTCTGCACATCTGTTCGACGTCCCTTCTTGAAAACGGGGATGACCTGTGCCCTTTTCTAATCCTTTGGAACGCTACGCTCTTCTAGAGACCTACGGTACACCGCTGCATGAAGGGGGGCAAGTTCCTTAGCGTACTCTATGTAAAATCGAACTGGTATCCCACCAGGTCCAGCGGCCTTTCCTCTTTTGAGCGATATTAATTGTTTCTCTATCCCTCTGTCGTCTATTTCGATATCTACCATTTTGTCATCAGTGCAACAATCTAGAGAAGGAAATACGGTGCAGTCTTCCTCTGTGAAACAGCTTTGGAAAAAGACATAATGAAAGCCAATCTAATCTCAAAATTGACTCCTGCCTATCTCAGTTGATATCACAATCCAACTGTGATCGTCTCCACTCCCACCTAACCACCCTGTAGTCACCTTACAGGGATTCCTTAACTCCAATTTGACCTGATCATCCTTTCCCAAGCCCTCTCCTAAGAATAGCAAACTTACAGCAGATGAAAGGACAGCCATTCTTTTGTCATCAGCCTTCTCACTGATTTGATGCAGCCGGCCACTAATTTCTCTCACAACCTCTTCATCTCAGAGTAGCACTTGCAACCTACATCCTCAATTATCTGTTGGATGTATATCAATCTCTGTCTTCCTCTATAGTTTTTGCCCTCTGCATCTCCCTCCAGTACCATGGAAGTCAGTTCCTGATATCTTAACAGATATCCTATCATCCTGTCTTATCAGTTGTTGTTGTTGTTGTGGTCTTCAGTCCTGAGACTGGTTTGATGCAGCTCTCCATGCTACTCTATCCTGTGCAAGCTTCTTCATTTCCCAGTACCTACTGCAACCTACATCCTTCTGAATTTGCTTAGTGTATTGATCTCTTGGTCTCCCTCTACGATTTTTGCCCTCCACGCTGCCCTCCAATGCTAAATTTGTGATCCCTTGATGCCTCAAAACATGTCCTACCAACGGATCCCTTCTTCTAGTCAAGTTGTGCCACAAACTTCTCTTCTCCCCAATCCTATTCAATACCTCCTCATTAGTTACGTGATCTACCCACCTTATCTTCAGCATTCTTCTGTAGCACCACATTTCGAAAGCTTCTATTCACTTCTTGTCCAAACTGGTTATCGTCCATGTTTCACTTCCATACATGGCTACACTCCATACAAATACTTTCAGAAGCGACTTCCTGACACTTAAATCTATACTCGATGTTAACAAATTTCTCTTCCTCAGAAGCGATTTCCTTGCCATTGCCAGTCTACATTTTATATCCTTCGACCATCATCAGTTATTTTACTCCCTAAATAGCAAAACTCCTTTACTACTTTAAGTATCTAATCCCCTCAGCATCACCCGATTTAATTTGACTACATTCCATTATTCTCGTTTTGCTTTTGTTGATGTTCATCTTATATCCCCCTTTCAAGACACTGTCCATTCCGTTCAACTGCTCTTCCAAGTCCTTTGCTGTCTCTGACAGAATTACAACGTCATCGGCGAACCTCAAAGTTTTTATTTCTTCTCCGTGGATTTTAATACCTACTCCGAATTTTTCTTTTGTTTCCTTTACTGCTTGTTCAATGTACAGATTGAATAACATCGGGGAGAGTCTACAACCCTGTCTCACTCCTTTCCCAACCACTGCTTCCCTTTCATGCCCCTCGACTCTTATAACTGCCATCTGGTTTCTGTACAAATTGTAAATAGCCTGTCGCTCCCTGTATTTTACCCCTGCCACCTTCAGAATTTGAAAGAGAGTATTCCAGTTAACGTTGTCAAAAGCTTTCTCTAAGTCTACAAATGCTAGAAACGTAGGTTTGCCTTTTCTTAGTCTTTCTTCTAAGATAAGTCGTAAGGTTAGTATTGCCTCACGTGTTCCAACATTTCTACGGAATCCAAACTGATCTTCCCCGAGGTGCGCTTCTACCAGTTTTTCCATTCGTCTGTAAAGAATTCGCGTTAGTATTTTGCAGCTGTGACTTATTAAACTGATAGTTCGGTAATTTTCACATCTGTCAACACCTGCTTTCTTTGGGATTGGAATTATTATATTCTTCTTGAAGTCTGTGGGTATTTCGCCTGTCTCATACATCTTGTTCACCAGATGGTAGAGTTTTGTCATGACTGGCTCTCCCAAGGCCATCAGTAGTTCTAATGGAATGTTGTCTACTCCCGGGGCCTTGTTTCGACTCAGGTCTTTCAGTGCTCTGTCAAACTCTTCACGCAGTATCTTATCTCCCATTTCATCTTCATCTACATCCTCTTCCATTTCCATAATATTGTCCTCAAGTACATCGCCCTTGTATAAACCCTCTATATACTCCTTCCACCTTTCTGCCTTCCCTTCTTTGCTTAGAACTGGGTTGCCATCTGAGCTCTTTATATTCATACAAATGGTTCTTTTCTCTCCAAAGGTCTCTTTAATTTTCCTGTAGGCAGTATCTAACGTACCCCTAGTGAGATAAGCCTCTACATCCTTACATTTGTCCTCTAGCCATCCCTGCTTAGCCATTTTGCACTTCCTGTCGATCTCATTTTTGAGACGTTTGTATTCCTTTTTGCCTGCTTCATTTACTGCATTTTTATATTTTCTCCTTTCATCAATTAAATTCAATATTTCTTCTGTTACCCAAAGTTTTGTATTAGCCCTCGCCTTTTTACCTACTTGATCCTCTGCTGCCTTCACTACTTCATCCCTCAGAGCTACCCATTCTTCTTCTACTGTATTTATTTCCCCCATTCCTGTCAATTGTTCACTTATGCTTTCCCTGAAACTCTGTACAACCTCTGGTTCTTTCAGTTTATCCAGGTCCCATCTCCTTAAATTCCCGCCTTTTTGCAGTTTCTTCAGTTTCAATCTGCAGTTCATAACCAATATATTGTGGTCAGAATCCACATCTGCCCCTGGAAATGTCTTACAATTTAAAACCTGGTTCCTAAATCTCTGTCTTACCATTATGTAATCTATCTGATACCTTTTAGTATCTCCAGGATTCTTCCAGGTATACAACCCTCTTCCATGATTCTTGAACCAAGTGTTAGCTATGATTAAGTTATGCTCCGTGCAAAATTCTACAAGGCGGCTTCCTCTTTCATTTCTTCCCCCCAATCCATATTCACTTACTATGTTTCCTTCTCTCCCTTTTCCTACTGACGAATTCCAGTCCCCCATGACTATTAAATTTTCGTCTCACTTCACTACCTGAATAATTTCTTTTATCTCGTCATACATTTCATCAATTTCTTCATCATCTGCAGAGCTAGTTGGCATATAAACTTGTACTACTGTAGTAGGCATGGGCTTTGTGTCTATCTTGGCCACAATAATGCGTTCACTATGCTGTTTGTAGTAGCTAACCCCCACTCCTATTTTTTTATTCATTATTAAACCTACTCCTGCATTACCCCTATTTGATTTTGTATTTATAACCCTGTAATCACCTGACCAAAAGTCTTATTCCTCCTGCCACCGAACTTCACTAATTCCCACTGTATCTAACTGTAACCTATCCATTTCCCTTTTTAAATTTTCTAACCTACCTGCCCGATTAAGGGATCTGACATTCCACGCTCCGATCCGTAGAATGCCAGTTTTCTTTCTCCTGATAACGACGCCCTCTTGAGTAGTCCCCGCCCGGATATCCGAATGGGGGACTATTATACCTCCGGAATATTTTACCCAAGAGGACGCCATCATCATTTAATCATACAGTAAAGCTGCATGCCCTCGGGAAAAATTACGGCTGTAGTTTCCCCTTGCTTTCAGCCGTTCGCAGTACCAGCACAGCAAGGCCGTTTTGGTTAATGTTACAAGGCCAGATCAGTCAATCATCCAGACTGTTGTCCCTGTTGCCCCTGCAACAGTCTTGTCAGTACTTTCCACATATTCCTTTCGTCTCCAATTCAGTGCAGAACGTCTTCATATCTTACCTTATCAGTCCATCTAATTTTAAACATTTGCCTGCAGCACGACATCTCAAATGCTTCGATTCTCTTCTGCTCCTGTTCTCCTACATCCATGTTTCACTGCCATACAATGCTGTGCTCCAAACGTATATTCTCAGAAATTTCTTCCTCAAGTTTGATACTAGCAGACATCACTTCGCCAGGAATGCCCTTTTACCCAGTGGTTTTGATGTACACCTTGCTCTGTCCGTCATTGGTTATTTTGCTGCCTAGGTAGCAGAATTCCTTAACTTCATCTACTTCGTGACTATAAATCGTGATAAGTTTCTCACTGTTGGCATTTCTGATACTTCTCATTACTTCGTCTTTCTTCGATTTACTTCCATATTCTGTACTCATTAGACAGTCCATTCCATTCAGCAGATCATGTAATTCTTATTCACTTTACTTCAGGATAGGAGTGTCATCTGCGAATCGTATCGTTGATATCCAATCATCTAGAATTTTAATTCCTGTCCTGCACTTTTCATTTATTTCCATCACTGCTTCTTCGATGCACAGACTGAACAATAGGGGCCAAAGACTGCATTCCTGCATTATATCCTATTTAATCCGAGCAATTTTTTCTTAGTCGTCCATTCTTATTATTCCCTCTTGGTTCTTGTATATGTTGTATATTACCCGTGTATCCCTATAGTTTACCCCTATTTTTCTCAGAAATTAGAACACCTTGCACTATTTTATATTGGCGAACGCATTTTCTAGGTCGACCAGTCCAATGAACATGTCTTGATTTTTCTTTAGTTTTACTTCCATTATAAACCGCAACGTCGCAATTGCCTCTCTGGTGCCTTTGCCATTCCTAAAGCCAAACTGATCGTCATCGAGCACATCCTCAGTTTTCTTCTCAATTCTTCTGTATATTTTTCTTGTGAGCAACTTGGATGAACGAGATATTAAGCTTGCTGTGCAAGAATTTTCGCACTTGATATTTATCCGAAAGTCAGACAGAATATTGACACACTCATTTATTCTACACACCAACGTGAATAGTCGTTTTGTTGCCACTTCCCCTAATGATTTTAGAAATTCTGATGGATTGTTATCAATCCCTTCTGCCATATTTGAGCTTAAGTCGACCTAAGCTGTCTTAAATTCTGATTTATTTATTTTATTGATTTACACGTAAAGTTCCGTAGCACCAAATTGAGGAGCAAATCTCCAAGGTCATGGAACGTATCAGAGCATGAAATTACAATATAAAAGTAATAACAGATAAAAATTAAATGTTCATGAACGCGAAGAAAATCGGTCCATAAGTAAGTAAACACAGTCGACAGTACAACAAGAATCAGCTTAATTTTTCAAGCAACTCCTCCGCAGAATAGAAAGAGTGACCCATATGGAATCGCTTCGGTTTCGACTTGAAAGCGCGTGGATTATTGCTAAGATTTTTGAATTCGAGCGGTAGCGTAATGAAATTGCATGCAGCAGTATACTGCACACCTTTCTGAAGAAGAGTTAAGGAAGTCCAATCCAAATGCAGGTTTGATTGCTGCCGAGTATTAACTGAGTGAAAGCTGCTTATTCTTGGGAATAAGCTAATACCGTTAACAAGAAATGATAGTAAAGAATATATATATTGAGAGGCCAATGTCAAAATACCCAGACTCGTGATCAGCGGACGATAAGAGGTTCGTGAACTTACACCACTAATTGCCCGGACCGCCCATTTCTGAGCCAAAAATATCATTTTAAAATGGGAAGAGTTACCCCAAAATACAATACCATATGGCATAAGTGAATGAAAACAGGCAAAGTAGACTAATTTTCGTGTCGAATGATCACTCACTTCAGATACCGTAAAAAAAGGAGTAAAAATGGCAGCATTACGTCTTTGAACAAGATCCTGAATGTCGGCTTTCCATGGCAGTTTACTATCTATCTGAACACCCAGAAATTTGAACTCTTCAGTTTCACTAATTATATGCCCATTCTGTGAAATCAAACGTCAGGTTTTGTTGAATTGTGTGTTAGAAACTGTAAAAAATGAGTCTTACTGTGATTTAGCGTTAGTTTATATTCTACAAGCCATGAATTTAGGTCATGAAGTGCACTATTTCAAACTGGGCCAAAGTTGCACACAACACCCTTTACTGCCTAACTAGTGTCATCAGCAAACAGAAATATTTTAGAGTTACCTGTAATACTAGAAGGCATATCATTCTTATAAATAAGGAACAGGAGTGGCCCAACACTGATCCCCGGGGCACCCCCCACTTGACTGTACCCCAATCGGACCCCACATCACAGCCTTTCTCAACATTGTGAATAATGATCTTTCTCTGCCTGTTGCTAGTGTAAGAGGTGAACCAGTTGTGAGCTACTTCCCGTATTCCGTAATGGTCACCCTTCTGGAGCAATATTTAGTGATCAACACAGTCAAAAGCCTTAGTAAAATTAAAAAAAAAGCCTAGCGCTCGAAATCTTTTGTTTAACCCATCCAGTAACTCACAAAAGAGAATACAGCATTTCTAGTTGTTAAGCGACTTCTAAAGCTGAACTGTACTTTTGATAGCACATCGTCTGATATAAAATGATCATTTATCCTTACATACACAGCCTTTTCAATAACTTTAGCAAACACTGATGGCATAGAAATAGGTCTAAAATTGTCTACATTATCCCTTTCCCCCTTTTTATAAAGCGACTTTACTACTGAGTACTTTAATCGTTCAGGAAACTGACCATCACTTACGGAAAAGTTACAAATATGGCTAAATACAGGGCTAATATGTGCAGCATAGTACTTTAATATTCTGCTAGGCACTCCATTGTATCCATGGTGGTCCTTAATTTTCAGTGATTTCATTAGTGACACAATCTCCCCCTCGCCATTGTCACAGAGGAGTATTTCAGACATCAATTTCGGTAAGACATTTGCCAAGAGAGTTATATGATTCCCGGTAGAAACTAAATTTTCATTTAATCCACCAGCAATTATAAGAAATGAGTGTTAAATACTGTACATATATCTGATTTGTCAGTAACAGAAATATTTTTACCACGAACTGAATTGATGTTGTCGACCTTGTGCTACTGACCAGACACTTTCTTCACAACTGACCATATGGTTTTAATTTTATCCTGTGAACTAGTTACTCTATTTGCATACCACCTACTCTTTGCCTTCCTAATAACATATTTGAGCACCTTACAATAGTGTTTTAATGGGTTACTGTAGCTTGATTGTGACTACTTCTAATATTTTGATATAATGACCACTTTGTTTCACATGATATCCTTATCCCACTAGTAAGCCACTGGGCTGCCTTTTAGTACTAGTATCCCATTTAGAACGTTTTAATGGAAAGTAACTCTCAAAGAGTTGTGTTAAGGAAAGCCTTATATTTATTATCTATATTATCGGCACTATAAACATCCTGCCACTCTTGTTCCTTGACAAGGTTTAAAAAACTCTTAACTGCTGTTGGATTAAATTTCCTACATAATTTGTAATTATATGTGACATTTGTTTGAGTACAAAAGCCTTTTAGTGTTAAAGTTTGTGCATCATAGTCTGAAAGGCCATTCACCCTTTTACTAACAGAATGCCCATCTAATACTGGATTCCCTATCTCTTGTAAATCGATTCCTGTTTCTTCTTCTATGACATCAGACAAATCTTTCCCCTCACAGAGGTTTTCAATATACTCTTTCCACCTACCCGCTCTCTCCTCTGCGTTTCCAGTTGCACTCATAATGTTACCACCCTTGCTTTTAATTTCATCGTAGGTTATTTAGACTTTCCTATACCTCGAATCAGTCCTACCGACTATCATCTCTTTTTCAACTACTTCACATTTTTCATAGAACCATTTCGCCTTAGCTTCCCTGCACCTCCTATTTATTTCATTCCTCAGTGTCTTGTAGTTATGCATTCCTGAATTTCCCTGAACGTATTTGTACTTCCTTCTTTCACCGATCAGCTGAAGTATTTCTTCTGTTACCCATGGTTTCCATACAATCACCTAGTTTGTACCTACTTTTATTCCAGCTCCTATGATTGTCCTTTTTAGAGATGTCCCTTCCTCTTGATCTGTACTGCCAACTGGACTATTCGTTATTGCTGTATCTATAGCCTTAATGAATTTGAAGTGTTTCTCTTCATTCCTTAGTACTTCCTTATCTCACGTCTTTGCGTGTTGATTCTTCCTGACTACTGCCTTAAACTTCAGCCTACTCGTAATCACTACTACATTGTGATCTGAGTATATATCTGGTCATGGATACACTATACAATCCATAATCTGATTTCAGAATCTCGTCTGACCATGATGTAACATACCTGAAATCTTCCCGTATCGCCCAGCCTTTTCCAAGTACACCCCCTTCTATTGTGATTCTTGAACAGCGTATTCGCTATTAATACCTGAAATTATAATTGAACTAAGTTACTCTTTCTCCTATCACATTCCTTGCCCCAAGCCCATATTCTCCTGGAACCTTTTCTTCTACTCCTTCCCCCACAACTGCACTCCAGTCCCCCATTACTATCAGATTTTCTTATCCTTTTAAATACTGTACTACCCATTCTATATTGTCACACACTTTCTCTATCTCTTCATCTTCAGCTTGTGATGTCGGCATGTATACCTCAACTACCATTGTCCACAGCTCGTGGTCTAGTGCTTAGCATTGCTGCCTCTGGATCATGGGGTCCTGGGTTCGATTCCCGGCCACTTTGGTGATTGTCTCTTCCCGGGGACTGAGTGTTTGTGTTGTTTTCATCATTTCATCATCCTCCTCACCATCATCATTCGTGACAGTGGCTAGACTGGACTATAAAAAAATTGGACTTTGTATGGACGCTGATGACTGCGCAGTTGAGCGCCCACAAACTAAACATGAACTATCGTTGTCGGTGTCGGATTGCTGTCGATTCTGATAAGAATAACCATGTCACTGAACTGTTCCCAGTAACACACTCTCTTCTACCTTCCTATTCATAACGAATCCTACTCCCGTTACACCATTTTCTGCTGCTGTTGCTATTACCCATTTCTGACCAGAAATCCTTTTCCTCTTGCCTTTTCACTTCACTGACCCCTACTATGTCTAGATTGAGACTTTGAATTTCCATTTTCAGATTTTCTAGCTTCCCTACCACATTCAGGCTTCAGACATTCCATGCCCCGACTCGTAGAACGTTGATTATTTAATCTTTTTCTCATGGTCACCTCCACCTTGGCAGCCACTCCCCAATCCGAATTGGGGATTATTCCGGAATCTTTTGCCAATGGAGAGATCATCATGACACTTTTTCAGTGACAGGCCACATGTCTTATGGATACACGTTAAGTGTCTTTAATGCAATGATTTCCATTGCCTTTTGCATTCTCATGCCGTTGATAATTGCTGATTCTTCCGCCCTCAGCGGCAGTGTCCCACCCGTAGGGCCAGAGAGTGCGCCGAACCTCTGTCCGCTCCTCCGCCCGCTTCGACAAGGCCGTTGACAGAACGAGGGGGTCTTCTTATGCCGGAAATCTTCGGCCCCCAATGGTGATAATTAATCAAAAAAGTGGTGGCGGGTTGCGAACCGGGACCGAGAACGTTTTGATTATAAATCAAAGACGCTACCGCCAGACCATGGGTGTACGCAGCTTGAAAACACATAATTACATAATCGTCCTACCTGTAGGCAATGGTACCACCACCACTGTCGTTATGAACTGCAGTGACTACCTCGCAGAAGGCCTCTGCCAATTGTTTGGCTCCTCCACCTATAAATTCTGCCAGCGTTCCCATCCCAGAAGTCCAACATAACCTCCAGTATCTGCTTAAAGACTAAGGTGCTTCCCCGAACCTCTGCCCTGAGTCCATTTCCCTTCTCACCCAATGACATTCCTCATACTCACCTTCTACATTCTCCCAAAATCCAAAAGCGCAATCATGGACTCCGCATTGTGGCACTATTGCAAGAATTTTTACTCTCATCTACCAAAACCTGGAACCAGATGGCCAAAATCTAGCCTCCCAAGTCAAAAATTCTTTCACCAACTCTCCATTATCCCCACCTCTTTGCCTCCGGGTTTGCTACTCGTCAGCGCTGACGCCACCTCCTTCTACATCAATATACCTATTGCTTATGGTCTCGCCGATGTTGAACACTATCTTTCCAAACGTCCTTCAGACTCCAAATCCAATACCTCGTTCTTCATACACCTTACTTTGTCCTAACACAAAACTACTTGTCCTTCGAAAGGAAAATATACAAACAAATACGCAGCAGCTATAGGCACCTGAGTGGCATCCTCCTATGCCAACTGGGTTATGGACCATCTAGAGGAACCTCTTAGCTTCTAAAAATCTCAAACTCCTTATCTGGTTCAGATTCGTTGATGATAGCCTTATGATCTCGATTCGGGACCAAGATATCCAGTCCTCATTCCTTCTGTCGAATCACCTTCTCTCTCATGTGCTTCACCTGGTCCTCCTCGACTCAGCGTTCCACCTTCCTGGATGTTGACCCCTCCTCTCTAGCGTCATGCACTCGCTGGATTAACACTACCTGTTCATAAATGACTGGTCGAATGGACATGTGTTGTTTTCAATTGCTAGTTCAAGCTTCCGCCGCAGTTATTGCGCTGACGTCACTTATATGCCAGGAATAAAATTATTTTTATAACCTTTTAGGCGGATGGTGTACAAACACTGCTGACCATTTAAAGTGCAATGCCAGGAAGGAGAGTAAATAATGAGATTTTACCAATTGTGTACAGCATAGAGTAAAGAATATATGAGTTAATTAATAGGTAATTTAGGTGTGTACAGGGTGTTAAATTTATTTAACAGTCCAACAAGGCAACCTGGCTGAGCATCAGTTCGAGCTGAACATGGATGACAGGTACAGGAACGTTGTACATGCTGCTTTAATCCTGTGCCATCAACACGCATAGAATTGAAAGTACACGATACTAGAAGTAAAAAATCTAGTAAACATGGGCTCTAAAATGTATACCTGAAAGGCTATGGGCAATTCTTCATCTCTATTAGTGTCACACACACCTCTTCTACCGAAGAAGAGCTTTGTTTTACAGTATCGAAGATGAAGAAGTGCCCATAGCTGTCGAGGTATGCAAATCGGAGCCCACGTTTACTGGATTTTTTTTTTTACCTCTCGTATCTTGACTTTCAACTTATGCGTTTATACCACTGATTATAATAAATCCCGTATGCACATTACTATAATCGACATTTTATTAAGTTATAACAAATTGCATACTAAGCACAATTTCGCAGATAAATGCACGAATATTGTAAAAAAAAAAATCAATGGAATCTAATATAACAGGAAAGGGTAAAAGCATGCAGGATTTTTCCCACTCCGTACAGAAAATGATATGTGCTAAAAAATAAATAAAAATGTCTGGGGCTCTTCTCGCGTCACTGAAGGTACGACTGGCTGTGCAATGCCTCGTTATACAAGAAGGTGAGCGTACGTTATCATCTGTCGATCTTTGAAGGCTCGTTAATATACGCGTGGAGGACGTTTCTGGCCAGCAAAAGGTACTGTGAGGGCCTTGTGGCATTGGAGGTTTACACTATCACTCTTCTACTTTCGTCATACAGTTTGTTATGACAGTACGTGGTTTACTGATGTCATACATGGTGCTTCGTAAGCTGAACACGGTGAACTTACAGCATTTGCAAACACCGTACTAATACGGGATATGTTTTATGTACCAGACACAAGAGGATTGTTCTCAAATGTGCGATGTTGAGTTATTTAAATATAAAAAACTCTGCCATCTCCTATAACAAAGAAAGGGAGTATGTTTTCATTTGGTGTAAGGTTTCTTATGTTATTGTTAAACTTACCAGATCTGGAGATTATTATTGTAGCAATGATGTAATTAAAGACGAGAGTGATCTATACAATAAAATAACAAGCAACATCATGAAGATGAGGTGACAGGTAAAGTGGGTAAAGGAAAGAAAATTTCGTAATCAGGCTGCCAAGCAAGCCATTGTGCTTCAGTAAGCCATTGTGCTTCAGTAGCCAATAATTTAACACGAGATTTTTTACTGAGTCCACCTCTTCATTTTCTATAGATTCCTTAACGCATGAGTTTTCATTTGCAGCAATATCTATGTTTCAGCAATAAAACGTGTCAGATCACAGAATGCGACAGTTACCTACGAGAAAGGTATCGTCGCTCGCAAGTTCCTATTACATAAGAACTTTACTAACCCTTGTGAGCCATCGCGGGCGGAGCTCTATATGGTGTCCATTCATAGTAAAGACTACTCTTACTGTGACTCATATATATCCGGATCCGATTCTATCTGATATAGACTGATTATGTGACCCAATGTCTGCCATCGTGAGTACTTACATTGGTTTCGAATTTCTTTCGATCCGATGTAGAATCCTGTGGCCTTTTTTGTGTTGTTGCTGAAGAACTTTTCCCATAATAAGAGATTTTAAAAAAATTATGAGTGTATCAGTTTAACGAAGACTGTTCTGCAGGGGAGTTTTTTTGAAACCTGCCAACCTTCGCGAAATTACACAGATAAATTCAAAGTCTGTCACCGTACGGCTACAGCAATGTTTTACCACATTTCCGAGGACATGAGAAACGATGTAACTGATCATCAGAACGCCAAGCTGAGAGGTGCGCCAAAGGCGCTCAGGTGCAAAATTCATATACAGAGTGAAAAATAACTACTAGTGAAATCTGACACAGGTGCAGGTATACGATAATACTCGTAGAAGCAAAAACGTTCCAGTATGGAGACGTTTGTGAGACCATTGAGAATGAGTGGTTACTTGCGGCCACTTTAAATATTATGTATGGACGCGCGGTGTCTATTCTTTCGGACATGACCGAAAGAACAGAGACCACGTGGAGTCCGCAGCTGTAACATACATTACTTTTAAACGGAGGAGGGAGGAGGAGGAGGGAGGAAGAGAAAGGTAGGGAACTAATGATATCAGCTGCATTGGGACACTTTGTCAACACAGCGGCGATGAGTGATAATGTGAGCCGGACCGAGTCTCGAACCTGGGATATGCTGCTTACGAGGTAGTTGTGTTAACCACTGCGTCACCCGGACGCAGAGTTTATTGCAAATGCGTGGGCTATTCTGTGCGCTCCTCGGCCGACTCATATTCCCACCTAGCGTCATCTATCCGCAGTTTCCGTCCAAGCCCACCAAGCTCCCTAATTTTAGAGTCCCTCTGGAGGTCAAACGTGCACCCTCACTAAAAGTTGTGGACTCATCTCATCGAGACCAGCCATTTATACAGGGTGGTCCATGGATCCTGAACGGGCCAAATATCTCACGAAATAAGCGTTCAAACGAAAAAACTACAAAGAACGAAGCTTGTCTAGCTTGAAGGGGGAATCCAGATGGCGCTACGGTTGGCCCGCTAGATGGTGCTGCCATAGGTCAAACGGATATCAACTGCGTTTTTTTTAAAATGGGAACCCCTATTTTTTGTTATATATTCGTGTAGTATGTAAAGAAATATGAATGTTTTAGTTGAACCACTTTTTTCGCTGTAATAGTCACAAACATATGGCTCACAATTTTAGACGAACAGATGGTAACAGGTAGATTTTTTAACTTAAAATACAGAACGTTGGTACGTTTGAGCACTTCATTTCGGTTGTTCCAATGTGATACATGTACCTTTGTGAACTCATCATTTCTGAGAATGCATGCTGTTATAGCGTGATTACCTGTGAGTACCACATCAATGCAATAAATGTTCAAAATGATGTCCGTCAACCTCAATGCATCTGGCAATACGTGTAACGACATTCCTCTCAACAGCGAGTATTTCGCCTTCCGTAATGTTTGCACATGCATTGACAATGCGCTGACGCATGTTGTCAGGCGTTGTCGGTGGATCACAATAGCAAATATCCTTCAACTTTCTTCACAGAAAGAAATCCTGGGACGTCAGATCCGGTGGACGTGCGGGCCATGGTATGGTGCTTCGACGACGATTCCACCTGTCATGAAATATGCTATCCAAACCGCTTCAACAGCACGCGAGCTATGTGCCGGACATCCATCATGTTGGAAGTACATCGCCATTCTATCATGCAGTCAAACATCTTGTAGTAACATCGGTAAAACATTACGTAGGAAATCAGCATACATTGCACCATTTAGATTGCCATCGATAAAATGGGGGTCAATTATCCTTCCTCCCATAATGCCGCAACATACATAAACCCACGAAGGCCGCTGATGTTCCACTTGTCGCAGCCATCGTGGATTGTCCGTTGCCCAATAGTGCATATTATGCCGGTTTATGTTACCGCTGTTGGTGAATGACGTTTCGTCGCTAAATAGAACACGTGCAAAAAAATCTGTCATCGTCCGGTAATTTCTCTTGTGACCAGTGGCAGAACTGTACACGACGTGCAAAGTCGTCGCCATGCAATTCCTGGTGCATATAAATGTGGTACGGGTTCAGTCGATGTTGATGTAGCATTCTCAACACCGACGTTTTTGAGATTCCCGATTCTCGCGCAATTTGTCTGCTACTGATGTGCGGATTAGCCGCGACAGCAGCTAAAACACCTACTTGGGCATCAACATTTGTTGCCGGTCGT
This sequence comes from Schistocerca serialis cubense, assembly GCF_023864345.2. Lineage (NCBI taxonomy): Eukaryota > Metazoa > Arthropoda > Insecta > Orthoptera > Acrididae > Schistocerca > Schistocerca serialis. The sequence goes on from NC_064644.1 coordinate 171,620,812, forward strand.
GGTTGACGTTTCACATGTGGCTGAACACTTCCAGTTTCCTTAAATAACGCAACTATCGGACGAACGGTCCGGACACTTGGATGGCGTGTGCTCCCTGCCGCCGTTGGATAAGCAGCTGCAGCAGCAAGTCGCATACTCCTAGCTCACTCATTTGTTACATAGTTTAATTCTTAATTTCTTTATGTGTTTTTGGTACTTGCATTGTTTAATTCATAAATTTCGGGCGTATTATAGTATTTGAGAGTTGTAGCATCGCGTTTTAGTACCTGAATAGTGTAAATTCGCGTAGTCGTTTGTCTTCTGTTTTTGTTTTGAACGGCCAGTGTCGGTTGGTCACAGTCAGTGTGCTCCCTGCCGCCGTTGGATAAGCAGCTGCAGCAGCAAGTCGTATACTCCTAGCTCACTCATTTGTTACATAGTTTAATTCTTAATTTCTTTGCGTGTTTTTGGCACTTGCATTGTTTAATTCATAAATTTCGGACGTATTATAGTATTTGAGAGTGTAGCATCGCGTTTTAGTACCTGAATAGTGTAAATTCGCGTAGTCTCCTTCCGCCGCCGAGCAGTGTCAGCAGTGCGCAAGTAGCAGCATTACTGCATTTACTAGGCAATCTTGTATTTTAATAACCGTTTAAATTTTGTCGATTTGTTTGCGCTCTCTGTAGATTAGTTCAGACGTTCTTTGCAAAACAGTTTTTAGCATGGATAGGGACTGCAACTGCTGTGTTCGGATGCAGGCTGAGTTGGCATCCCTTCGCTCCCAGCTTCAGGCAGTATTGGCTTCGGTCACACAGCTTGAGGCTGTTGCCAATGGGCATCACTGTGGGGGTCCGGATGGAGGTTTGTCGGGGACGGCCAGCTCGTCCCACGCATCCCCTGATCGGACTACGACTGTGGTTGCCCGGGATACTGCCCGCATTGAGGCTGATCCCTCACCTGTGGTAGAGTGGGAGGTCGTCTCAAGGTGTGGCAGGGGGCGAAAGACATTCCGGAGGGCTGAACGGAAAGCCTCTCCAGTTTGTCTGACGAACCGGCTTCAGGCTCTGTCTCAGGCTGATACTGATCTTCGGCCTGACATGGCTGCTTGTCCTGTTCCAGAGGTTGCCCCTCAGTCTGCAAGATCCGGGCAGTCGCAGAGGGTGGGCTTACTGGTAGTTGGGAGCTCCAACGTCAGACGCGTAATGGGGCCCCTTAGGGAAATGGCAGCAAGAGAGGGGAAGAAATCCAATGTGCACTCCGTGTGCATACCGGGGGGAGTCATTCCAGATGTGGAAAGGGTCCTTCCGGATGCCATGAAGGGTACAGGGTGCACCCATCTGCAGGTGGTCGCTCATGTCGGCACCAATGATGTGTGTCGCTATGGATCAAAGGAAATCCTCTCTGGCTTCCGGCGGCTATCTGATTTGGTGAAGACTGCCAGTCTCGCTAGCGGGATGAAAGCAGAGCTCACCATCTGCAGCATCGTCGACAGGACTGACTGCGGACCTTTGGTACAGAGCCGAGTGGAGGGTCTGAATCAGAGGCTGAGACGGTTCTGCGACCGTGTGGGCTGCAGATTCCTCGACTTGCGCCATAGGGTGGTGGGGTTTCGGGTTCCGCTGGATAGGTCAGGAGTCCACTACACGCAACAAGCGGCTACACGGGTAGCAGGGGTTGTGTGGCGTGGGCTGGGCGGTTTTTTAGGTTAGATGGCCTTGGGCAAGTACAGAAAGGGCAACAGCCTCAATGGGTGCGGGGCAAAGTCAGGACATGCGGGGACCAAGCAGCAATCGGTATTGTAATTGTCAACTGTCGAAGCTGCGTTGGTAAAGTACCAGAACTTCAGGCGCTGATAGAAAGCACCGAAGCTGAAATCGTTATAGGTACAGAAAGCTGGCTTAAGCCAGAGATAAGTTCTGCCGAAATTTTTACAAAGGCACAGACGGTGTTTAGAAAGGATAGATTGCATGCAACCGGTGGTGGAGTGTTAGTCGCTGTTAGTAGTAGTTTATCCTGTAGTGAAGTAGAAGTGGATAGTTCCTGTGAGTTATTATGGGTGGAGGTTACACTCAACAACCGAACTAGGTTAATAATTGGCTCCTTTTACCGACCTCCCGACTCAGCAGCATTAGTGGCAGAACAACTGAGAGAAAATTTGGAATACATTTCACATAAATTTTCTCAGCATGTTATAGTCTTAGGTGGAGATTTCAATTTACCAGATATAGACCGGGACACTCAGATGTTTAGGACGGGTGGTAGGGACAGAGCATCGAGTGACATTACACTGAGTGCACTATCCGAAAATTACCTCGAGCAATTAAACAGAGAACCGACTCGTGGAGATAACATCTTGGACCTACTGATAACAAACAGACCCGAACTTTTCGACTCTGTATGTACAGAACAGGGAATCAGTGATCATAAGACCGTTGCAGCATCCCTGAATATGGAATTTAATAGGAATATAAAAAAAGGGAGGAAAAATGGAAATGTCGTGTGGCTAGGGCCTCCCGTCGGGTAGACCGTTCGCCTGGTGCAGATCTTTCGATTTGACGCCACTTCGGCGACCTGCGTGTCGATGGGGATGAAATGATGATGATTAGGACAACACAACACCCAGTCCCTGAGCGGAGAAAATTTCCGACCCAGCCGGGAATCGAACCCGGGCCCTTAGGATTGACAGTCTGTCACGCTGACCTCTCAGCTACCGGGGCGGACAAAGGGAGGAAGGTTTATCTGTTTAGCAAGAGTAATAGAAGGCAGATTTCAGACTACCTAACAGATCAAAACGAAAATTTCTGTTCCGACACTGACAATGTTGAGTGTTTATGGAAAAAGTTCAAGGCAATCGCAAAATGCGTTTTAGACAGGTACGTGCCGAGTAAAACTGTGAGGGACGGGAAAAACCCACCGTGGTACAACAACAACTACTGCGAAAGCAAAGAGAGCTCCACTCCAAGTTTAAACGCAGCCAAAACCTCTCAGACAAACAGAAGCTAAACGATGTCAAAGTTAGCGTAAGGAGGGCTATGCGTGAAGCGCTCAGTGAATTCGAAAGTAAAATTCTATGTACCGACTTGACAGAAAATCCTAGGAAGGTCTGGTCTTACGTTAAATCAGTAAGTGGATCGAAACAGCATATCCAGACACTACGGGATGATGATGGCATTGAAACAGAGGATGACACGCGTAAAGCTGAAATACTAAACACCTTTTTCCAAAGCTGTTTCACAGAGGAAGACCGCACTGCAGTTCCTTCTCTAAATCCTCGCACAAACGAAAAAATGGCTGACATCGAAATAAGTATCCAAGGAATAGAAAAGCAACTGGAATCACTCAATAGAGGAAAGTCCACTGGACCTGACGGGATACCAATTCGATTCTACACAGAGTACGCGAATGAACTTGCCCCCCTTCTAACAGCCGTGTACCGCAAGTCTCTAGAGGAACGGAGGGTTCCAAATGATTGGAAAAGAGCACAGATAGTCCCAGTCTTAAAGAAGGGTCGTCGAGCAGATGCGCAAAACTATAGACGTATATCTCTGACGTCGATCTGTTGTAGAATTTTAGAACATGTTTTTTGCTCGATAATCATGTCGTTTTTGGAAACCCAGAATCTACTATGTAGGAATCAACATGGATTCCGGAAACAGCGATCGTGTGAGACCCAACTCGCTTTATTTGTTCATGAGACCCAGAAAATATTAGATACAGGCTCCCAGGTAGATGCTATTTTTCTTGACTTCCGGAAGGCGTTCGATACAGTTCCGCACTGCCGCCTGATAAACAAAGTAAGAGCCTACGGAATATCAGACCAGCTGTGTGGCTGGATTGAAGAGTTTTTAGCAAACGGAACACAGCATTTTGTTATCAATGGAGAGACGTCTACAGACGTTAAAGTAACCTCTGGCGTGGCACAGGGGAGTGTTATGGGACCATTGCTTTTCACAATATACACTCCTGGAAATTGAAATAAGAACACCGTGAATTCATTGTCCCAGGAAGGGGAAACTTTATTGACACATTCCTGGGGTCAGATACATCACATGATCACACTGACAGAACCACAGGCACATAGACACAGGCAACAGAGCATCCACAATGTCGGCACTAGTACAGTGTATATCCACCTTTCGCAGCAATGCAGGCTGCTATTCTCCCATGGAGACGATCGTAGAGATGCTGGATGTAGTCCTGTGGAACGGCTTGCCATGCCATTTCCACCTGGCGCCTCAGTTGGACCAGCGTTCGTGCTGGACGTGCAGACCGCGTGAGACGACGCTTCATCCAGTCCCAAACATGCTCAATGGGGGACAGATCCGGAGATCTTGCTGGCCAGGGTAGTTGACTTACACCTTCTAGAGCACGTTGAGTGGCACGGGATACATGCGGACGTGCATTGTTCTGTTGGAACAGCAAGTTCCCTTGCCGGTCTAGGAATGGTAGAACGATGGGTTCGATGACGGTTTGGATGTTCCGTGCACTATTCAGTGTCCCCTCGACGATCACCAGTGGTGTACGGCCAGTGTAGGAGATCGCTCCCCACACCATGATGCCGGGTGTTGGCCCTGTGTGCCTCGGTCGTATGCAGTCCTGATTGTGGCGCTCACCTGCACGGCGCCAAACACGCATACGACCATCATTGGCACCAAGGCAGAAGCGACTCTCATCGCTGAAGACGACACGTCTCCATTCGTCCCTCCATTCACGCCTGTCGCGACAACACTGGAGGCGGGCTGCACGATGTTGGGGCGTGAGCGGAAGACGGCCTAACGGTGTGCGGGACCGTAGCCCAGCTTCATGGAGACGGTTGCGAATGGTCCTCGCCGATACCCCAGGAGCAACGGTGTCCCTAATTTGCTGGGAAGTGGCGGTGCGGTCCCCTACGGCACTGCGTAGGATCCTACGGTCCTGGCGTGCATCCGTGCGTCGCTGCGGTCCGGTCCCAGGTCGACGGGCACGTGCACCTTCCGCCGACTACTGGCGACAACATCGATGTACTGTGGAGACCTCACGCCCCACGTGTTGAGCAATTCGGCGGTACGTCCACCCGGCCTCCCGCATGCCCACTATAGGCCCTCGCTCAAAGTCCGTCAACTGCACATACGGTTCACGTCCACGCTGTCGCGGCATGCTACCAGTGTTAAAGACTGCGATGGAGCTCCGTATGCCACGGCAAACTGGCTGACACTGACGGCGGCGGTGCACAAATGCTGCGCAGCTAGCGCCATTCGACGGCCAACACCGCGGTTCCTGGTGTGTCCGCTGTGCCGTGCGTGTGATCATTGCTTGTACAGCCCTCTCGCAGTGTCCGGAGCAAGTATGGTGGGTCTGACACACCGGTGTCAATGTGTTTTTTTTTTCCATTTCCAGGAGTGTATATAAATGACCTAGTAGATAGTGTCGGAAGTTCCATGCGGCTTTTCGCGGATGATGCTGTAGTATACAGAGAAGTTGCAGCATTAGAAAATTGTAGCGAAATGCAGGAAGATCTGCAGCGAATAGGCACTTGGTGCAGGGAGTGGCAACTGACCCTTAACATAGACAAATGTAATGTATTGCGAATACATAGAAAGAAGGATCCTTTATTGTATGATTATATGATAGCGGAACAATCACTGGTAGCAGTTACTTCTGTAAAATATGTGGGAGTATGCGTGCGGAACGATCTGAAGTGGAATGATCATATAAAATTAATTGTTGGTAAGGCGGGTACCAGGTTGAGATTCATTGGGAGAGTGCTTAGAAAATGTAGTACATCAACAAAGGAGGTGGCTTACAAAACACTCGTTCGACCTATACTTGAGTATTGCTCATCAGTGTGGGATCCGTACCAGATCGGTTTGACGGAGGAGATAGAGAAGATCCAAAGAAGAGCGGCGCGTTTCGTCACAGGGTTATTTGGTAACCGTGATAGCGTTACGGAGATGTTTAATAAACTCAAGTGGCAGACTCTGCAAGAGAGGCGCTCTGCATCGCGGTGTAGCTTGCTCGCCAGGTTTCGAGAGGGTGCGTTTCTGGATGAGGTATCGAATATATTGCTTCCCCCTACTTGTACCTCCCGAGGAGATCACGAATGTAAAATTAGAGAAATTAGAGCGTGCACGCACGGAGGCTTTCAGACAGTCGTTCTTCCCGCGAACCATACGCGACTGGAACAGGAAAGGGAGGTAATGACAGTGGCACGTAAAGTGCCCTCCGCCACACACCGTTGGGTGGCTTGCGGAGTATAAATGTAGATGTAGATGTAGATGTAGATGATGTTGTCCAGGATACCAGGATACAAAGCTCACGCCCGTTGGGCATTTTAATCACAATAGCAATACATCAACAAGATATCGACCTTTTCCGCAATTGGTAAACGGTTCACTTTAACACGGGTAATGTATCACGAAGCAAATACCGTCCGAACTGGTGGAATGTTACTTGATATCGCGTACTTCTACGTTTGTGACATTACAGCGCCATCTATCACAAAGCGAAAAGTCCAACAAAAATATTCATATTTCTTTACGTACTACACGAATATTTAATAAAAATTGGTGGTTCCTATTTAAAAAACGCAGTTGATATCCGTTTGACCTATGGCAGCGCCATCTCGCGGGCCAACCATAGCGCTATCTGGTTTCCCCCTTCAAGCTAGTCGAGTTTCGTTCATTGTAGTTTTTTCGTTTGAGCTTATTTCGTGAGATATGTGACCCAGTCACTATCAATGGACCACCCTGTATATGAATGCGTGGTGTCCGTTCTCTCGGAACGCCTTCAATGTACATAACTTCAAACATTGACCTAGTCTGTACGTATGTAGTGGAAATTAACAATTATGGAAACTAAGGCGACATGCAATTGGTCCCAGATTTTACTCAAGGGCTACTTTAACTGGAAATGCAATACTACTTCAGTGTTTGACTTCACACATTTTATTGTACACTAGTGCAACGATATTTTGGAATGCAAGATAGAACACTGTCTATATTTTAGAAAGGAGAAAGAGGACACTTCCCACTTTTTGGATTTAAAACAGAGGACACTTCATTTAGTAGCCATACGACGATCACTAATTATATATGCACAATGAAAAAGTGATAAAATGAGCGCAGTTCACCAACACAAGTAGTTTTCACTTAATAATTTGTATGAATCTTTACTAGCATTTGAAGAATGTAGTGATCTAGGAAGGAAGGTAAAAATCAATAGTTCTCATAAAAATACGGTCTAATATAGCTTTTTTCAAACAGATCCCGTATATTACAGTGGCAATATTTACAGTGAGATCTACTGACTGTTCAGTTGTTGTTTACCCATGAACTTTCATGGGCGTATGGAGCGGAGCTGAAGAAGAAGCACTGGACAGTGTTGGGTGAGATCGTGCTCAGTGCTCAGTGCTCAGTGCTACCGATCACCTCCTGTGGTAGAAATGACACGCGGAAGTAACAAGGCTTACTAAAAACGTAATAACCAGATGTTTATGTTTAAATGCGGTGCTTATTTGTAGTAATGAATATGAAATTAAATTAAGGTTGTTGTAACTCTGTTAGGTCACGTAAGTCGCCAGTGTCCGCCTACAGCACGAAATTTACCGACAGCGCGCAGACCTCAACAGTCGCTTGTTACACCATTCAGTTTCACCAAAGTCAGAAGCAGCTCTGAAAATTTGTCGCATATGTTATAAGTGACGATTCGAACGTTTTTACAAAAACTTTTATTGATGGGAGTCTACATGGAAATGACATCACAATCATAAAGCCAGTAAGAGTTTCCGACTAGAGGCAACAAAAGATAACTTCTAAGTTTCCCACAAGAGTCCGTTGTAACACACAAACACTTAATTCGAAGTCCTATACCGATGGCGAAAACGTAGTCTCCCGTGCAGACGTCCTTGAGGTTGGTATTCGGCGTGAACTGACGTCTGGTGCTGGTTCTAGCCTTTAAATAGTATTGGTCAGCCAATTGGTGTAGTAATACTTCCTGCAGGCCATCTCGAACTCCTTCTGCAGGAAGTAGTACGCGGAATGTCCGTTTCCAACACAGACGATGTTTGCCATTGCTTACGCCTTTGGCATAGGCTACCTCGGTCCTGTGTCGTGTTAGATGTGTTGCCGGCCTGCAGGGACTACCTTGGCGACGGCGAGACAGCATAATTTATCTTTGAACTTAGAGGAATCAAAATGCTGGACATTTGAACACATTTTAAAATTCCTTGCAAACGCCCATCTCAGGACCCAAAAAGAGGATATGTCCCGAAAAATTCGGACTTATGGTAGCGCTACTGTACCCTCGTGTTTGCTAAGATGATGTATTGTGTGTCATCCTCGCATTTGGAAGGAAAACTGCATTCCTCTCCAGCGGCATCCATGCGATACTTTGTAAGGGGGGGGGGGGGGGGGGGGGGAGATATCGAGTGTTTTCAATATTTTCGAAGACGGATGACGACTTGTTCCTTTTTTAAATCGTCAGTCTTCTGACTGGTTTGATACCATTCGCCACGAATTCCTCTCCCATGCCAACCTCTTCATCCCAGAGTAGCACTTGCAACCTATGACCTCAATTATTTGCTGGATGTGTATCTCTATCTACCTCTACAGTTTTTTACCCTCTACAACTCCCTCTAGTACCATGAAATTCATTCCCTGAATTTGTAACACATGCTCTATCGTACTGTCTCTTCTACTTGTCAATGTCTTCTATATACTCATTTTCTCTCATTCCTTACTTCCATAAGCGCCTTCCTCTCCGATTCTCCCGGGTTCCCGGGTTCGATACCCGGCGGGGTCAGGGATTTTCTCTGCCTCGTGGTGACTGGGTGTTGTGTGCTGTCCTTAGGTTAGTTAGGTTTAAGTAGTTCTAAGTTCTAGGGGACTGATGACCTCAGATGTTAAGTCCCATAGTGCTCAGAGCTATCTCCGATTCTGCGCAGAACCTCCACATTCCGTACATTGTCAGTCCACTCAATTTTCAACATTCGTCTGTAGCACGACAACTCAAATGCTTCGATTCTCTTCTGTTCGGGTTTTTCGCATTCCATTTCTCTCAACCATACAACGCTGTGCTCCAAACGTCTTAGAAATTTCTTCCTCAAAATTAAGGACTATGTCAGATACTAGTAGACTTCTCTTGGCCAGGAATGCCCTTTTTGTAAGTGCTAGTCTGATTTTGATGTCCTCCTTGTTACGTCCGTCGCTTGTTATTTTGCTGCCTAGGTAGCTGAACTTCTTAATTTTATCTACTTTATGACTATCAATCCTCATGTTAAGTTCCTCGCTGTTCTTATTTCCGCTACTTCTCATTACTTTCGCCTTTCTTCGATTCCACTCAATGCCATATTCTGTGATTATTACAGACTGTTTGTTCCATTCAGAAGATCCTGAGGGTAGCAATGTCATCAGTGAATCTTATTATTGATATCCTTCACATAGAATTTTATTCCACTCTTAAACCTTTCTTTTATTTTCAGCATTGATTCTTCGATATACAGATTAAACAGGAGGGATGAAAAACTATGTGCCTGTCTTTGACCCTTTTTAGTCCGTGTACTACGTTCTTGGTTCCCACTCTCATTATTCCCTTTTTTCTCTTGTAGATGGTGTATATCACCCATCTCTCCCCGTAGCGTACACCTATCTTCCTCAGATTTTCGAACATCTGGTACCATTTGACGTTGTGAAACAAGTTTTCCAGGTCGACAAATCGTATGAATGTGTCTAGATGCTTCTTTAGTCTTGCTTGCATTATCCACTGCAACGCGAGAACTGCTTCTCTGGTGCCATTACCTTTCCTAACGCCAAACTGATCGTCATCGCCGGCCTGAGTGGCCGTGCGGTTCTAGGCGCTACAGCCTGGAACTGCGAGACCGCTACGGTTGCAGGTTCGAATCCTGCTTCGGGCATGGATGTGTGTGATGTCCTTAGGTTAGTTAGGTTTAAGTAGTTCTAAGTTCTAGGGGACTGATGATCTCAGTAGTTAAGTCTCATAGTGCTCAGAGCCATTTGAACCATTTTGATCGTCATCTAATACGTTCTTAATCTTTTTTTCTATCCTTCTGTATATGATTCTTGCACGAATTGTTAAGCTGATTATGCGATAATTCTCGCACTTGTTACGTCTTGCGGTATTCAGAATTGTGTGGATGATGTTTTTCGGAAAGTCAGCTAGTGTATCACCAGACCCATACGTTCTACACACTAGCTTGAATAGCCGTTTCGTCGCCACTTTCCGCAATGAGTTTAGAAATTCTGGATCCCCTATCTCTTCTACATCGGCTCCTGTTTCTCCATCTTCATGTCATCAGACAAGTTCTCAGCGTCACATAATCCTTCAGTATATTCTTTCCACCTATCCGCACTCTCTTCCACTTTTAACAGTGGTATTTGCATTGCACTCGTGATGTTACCGCTGTTGCTTTCAGTTTCAGCGGAGGTTATTTTGGATTTCGTACGTGCTGGGTCAGTTCTTCCCACATTCGTTTTCGATTTCTTCACATTTTTCATGCAACCACTTCGTCTTAGGTTCCCTGCACTTCCTGTTTACTTTATTCCTAAGTGAATTATTTCTGTGTTCCTGAATTTAATTGAACATTTTTGTATTTCCTTCTTTCATCGATCAATTGGAGTGTTTCTTCTGTTACTCATGGTTTCTTCACAGTTACCATCTTTGTAGCTACTGTCTTCTTTCAAACTTCTGTGATTATCCTTTTTAGAGATTCCTATTTCTCTTCAACTCTACTGCCTACTGAGCTATTCCTCTGGCAGTATCTATAGCTTCAGAGGATTTCAAGCGTACCTCTTCACTCCTCCGTACTTCCGTATTCCACTTAATTGCACATTGATTATTCCTGACTTCTCTCTTAAACTTCAGCCTACTCTTCGTCACTTAATCACTACTAAATTGTGATCTGAGTCTACATCTTCCCCTCGGTATGCCTTACAATCCGATACCTGATTTCGGAATCTCTACCGGACCATGATGTTATTAACTGAAATCTTCCCGTAACTCCCGGTCTTTTGAAAGAATACCTCTTCATCTTAAACAGAATATTCGCTTTTACTATCTGAAATTTGCTACAGAACTCAATCTTTCTCCTCTCTCGTTCCTGGTACCATGTCCATATTCTCTCGTAGCCTTGTCTTCTACTCTTTCCCCAACGATCGCATTCCAATCTCCCACAACAATTAGATTTTCATCTCCCTTTACATACTGAATTACTAGTTCAGTATCCTCATATACACTCCTGGAAATTGAAATAAGAACACCGTGAATTCATTGTCCCAGGAAGGGGAAACTTTATTGACACATTCCTGGGGTCAGATACATCACATGATCACACTGACAGAACCATAGGCACATAGACACAGGCAACAGAGCATGCACAATGTCGGCACTAGTACAGTGTATATCCACCTTTCGCAGCAATGCAGGCTGCTATTCTCCCATGGAGACGATCGTAGAGATGCTGGATGCAGTCCTGTGGAACGGCTTGCCATGCCATTTCCACCTGGCGCCTCAGTTGGACCAGCGTTCGTGCTGGACGTGCAGACCGCGTGAGACGACGCTTCATCCAGTCCCAAACATGCTCAATGGGGGACAGATCCGGAGATCTTGCTGGCCAGGGTAGTTGACTTACACCTTCTAGAGCACGGTGGGTGGCACGGGATACATGCGGACGTGCATTGTCCTGTTGGAACAGCAAGTTCCCTTGCCGGTCTAGGAATGGTAGAACGATGGGTTCGATGACGGTTTGGATGTACCGTGCACTATTCAGTGTCCCCTCGACGATCACCAGTGGTGCACGGCCAGTGTAGGAGATCGCTCCCCACACCATGATGCCGGGTGTTGGCCCTGTGTGCCTCGGTCGTATGCAGTCCTGATTGTGGCGCTCACCTGCACGGCGCCAAACACGCATACGACCATCATTGGCACCAAGGCAGAAGCGACTCTCATCGCTGAAGACGACACGTCTCCATTCGTCCCTCCATTCACGCCTATCGCGACACCACTGGAGGCGGGCTGCACGATGTTGGGGCGTGAGCGGATGACGGCCTAACGGTGTGCGGGACCGTAGCCCAGCTTCATGGAGACGGTTGCGAATGGTCCTCGCCGATAACCCAGGAGCAACAGTGTCCCTAATTTGCTGGGAAGTGGCGGTGCGGTCCCCTACGGCACTGCGTAGGATCCTACGGTCTTGGCGTGCATCCGTGCGTCGCTGCGGTCCGGTCCCATGTCGACGGGCACGTGCACCTTCCGCCGACCACTGGCGACAACATCGATGTACTGTGGAGACCTCACGCCCCACGTGTTGAGCAATTCGGCGGTACGTCCACCCGGCCTCCCGCAAGCCCACTATAGGCCCTCGCTCAAAGTCCGTCAACTGCACATACGGTTCACGTCCACGCTGTCGCGGCATGCTACCAGTGTTAAAGACTGCGATGGAGCTCCGTATGCCACGGCAAACTGGCTGACACTGACGGCGGCGGTGCACAAATGCTGCGCAGCTAGCGCCATTCGACGGCCAACACCGCGGTTCCTGGTGTGTCCGCTGTGCCGTGCGTGTGATCATTGCTTGTACAGCCCTCTCGCAGTGTCCGGAGCAAGTATGGTGGGTCTGACACACCGGTGTCAATGTGTTCTTTTTTTCCATTTCCAGGAGTGTACTTTATCTTTTCATCTTCGGCTTGATACGGTGTCATGTATACCTGAACCACCGTTGTAGGTGTTGGTTTGCTGTCGATCCTGATGAGAACGACTCTAATAGCACTGAACTGTCACATTAACTCACTCTTTACTCTACGTTCCTATACATAGCGAAACCTACTCCCGTTGTGCCATTTTCTGCAGCTGTTGATATTACCCGACACTCATCTGACCAGAAATCTTTGTCTTCTTGCCATTTCACTTCACTGACCCCCAACATACCTAGATGGAGCCTTGGTATTCCCTTTTCAGATTTTGTAGTTTCCCTACCACGATGAAACTTATAATATTCCACCCTCCAATACATAGATCTTTATCCTTTCGTTGGTTATTCAGCCTGTTTCTCATGGTCACCTCCTCCTTGGAAGTTCCCTCCTGGAGATCCGAATGCGAGACTAGTCCGCAATCTTTTGCCAATGGTGAGGTCGTCATGACACTTTTCAGTTACTGGCTACACGTTCTGTGGATACACATTACGTGTCTTTAAATCACTGGTTTCCATTGTCTTCTGCACCCTCGCGCTCTTCATCATTATAACGTATAGAATAGCAACATCGACTAACGAACCGAAAATTACCGAGTCGAACCTACGGAACAGAATGGTATGGGCGATACAGAATAGGGCTACTGACCAGAGGCGCGTATGATTTTAGTTCCATTGCAAACATACGGTTACTAATGTTCCTCGTTGACACAGCATGTCCTACAGATGCCTGAAATTCTTCCCTGGATGATGTTTGGATGGCCACCGCTTCTATAACAATGTGTCGATCTTGACGGATGACTTTGCTAAGTGGACATCCAACTTACTCTACATGTAATGTTCAACAGACCATTGATAAAGCAACGACACACTACCGATTCATTGTGCCCGTCTTCAGCAATCCTTCGACGTGTCTATCCGGCTTCCTACAGTCCTACAATTTGATCCCGTTCAGATGGCTACACTTATTTCATAGGAGTACGTAGTCGATGGTGGGGCATGCTTGTACCTTAGAACGAATGGTTCAATCACTGTCCACATCTAAACTCAGCACAGTTACTGTCTACAGAGAAAAAACCAGATGGCACACAAACGAGCGTTCTGTGCATCATCTGATCGTCGATGACTGTGAGAAATGAATTACTAACAATGCAGCCCCTCAGAGTGCAAAATCTGTACCCTGGTGCCACTGAACACATTCCTTGAGGTGTTGGATTTTTTTCCAGCGCGGCTCATTTGGACAATATTTCGTACTGAGAACGGCGATGGCTCGTGTCCAAGCATACACAATTATCTCGCAAACGGCTTCCTAGAGGAAACATGTTAACTGCTTCTGTTATCGTATACTTGCTCATCGTCAGATTTCACTTTTAGTTGTGATCCACCCTGCATGTAGGGTGAGACGGAAGGGAAGGCACATGCTTCGAGAGGAGATTCTGAACAAAAATAAAAAAGTCATTTGAAAATCTATTGTTAAAAGTTTCTGAGGAAACTAATGATAACAGGGAACAGTAAAAATGCAGATGATAGTAAATGAAACACTGCGATCGAATTTTTTCTTTAATTGTGTGCATTTACTCACAAAAGTTGTCCAAAAATTCCACCGTCAATTGGAGCGCATTTTTCATCTCATGTACAGGGTTGCTAAGTTGCTGATCTGACTTCATTCGTAAGGTCTTAGGTCTGAGCGAGAAATTCTGTGTAGTAAGGAATGTCTTGGCTGTTGTTTCCGTCGAAATGACAGTAACTGGAGTAATATCAGCTCAACTGGTGCACAAGTCAATTGCCATGAAGATATATCGGAACCTACTGCTGGAAGCAGCTGGCTCACTAGGTCAGTGTGTATATAGGAAAGAATGTGTGGTTTCATAAAAATGATATACAGTCAGTAAAGCCAACACTACATAGCCTACTGTCGATTTGCTTGTATTTGCAAGCCAGTGCTAGTGAAGGACATGCGACTGACGCCCGCGATTTTTTAACAGCTGTATGTCGGATACGGTTAAGAAGAAAAGGGTATTCGTTTAGTTGAAGTCTTTTGTGCAGAATCACTAATACTGTCACCCCTCAATGCATATACCATTCCTCATGATTCGCCCTTTATATAAGAATATATTTTTCCACTAAGAGATTTTAAAATCTCAGGTATTTCCGTAATAGGCACGGAAACTGAAAACGACCGAGATAACGGTGTGCTGATCACATGCGCCTGCATATCAGCGTCCAGTGATGCCTAGCGGCTGAGGATGAAGTGGCGGTCGGTCGGGACCGTTGAGCGTTCCGAGTCCTGGTCGGACTATTTTTAGTTTCTAATACATTTGTTTGACACCCTGTGTATTACGTGCTCCACTTGCGAAATTATAAAATACTGATAACAATAAACTTCATCTCAAATAATTACTTTCTTGGATAAAATGAATACTTTACCACTTTCGCGCAATTTTCTTTAATTAACACTTTTACTGGCGGTTATTACGTTATGAATTTTAGATGACTTTCGTAAAAGCTGCCGCGATGTTATTAGTGCTGCAGTTACGGTTTGATATACACGTAATGGATTTTTTTACGGTCATTGTGGTATAAAATACGAAGGGCTCAACATTTCTTTGTTGCTTTACAGCTTTGAGAAGAGAAATTCTCATAAATTTCTCTAGTGCTCCGTAAAAAGGGAATGTGCCGCTGTAGGAGTGAACCATATTTCGTTCTTTATAAATAATTTCATAAGTGAAGTTTTCGTTTTATTCACATATATGCAGGCGCAGCACTTTTTCTCAGGTGTAGTGTAAAGGACAGTAAATGAAAGCGCGAAAGATAGAAAAAAGCAAGTAAATTTTATTTGATTCGAAAGTAATTGCCATAACTGTTAACCTTTATCCCCCTGTGAGGCAAGACTGTCAATGACTTCATGAAAAAATATTTGTAGATGACTATGCATCATTGTACCCAGGTGTACACCTCTTCGCTTGAAGCAAATTGATCGCCACCAATGTCTTTCTTCAGGGATCCAAAAATATATAAATCACGTGGGAAGAGATTGGCACTGAATGAAGGATGTGTAAGAACTTCCCAGCGAAACTTCTGCAGCACAGGAGAAACAAGATGCCAATAAAATCCCCCCCCCCCCTTCACAAGTTGTTAAGGATGTTCCGAATTCGAAGCAGAAGTTTCGCTGAGAAGTCCTTAAACATCCTCCATACAGTGCCGATCTCTTCCCATGCTGTTTCCATGTTTTTGGCGCCCTGAAGAAAGACATTCGTGATCGTCGCTTTCCTTCAAAGAGGTGCACTGCTTGGTACAATCACGGTTCGTAGGCAAGCGAAAACATTTTTTCTTGAAGGCATTCACCGTCTTGTCTCAGAGAGGGGTAAATGTACAAGGTGACACAGAATAACGCGAATGTTTTCAATGAGTAGTGGTAGCCATGGGCAGGTGGCAGCACTGCGGGTTCGTGGCGGCGATTAAACAGTCTGTCATTTCAGTAATCATGGATCAGTGGAACGGACAAAAGCGTGCGTTAGCTATAAAAACGTATTATAAAAACAATGATAGTTTGGTAACGGCGCAAAGGAGTTTCGACGTTTTTGTAGTTTAGGATTCCGTTCCGTCGAAACACGGCATTTAATGTTGGATTAATAACTTTGAAGAGACTATCTACACTCAAGAAGAAACCGACAGGACGACCAAGAGGTGTGCATTCTCCAGCGAACATTTATGTTGTACGCGAATCTGTCTTACGGAGCCCACGGCGCTCAATTCGTTAGCAAGCAGCTGTGCTTGGAATGTCTCGGAAGACTGTTCGCAGAATTCTTCATCTTGATCTAAAATTTCATCTGTTCAAACTATAGATGGTGCAACAATTGAAGGACAACAATTACCGCTTACGATTAGGATTCTGTCAACAAATAACAAAAATAAACTATGGCGATGAATTCCTAAACAAGTTGTGGATGTCAGATACGGCACATTTTCATCTCACAGGTTATGTGAAGAAACAGAACTGGGCAAACACAAACCCTAATTATGTTCATGAACGTCCTTTGTACGCTTGTAAAGTGACAGTATGGTGTGGCGTTTCGTCGCATGGTAATATAGGACCATATTTTTTTGCAAATTAACAGGGAAACAATAACTATCAATGCCGATCGTTACGTGGAGATGTTACGAACTTTCGTTAGAGCTCCATTGAACAACTTTCCAAACGTTCAAGAAGCCTGGTTTCAACAGGACGGAGCGACACTACGCACTGCACGGCAGCCAATGGCTTATGTGCAACAGTATGATCTCACGATTCGGTTACATTCCCTGGCCCCCTAGGTCGCCAATTTATCCGTTTGTGATTTTTTCTTGTGAAACTACCACAAGAACAAAGTCTACATGTCACGACCAAGAACACTGGATGAGTTAAAACAGAGAATTCGGGATGCAATCCACAGCATCGAGGCTGAGATGTTGCAGCGGTCAGTGAGGAATCTCAACAGCAATTTTCACGAATGTATTCGTACAGGAGGACACCATCTAAAGGCTGCAATTTAAAAAAAAATGATATGTGCCATCAATGTTTCGTAAATCGCAAGATTGTGACGTTTCAATTACTATGAATTTCTTTCCTTCATCGCTTCTAGTTTTATTGAATTTTGGAAATGTTCCCGTTTTCCTGTGTCACCCTGTGTAAACAGTTGTGTCGAATACTTTTGAAATAATCAACAATTTACTTACTTTTTTATGTGTCACGTT
Organism: Schistocerca serialis cubense; assembly: GCF_023864345.2. Classification (NCBI taxonomy): domain Eukaryota; kingdom Metazoa; phylum Arthropoda; class Insecta; order Orthoptera; family Acrididae; genus Schistocerca; species Schistocerca serialis. The sequence continues at coordinate 171,638,198 of NC_064644.1, forward strand.
TTCCTTTGACTCACCCTTACACTTTTCTGTTGTATGGTAAGGAATTCCTTCAGTGCCGGCCGGACTGGCCGTGCGGTTATAAGCGCTACAGTCTGGAACTGGTCGACCGCTACGGTCGCAGGTTCGAATACTGCCTCGGGCATGGATGTGTGTGATGTCCTTAGGTTAGTTAGGTCTAATTAGTTCTATGTTCTAGGCGACTGATGACCTCAGAAGTTAAGTCGCATAGTGCTCAGAGCCATTTGAACCATTTGAATCCTTCAGTGTAAAGTGTTAATTCGCTAACAGTTTTGTTAAAACATCAGCAGGAGGCGAGACGTTCCGTGACCATCAACATTTTGCTTATGGTAATCCTGACGCTAATACTTATCAACGCTTATGCTTGCGGAAAGTGACACTGGCTGGAAGGAGTTGTATAACCTGCATGTCACCGCATGGTTAGAAATTCTGTCTTATGAATTCCAAAAACTGAAAGTCAGTGAGTGACTAGTTATTGTTTGTCTCTTCCTTCACTGTCAATTGTACTTCCGTAGATGCGTGATCGACGCGGCTGACTGACTGACCTATGGGTGAACCCGGTTTCAAATGGTTCAAATGACTCTGAGCACTATGGGACTTAACTTCTGAGGTCATCAGTCCCCTAGAACTTAGAACTACTGAAACCTGAATAACCTAAGGACATCACACACATCCATGCCCGAGGCAGGATTCGAATCTGCGACCGTAGCGGTCGCGTGGTTCCAGACTGTAGCGCCTAGAACCGCTCGGTCGCCCAGGCCGGCGGTCCGGTGTCGATTCCCGCTACTGCCAGAGGCTTTTCCTTGGAGGGAGGGGCAGGGCGACTGATCGAGTACCAAGAGCACCAACAACAGCCGAAAGAGTGGTGTGTTGAGCCCATGTCCCTCCATACCGCATCCAGAAAATTCCATTGGCTGAGGAAGACACGGCGGTCGGTAGGGCAGTCTGTGGCCAAAACGACGGAGCTTTGCTTTTTCCTTCCATTATCAATTGCAAACAAATTCTGATCATCGGAAAACAATAAGATTGTTGGTTGAAATAAAGTATGGTCAAGATATGGTGAAAACAACAAAACAGTGCTCGTTGTGTGTAAGCGTGGAATTTCACGACGTGTGGTACTGATTAACGATTTCCACTCCAACGGCGAGTGGCAATGGACACTGTGAATTTTGTTTTGCAGTCCGATATGGAGCCTCATTCGAAGCCATAAATCGTAGCTCTGACGTGGTCTGTTTTCAAATGTAACTGTATTGGGCATCAATGCTTCATTCTACTGCCATCCAGGTAAAGCTTTGTTTAATCAGATTAGAACGGTCACGAAGCCTTGCCTCAGGCCTCGCAAACATATGAAAATCTCGTCGCGAGGGATCGGGGCTATAAGGAGACTCGCAAGACCGCTACGGTCGCAGGTTCGAATCCTGCCTCGGGCATGGATGTTTGTGATGTTCTTGGGTTAGTTAGGTTTAACTAGTTTTAAGTTCTAGGGGACTAATGACCGCAGCAGTTGAGTCCCATAGTGCTCAGAGCCATTTGAACCATTTTTTTTATAAGGAGACTGTGTAAGGGCTTCTAAGCGGAACTTCTGAGACAAAGGTTGTAATTATTACGTTCAAGTTAGAAGGCACTAAATGACTGGTTTTAGATTGCAGTCGCGTCTCAGGAAGAGAATGTAGAGTTTTTAGAGGATTCTCTAAGCTAAAATGAGAGTAACAATCGTTTTGATTATGACTATTCAAATTAAAATGAAAATGAAAACAGCGAAAATGATCATGTTTCTTGTGATTCAGCATAAGATTCGTGGCGAAAGTGGAGCGATGATGGCTGTGAATTTACAAATATTTGCTTTTGGCATTTCATAGTGAGTTTTTATCACTGAAACCGTTTGGTTTCTTTCAGTTGATTTTTAGAGACAACCTATTTCAGCAAATAGCAGACAAAACAAAAAAAGAACAGGTATGCCACAGAAAAGCAGGATAAGTGACTCCACTTCCACAACATTTAATTGTGCATGGTGGAACTAGAGAAATGTTACCACGCAAGGAATAAAACGCTATCATGGTGTGCTACTAAATATGGCACTAAAGAAGAATAAGAATTTAATGGACTTTTTCTTTTCAAGAGATTGGTTACGATCATCTGCCCTTTTCTCAGATTGTTTCGATTGTAAACGATTTATGAAAATTTTCTGGACATCTCGTGTTCCTAACCTGGGAAGTGCTACACTTGTCTACACTTAGGTTCAGTCACGTACCTGTATGAGTAAAGTGAAAAATATGTTGGATTATTTGTCTTATTTGTCCGGCAGATTTCTCAGAATTTATATACCATATACAGTGAGGTGATAAAAGTAATGTTATACCATATACAGATGGTATTGCGTACACGAGGTATAAAAGGGCAATGCTCTGATGGAGCTGCAAGTTGTGATTGATGTAAAAAGGTTTCCCACGTGACTATGGCCGCACGACAACAATTAACAGACTTTGAACGTGGAATGGTGTTTGGAGCTAGACGCATGGAAAATTCCAGTTCGGCAGTCGTTAGAGAATTCGATACTCCGAGATCCATAGCGTCAAGAGTATACGGGGAAACCATGGACAACGCAGGGGCCCAAGGTCTTCACTTAATGACCGTGGACAGCGACATTTCTGTAAAGTTATCAGTCTTAACAGACAAGCAGATTTGTGTGTAACAACCCCAGAAATCGATGTGGGACGTACGAAGAACTTATCAGTACGGCGAAATTTGGCGTTAATGAGCGGTGGCAATAGATAACCGACGCGAATGCCTTTGCTGACAGCACGACATCGCCTGCAGCGCCTCCACTAGGTTCGTGACGATAGCTGTTGGACCCTAGGCGACTGGAAAAAAGTTGTCTGGTCATATGAGTCCTGATTTCAGTTGGTAAGAGCTGATGGTAGGGGTCAGAGTGTGTGGCGCAGGCCCCACGAAGCCATGGATCCAAACGCTGTGAACGCCACGCTGTCTGAGGCGCCTTGCCACGGTTCGCCCTCCCCTGCACCCGTCAGAGGTTCGAGTCCTCCCTCGGGCATGGGTGTGCGTGTTGTCCTTAGCGTAAGTTAGATTAAGTAGTGTGTAAGCCCACGGACCGATGACCTCAGCATTTTGGTCCCAGTGGAACTTACCACAAATTTGCAAAAAATTTCCGAACTGTCAACAAGGCACTGTCCAAGATGATGGTGGCTCCATAACGATATAGGCTGTCTTTACATGGAATGGGCTAGGTCCTGTGGTCCAACTGAGTCGATCATTGACTGGAAATGGTCGTATTCAGCTACTTGGAGACTGTTTGCAGCCATTCATGGATTTAGGTTAGCATGACAATGCGCCATGTCAAAGGACCACATTTGTTCACGGCTGGTTTGAAGAACATTCTGGACAATTCAAGCTAGTGATTTGGTCACCCAACTAACATTTATAATCGAGAGGACACTTCGCGCACAAAATCCTGCACTGGCAACACTTGTGGACGATTATAGAGGCAGCATGGCTCAATATTTCTGCAGGGATCTTCGGCAACTTGTTGAGTCCTTGCCACGTCGAGTTTTTGCGCTTTGCAGTGCAAAAGGAGATCCAACACGATATTAGGAGGTATCCCATGATTTTTGTCACCTCATTGACAGTATTTAGCTGCTAATGAAACTACAGCATCGTTCAAGGTTTCTCTGTCATTAAAAATATTCCATCCTCAGAAACCAACATAGTGAGGATTCAGAACTTCTGTGATTTCAGATTCATCAAATGGCTATATAAGCAGTCTCATACCCCAATATCAAATTCACTATGGAGGCTGAAACGGAGGGTAAATTACCTTTCCTTGACGTCTTGGTCAAGAGAAGGGCTGACGGCACCCTAGGTCATGGGGTGTATCGGAAGACTACGCACACTGATCTGTATTTGCACGCAGACAGCTGCCACCACCCTTCACAGAGGAATGGGGTACTTAAAACTCTAGTACTCTCTGACGCAGAGAGTCTACCCCAGGAATTGGAACATCTGAGAACTGTATTTCGAACAAATGGGTACTCAGAGTGGCAGATTCAACGTGCTCTCCGCCCAACCACTGCAGCACAACCTGTTGAGATGGATGAAGTCACGAGGGAGGAGGTAGGCACTGCATTTATTCCATACACAGGCGCACTCTCGGGGAAAATCGCCCGCATTCTGAAGAAACACCGGGTCGGAACTGTGTTTTGTCCTCCAAATAAAACTCGTGCACTGGTGGGGAGCGCCAAAGATGACCTCGGTTTGAGGAAGGCCGGCGTGTACCAGATTCCGTGTCAATGTGGCAAGTCGTATATTGGTCAGACGATGCGTACCGTCGAGGATCGATGCCGTGAACACCAGAGGCACACTCGACTGATGTATCCGAGCAAGTCGGCGGTCGCTGAACATTGTTTGTCGGAAAATCACGCCATGGAGTATGACCGCACGAGGATTCTGGTACAGACGTCGAGATACTGGGACAGCGTTGTTAGAGAGGCCATCGAAATTCGCACCAATGGCGACCTCATAAACCGTGACTGTGGCTATAATCTTAGCAAGGCTTGGGAACCAGCGATCGGGTTAATCAAGAGTAAATCGAGCAAACGTATAGTTGTGACGACCACGGCGGACAGAGCCATCACACCGACGTCATCTCAGACGCCGTCGCAATCTGTTCCACCGCGCGACCATGGCGCGGGGCGCGGACGGCGGAGGGAGCGCGCCGCGGGCGGAGGGTATTTAAATCGTCCGCCGTCGCGACCGAACCCAGTTCCCTCTGAGCAGCCATAGCGTACGGACCTCCGTGCCGCCACGTTCACAGGAGCTCAGTCCGTCAGTTCACCTGATGATGGCGACATGTTTGATCGCCGAAATATTGTGCCCGTTGGACACTATAGACCGGCAGCATACCCGTGGATATTTTGATTGCCTACAAAACAGTCATCTGGACTCATATTTTTTTGAGAGAATAGTTCTTCAATTACTGTTCAATATTAGAAATGCTACACGGCCATCAGGGTATTACTTGTGCACTGTCCTTTTTTATACAGGCTCTGTAGTAGCTGCAGTGCTGTTGGAACAAAATCTCACAGGAACTATCCAGGCGAATCTCAGAATCCTTCCAGCTGCGATCAAGAAAGGAGTTCTGCGCCTAAAGAAGAATGAAATAATTTCCTCTGGAACTATAAAATGACGGTTCTGGAACGACAGGATAAATGAACTGTTATTATGCTTTCTACAAAAGCAAATCACTCGGTGTCACTTACAGCTAGCTCTTTATTCACACGAAGTAATGGCCGCTATCGACAGGGGATCTCAAGTTGATTCCGTACTTCTAGATTTCCGGAAAGCTTTTGACACCGCTCCTCACAAGCGACTTCTAATCAAGCTGCGGGCCTATGGGGTATCGTCTCAATTGTGCGACTGAATTCGTAATTTCCTGTCAGGAAGGTCGCAGTTCGTAGTAATAGACGGCAAATCATCGAGTAAAACTGAAGTGATATCAGGTGTTCCCCAGGGAAGCGTCATGGGACCTCTGCTGTTCCTGATCTATATAAATGACCTAGGTGACAATCTGAGCAGTTCTCTTAGGTTGTTCGCAGATGATGCTGTAATTTACCGAAGACCAGTATCAGTTGCAAAGCGATTTAGAAAAGATTGCTGTATGGTGTGGCAGGTGGCAGTTGACGCTAAATAACGAAAAGTGTTAGGTGATCCACATGAGTTCCAAAAGAAATCCGTTGGAATTCGATTACTCGATAAATAGTACAATTCTCAAGGCCATCAATTCAACTAAGTGCCTGGGTGTTAAAATTACGAACAACTTCAGTTGGAAAGACCACATAGATAATATTGTGGGGAAGGCGAGCCAAAGGTTACGTTTCATTGGTAGGACATTTAGAAGATGCAACAAGTCCACTAAAGAGACTGCTTACACACACTCGTTCGTCCTCTGTTAGAATATTGCTGCGCGGTGTGGGATCCTTACCAGGTGGGATTGACGGAGGACATCGAAAGGGTGCAAAAAAGGGCAGCTCGTTTTGTATTATCACGTAATAGGGGAGAGAGTGTGGCAGATATGATACGCGAGTTGGGATGGAAGTCACTAAAGCAAAGACGTTTCTCGTCACGGCGACATCTATTTACGGAATTTCAGTCACAAACTTTCTCTTCCGAATGTGAAAATATTTTGTTGAGCCCAACCTACATAGGTAGGAATGATCACCAAAATAAAATAAGAGAAATCAGAGCTCGAACAGAAAGGTTTAGGTGTTCGTTTTTCCCGCGCGCTGTTCGGGAGTGGAATGGTAGAGAGATAGTATGATTGTGGTTCGATGAACCCTCTGCCAAGCACTTAAATGTGAATTGCAGAGTAATCATGTAGATGTAGATGAAAGGGTAGAAATTATGAAACCAAATGTGGTTACTCATTATACTTCAAAGATGGCCGGAGTTCGTCCATTTACTGTTTTGTAATGGAAAGTCTCTAGTGGTGGCGAAAACATCACTTCTGTTCGTTGGAGGTATGACTTGTTAATAGCTGTTAGCCATACAAGAGTCACGGAAAAAATAACTTGGCATAGAAGTGTTACAAGAGACTTAGTTGGTGAAGAAGGAAGACAAGGGCAGAAACAAGGACATCGCTTGGCTTCTGATCGCGAAGAACGCTGAAGTGGAAAGTTACACGTTATCAGCAGGCTTCCTGCGAACAAGTATAAGGAATTTTCAGTGCTCTCAGACAGAAAACAGAAAGGTGGCAGGCATGAAACTGTTTGCGAAACATGTAGAGGACAGCCAGATCTCCGCCCTGGAGCATGTTTCAAAAGTATTACACAAGGAAATGTTTCGTATTGTAGTGGGTATGTAAATATATTTGAATGAAAGTACATTATTTGCTTTTATGTATGCCTTACTTGTTGGTCAGTGGCCTGATTGTTTTCAGAAAGAGACTTGCACAATTCTGTGGGGTGCGCTTGCCGCCCACGCTATATTTCCGATTTAGCGCCTTACTTACCCATCAGTAACTCTAAAAAGTAAGTTGAGAGTAAAATTCATCAACAGTGAACGAGATCTGTATTTTTCAATTTCTTTTGTCCTGGTCATAAAGTCGGTAGAAAACGTTGTTGAAAGTGCGTTGATATTTGATATTGCTGAGAACATGCCGATGGGTATTTTCAAGTTCTGGACCCTACTTACACATCAGTACCTGTTTAGAAAGTATGTTGTTAATATAAGTCAACAACAATAGACGATTTTTTTTTAAATTTTAGGTTGGGCGTAATATATCCCACCCTCTTGGTAAAGCGCATAATTGAAGAAACCTTGGTATAGCCAGGTCGAGTAAAGATTCTCTGACCTCTCCTCACTAATAGTTGTTTAAAAACTTCAGCGAACGTGCGCCGTGTCCGCATAAACTGTCTAAATTAAATTATTCTTGCAGACCGTACTACACTTTTATACCCTGCAAAATGAATTCTAAGTATTAACAGCATTTTCAACTGGAAATTCACGATGACGTTATTATCTCACTCTCGTAACTAACACGTCAGTACAGCTTGTCGTAGCTTGACTGCTGGCACGTTCCCAAAGAGAGCCTCCCATTCGAATCAATTTGCAGTGTACACTTCTTAGGTCTGTAACCCTCCGCTTATACTGACTTCGATCATCTGATTTAAATATTTTAGAAGTCCAAAATTCACACATCGTCTCACAAAAATATTTATGATTTCCAGACCGCTTGAGAATGGATTTAGATCCATCCAGGCCTGCTATTTTCGTTAACTGTTATCCTCTAGATGTGTGATATAGAGGAACTCAGTCGTGACTAAGAGGTGCACATTTCCGTGCGTGCCACCGAGGAGATTCTGAGCACACTGTTAATCCCATACAACAGAAAACTAACAAAAATACGAAATGTGACATAGGAGAATTCTCTTCGTGTATTTCTGGGCGATAACAGAGGACGAGGTTAAAGTAGTCGGGTAGCTGATTATATATGAATTCAGATGAGTTGGAAAAACAGTCCTTTAATGTTAAAATACAGCTTTAGTTGTGCACTGCTTGATCCTGTTACGTCGATTAAATATATAGGCGTAGCGTTGCGAAGCGATATGAAATGGAACGAGCATGTAAGCACGGTAGTAGAGAAGGTGAACAGTCGACTTCGGGTTATCGGGCTAATTCTGGGGAAGTGTTGTTCATCTATAAAGAAGACCCCATGTAGGACACTGGTGCGACGCATTCTTGGGTGCTGAACGAGTTTTCTGGATCGCCACCACACCGAAATGAAGGAAGACATCGGAGCATTTCACTGGCGGGCTACTAGTTCTGTTACTGGTAAGTAGGGATTGTACTTGTTGCTGAAATAACCGGTTTTAGGCTGTACCTGTATTTCACGTCTCCACTTTAACCTGACTCGAAATAACCGATATACGAAATAACAGATTTTCGGTTTTTTATGCTATTATTTAAATAATAGACTTAGAACGAAGATGGAAAAATTCTAATGAAGGTGAGGGTGGAGAAGATCTTGATCGAAATGTGGTTGAGGCTGTGGGAGGAATAGATCTCACTGTCTCTAGTAAAGATGGTAAAGGTGAAGGAAACAGGGGCGGCGACGTCGAGAGCGGATGGTCACAAGTTGGTGATTTTTCCAGCATAATCACTTTTGGATGGTATCGATTTTCCGCCCTGAAGCAATCATAAAATTAAGGGTTCAGATATTAGCCCATGTTTACAGTGGGTAAATAAAATTATATGTGTATCAGTAAAATTTACTTTCACATGCAAGAAGTGATTACTATCCGCAAAAAGGGAAATTTTTTTATTGTGTTTAAAAATATGTGAATCTGAAGATTTTTAGGTGTTAGCAATAGATCTTTATTAAAGATATTTTTTTTAAATTTATCTTGACATGTCAATAATATTTTCTTACACTGCATATTTTTTTCAACATGTTTAAGTTAAGAAAACCATTTTAACAGCTCCGTACAGCGCTGCCACCTGTCGGAAGTCAATGAAACTATACGAGACGAAGCGGGAATGTTTGAAAATATTCCACAAGAAATTTCCGGTTTTTTCAACCAAAATTGGCCGAGAAAAAAAATGTGTTGCATTACTTATTGAACTGCCCTCGTATTAACATTTTTGGAGGGTTAAGATTTTAGTGTAATGTGTTCATTAAAAACATAGTGTAGATAAATATGAAGGGGTTTAGCTATTCCATGATGTCAGTTTAAATTCTGTAAAGTAATTAGTAGGATTAGAAATTTAATATGTGTGTAAAAGTCAAATTTGAAAATTTTTCTAGAGTCATAATGCATAGAGTTACGACTTTTAGGGGAATATAGCCATGCTAATTTATACGATTATGCCCGTGAAGTCATGGATGTGGTTGAGTTATAAATCATAAAGCTTAATTGTAAGAAATGAACATGTCTTCAATTTGCATTAATATGAAAGCTAGAGAACAGTAACATTATAAAAGGGGAGGGTAATTTTAAATAAAGGTTTCCTCAACTTCAGTACATATCCATCATCAATATAGTCAATTATTTTGAAAGAAAAAATTCCTTATCTTAGTTAAATAGAACTGCATAAAGAGTCAGAAAATTAGAGTCAATGTCAAATTCTAAAAGAAAAAAAGAAAATCACTTAAGAGGTCTAATCCATAGACATGAAATCAAGTACAATGTAACGTAATGAGACTGAATCGAATCACTGTTTAAGTCATACAAAATATTAAAATAGGAAGTTGGTCAGTAATATGTCAACTGCTATAGTCAGCAGTTGCAACCAATTTTGCACTGACTTCAATCAGTTTCTCAACCATTGATTGCCAGCCGGTGTGGCTGAGTGGTTCTAGGTGCTTCAGTCTGGAACCACGCGACCGTTACGGTCGCAGGTTCGAATCCTGCCTCGGGCATGGTTGTGTGTGATGTCCTTAGGTTAGTTAGGTTTAAGTAATTCTAAGTTCTAGGGGACTGATGACCTCAGATGTTGAGTCCCATAGTGCTCAGAGCCATTTTTTCAACCATTGATTGACGTAGCACAAAATTGAATGCGGGAGGAGGAGAATATGTAAGGTGGCAGAATTTATGAAGGTCAGGTTCGCACCTTACATGAGAGCTTTATACATCGCAATGGGAAGGTGAATATGACACCTAACTTAATTCAGCGGTAATTAGCAAATTTGCCTATCAGTATGTAATGCAAAAAGGGATGATACTCAATCAATGGTAATTAACAAACCATTCCTGTAATGCATGTTTGAGCAGAAGGTGAAACAAGCAGCAAGAAGCGTTTTAGTTTGGAATTCCGAGGGACGAGGGCAGAGGCAAGTCCGTGCTGCAGGGGTACCACTGAAACCACTTAAAGGGGTGTCCCATCTGAGGGAGGACAGGAAAGAAAGCTTTTAGAAAACTGCATTTCGGAATTCCAGAGGAATACGAAACAAGACCAGTGACGCATTTTCGATCACGTGTCCAGTGAGTGGTATACACGTGTGAGAGTCAATGTATGCATTTAGGCCTCTGGAACGGGCACAAAACGTCCGATTGACAGAAACGCACTAGGAAGGAGAAAGCAGCCAAAGTTTCGACGCAGTTTAATGGTAGGGACCTTTCGATTCGCAGAGAGAGTTTCCACAAAATAAGAGGAACGCTCCTATTGGTCGAAAAAAGCCGTGACGTGAAAAACGAAAGAAATCGCCGGGTTGGGAGACAGTTCGGCTATGAGTAAGACAAGACTGAAATTTGGGGGTCTCTTCTCTATACTGGCGTCAAGTGCAGAACGGAGCGCATAACGCTCTGTGGGACGCACAGGAGTAATTTGTGTGAACACAGCGTTCACAGCGGCTGATATACAGCTAGAAATTAGTTGTAGCATCGTTTAGCTCCAACTATGGAGAAACGAACCAGCTAGTTAGTTAATTGTTCTTGTGAGAACTGAGAGGGCATTATAATCTGCACACTACTCCAATCATGCGCGTATATATCGACACATTCTAAGACTAAGGATGAGTACATGTTCTCTCGCATAATGAGAAACACAGGGAAAGCTTCTGCTGGAAAATTCAGCAGAGGTGTAATTTGTTTTACAGGAATTTTAGCGGAAGAGAGCGGGCTTGCAGACGACAGCTCATCGCAGCTTAAGGTAAATACCACGTGCAGAAGCGTAAACTAATTGGTTCACCAGGACGCATCCACTGTAAACTCGAGCGACCTTCGGTAATCTTTTTCTCAATTTGTCACATGACCAACCATCCACCGCAGGCTTGGTTTTCATCCTAAAAATAGTACCGAACTTTGAACCGGAATCGGACGATTTTCGTAGTACTGACCAACATCATAATGTAAGTATAGGAACAATTTTGTAAGGAAACTTCTAGTTAAACTTAAATATTGTCGTATCTTGAATAATTTAACCTTCTGAGGGTTAATATTGTTGTGTTTAGGATTATTTCACTCTTTGATGTTGATGAGATGGCCCGCAGCTCGTGGTCGTGCGGTAGCGTTCTCGCTTCCCACGCCCGGGTACCCGGGTTCGATTCCCGGCGGGGTCAGGGATTTTCTCTGTCTCGTGATGGCTGGGTGTTGTGTGCTGTCCTTAGGTTAGTTAGGTTTAAGTAGTTCTAAGTTCTAGGGGACTGATGACCATAGATGTTAAGTCCCATAGTGCTCAGAGCCATTTGAACCATTTTTTGATGAGATGAGTTATCCTGACAACTGTTTTTTGTTGTCACATTGAAGACTGTGTGAAAGCGTGTATTTTTGTGCTACAATTGCGACATTAAACATGTCATTTCAACTCACACAGTTGTCTTCAATTCTAAAATAAGTAAACCACAAATATTGCAAAAAATGATTCAATTGGCTCTGAGCACTATGGGACTTAACTTCTGAGGTCATAAGTCTCCTAGAACTTAGAACTACGTAAACCTAACTAACCTAAGGACATGATACACATCCATGCCCGAGGCAGGATTTGAAACTGCGACTGTAGCGGTCGTGTGGTTCCAGACTGAAGAGCCTAGAACCGCTCGGCTGCACCGGCCGGCACAAAAATTGCACCTTACAAAGTCACTGCAGAATTGAATGTCGCACTCCCGAACCCTATCAGCACCAAAGTGACACGAAGGGTGCTCCATAATGGGGAATTGGAGGGCAGGTTTGACCTGCAATTTCAAAACCATACATCTGAAGTGCAAATGCGCGTAAGGGGGAGAAAGTGCTGCCAGAGCCATCAAACGTGGACTAAGGAGCAATTGAGGAAAGTCATTTGGTCGGATGAGTCTTGTTTCACACTTTCCAACATCCGGCAGTTTTCGTCCCAAGAGTGAGAAATGGTGCAAGTTCGGCATTGGTTTTGGCAGTCATATCTCGGTAAGGTTGCATTACTGCCAATGATTATGTGACAGTCCCATGGTACAAAGATTGTTCTCAAATGGTGATACTCTGTCCCAGAACAACAGAGTCCTTGTTACAGAAATCGCATCGTACAGGGCTAGTTTTGCGGGCATGAGGCTGAACAGTCGCACTTTCCCTGGCCACCACAGTCAGGAGCTCTCGATTTTAGTGAGCCTTTGTGAGCTACATTGGTGAAAGGGTGTGTGATCGCTACCCACCTGCATAGCGGTTATTTGAACTTGCCACTATTTTGCAGGAAATTTGTATAGGAGTCACTTGGAAACCATACATGACTTATATTTATCCATTGCAAGACGACTGGAAGCGGTTTCGATTGCCAACAAGTTTCGTTCACCGTATTAGGCTTGCTAATGTGTTCTGCCTTTGGAGTGTCCATATTTTAGTCCTTCTTCTGTAGTGGCCAATCCAAGGATTGGTTTGCAACAGCTACAATGGCAGCTTGTCTCCATTCTGTGCGTCTTCCAGCTTTTCTCTTCATTTCTTTATAGGTGTTACATCCCACATCTTTCACGATTAGATCCATGTACCTCAGTCGTGGTCTTCCTCTTGGTCTTTTTCCCTCGACATATCCTTCTATGATTATGTTCAGGAGTCCTTTATGTCTTAATAGATGACCTGTAAATTGCACTCTTCTTTTAACAATGAAACTCCAGAAGCTTCTCTTCTCACCTGCTCTTTCCAGAACCACTTCGTTTGTGACCTTTTCGATACATTTTATTTTGAGCATGCGTCTGTAGCACCACAATTCAAATGAATTTAGCTTTTGGTCTTTCTCTGTCGCGAGAGTCCATGTTTCACACCCGTAGCATGCCACATTCCATACGTATGATTTCAAAAATCTTTTCCTGATTTCAAGGCTGATGCTCTTAGATTTTAAGATGTTTTTCTTCTTGTTAAAAGCAGCCTTTGCTTGAGCAATTCTACTTCTCACTTCTGCCTTGCTCCTTCCGTCCCTGGTAATATTACTGCCCAGATAAGTAAATTTATCAACTTGTTCAAGCAGTTCATTGCCTACATGAACTTGGACTTTCACTTGAACTTTTTTGTCGCATGCCATTACTTTTATTTCTGCTTTATTTACTCTCATATTATATTCTTCCCCCATAACTTTATCCATTCTATTCAGTAGGACTACAAGATCTTCTTCAGTTTTAGCCAGGACAGCTATATCATCGGCATATCTTATCATATCTGCTCGTTGGCCATGAATTACTACACCTGTCTGTGAATTTTCCCTTACTTTTTCCAGCGCCTCTTCAATGTATAGGTTAAAGGTAACAGGGGATAGTGCGCAACCTTGTCGGACACCTTTCCGTATCTGCACCTCTTCTTGTTTGTCCGTCCACGGATAACTGCTGTCTCGTTTTTGTATAGGTTCCATATCATTTTTCTATCTTTATAGTCTATTCCTACTTTTTTGAGTACCTCAAACATCTTATCCCATTTAACATTATCAAAGGCTTTCTCTACATCTACAAAAGCTATGTATGTTGTCAGGTTCTTATCTAGTCGTTTCTCTATTATTAGTTTTAAAGGAAATATTGCTTCTCTGGTTCCTCTATCTTTCCGGAATCCAAACTGGTCTTCAGAGAGTGTAGCTTCGACTTTTTGTTCTATGCGTTTTAGGATAATTGAGGTTACTATTTTAGAGGCGTGAGTAACTAGGCTGAGCGTCCTACAATTTTCACATCTTGTAGCATTTGCCTCCTTTGGAATGGGGATCATAACGGTTTTCTCAAAGTCTGTAGGAATTTTACCCTGCTCGAACATGTTGAAAACAAGATTATACAACTCCTGATTCAGTTTTGGTCCTTCAGAGTTCAGAAGTTCGGCTGGGATATTGTCTATACCAGGCGATTTGTTGTTTTTCAATTTTTTCAGAGCTAGTTCAAATTCTTCTTTTAATATAGGTTCACCTATGTTGTGTGCATCTACTTCTGTTTCTTCTTTATGATGTTTTAAGACAGTTCTGGTCCGCTGTACAGTTTTCCTATATATTGTTTCCATCTTCTTGCAACTTCATCATCGTCATCCAGCATATTGCCATTTTCATCCATCACACCCCTACACTTATTTCTTCTGTCTCCAAAGCAATGTCTGACACATTTATAGGCCTTGTCAATATTTCCCTTTCTCATGTTTTGTCCATCCCTTGTAAATAGCTGTGTCTAACAATTTGGTGGGGTATGAAATAGAATGATTAGATACACTCAGTCATATGCAAAGCAAGGGCACATTTTGGGTCGTTGCTAAGGCATTGGGAATATGCAAGCAGTCTGCAATGGCTATAGCTTACAGAACGAATGTGCGATTAATCTCTGAATTTTCTCGTGTGTGTGCGACACACACCCAACACGACTAAGTGATAGCGGACGCATTCAGGGTAGCGCAGCATGAATGGTCACAGGTTTGTGTGACCCTCGGGAGAGAGTCACGGAGGTGCTGAGAAACCTGAACTGGCGGACGCATGGGGATATACGCAAAGTATCCCGCTAAAGCCTACATAGTTACAAAGTTTGACGGACCAGTATTAAGTGACGAATATACTACAGCCCACTGCGTGTCGCTCCCATATTGAGCGCGAAGTCAAGATTACACTAATTACAGCGCGCACAGAGGCATTTAACCCCCTCAAACCGGTAATTTCCGTGTCGGAGCTTAGCCTACAGGCGGTAGTTTACGGGGGTGAGTGAAGCAGGAACGCAACATTTCGCATAAAACAGGTGAAAAATGATCCTGTAGGGGCGCAAACGAGGCGAATATGTTCCTCTTTTAAAGAGTCTGACGGAAAAGTGGGAAACCAGCTGCGTCAATCATTATTCCTGCTTCCTCAGCCAAAATTTTGACATGCGAACATATCTTCACTCTTTAAGCATGAGAAGCTCTAAATCCTTCTAACCTGTCTCTCTTTGTACTAAAACGTTCGTACTCAGCGTCCCCTCTCACTGTCACAGCGTACAATACAGTGGAAATTTGTATAAAGGCACGTAGTTGTTTGTGCGAAAAACGTGTTTATTTATGTATTAGGTGTTGCACGCATTTTTCCTATACAGTTTGCAGCAAAGCAAAACAAAATACAGTCTCATATTACGATTAGCATTGGTACTTAAGAAATTTAAAGACAATCCTAGGGGTGGGAATTCATATAAAGGCACTTACGAATTTTGTCAGGATAACATAACGTGTACAGTAAAACAACTATGACCTAGCATTTAGTCGAACGTCCATTGGTCTTAATAACTGTGAAAATGCTCTTAGGCATTGATTGTATAAGGGCAGTGATTTCATCTTCCGAGATTGATGCCCACTCCACTCGAATTGTGGTTTTCAGCTCGGCCAGATTCTCAAACTGTCGTCCACTGGATTTAAATCTGGACTTCCCTATGGCCAGCTCAGAAGTGAATTTCTTTACTTGAAACCACAACTTTGTCTCGGCAGCCCTGTAGAGTCCCAGCGTTACTGTGCTGCAATACGAACCAGTTCAGTTTCCAGCATTGCTGTATAATCATCGGACTTCATTTTGGGGTGCAGCCATGTTATGTTGGACGTGCCTTTAGCACAAAATGCTGCCCATATCATAACGTTGCCACCGTCAAAGCGTCTAATGCAAGTAATATTGAATACCATCATGCCCACCCAAATTACACTTCTTCTCTTCAATGAAAATTACTTTGTTCCGCTCTACGGTCTACGACATACGTTCTTCCGCAAACTTCAGCCTCCTTATTCGCTTTGTTAAAAGGTCGGTTATGCAGCCGTTTCTTGAATGCCAGATTCACGTCTTGAGACAGAATGTACCTAACGCGTCTAGAAGATACTGATAACTGCAAATGAGCCACTATTTGAGAGGAATACAAGCCTCTGACTTTCACTTTATTTATTGCAAATCAGCTACTATTGGAGAGGAACACAAACCGCTGACTTTCACTTTATGCAGAATCAAACGCGTATCTGATACTGATAATTTTTGTGTCCGACCATACTTGCCATTTTTGCCATACTGTACACCTAGTCTGACAAAATTATCAAGAATACAACTGGAGCGTATTAATTTCTTAGCAGTCTGCTAATTAGACATGCCCATTTCTTTGTAAGCCTTAATACTTGCTAGCTCGTCACCCAATAGGGGCTTTCCACGCGGCATTATCACAACTGCCTTAACGGCATTAGTAGACACACCTCCAAACTTTAACTGGAACTATTGACATTCACCATTGTGCACCTCACTTAGCGGACCTGCCTTTACACTTAATTCCGCCCCTTCCTATCCGAAAGACTACTTTGTTTCAATTTTTAAGTACTAAGCCTAATTATGATGGTAAAACGAGAATGTAATTTGTTTTGATTTGTTGTAAACTGTGTGAGAAACATGTGTTCAATACCAAATACGTAAATACAAATGTTTTTTCGACAAAGAACCACGTGCCTTTATATTAATTTCCGCTACAGTATATCTCTCTCCCACTCTCTCTTTTTCCTCCAATTGGCACATTCTCCTATGTCTCTCTCCCACTGTCACTGTCTTTAACCATTACTCACGCTTGTCGTTACCACTGTCTCTGTCTGTGACGATTTCATCGTCATTCTGTCCCGCTGCGATTGACTGCGTCCTATCCTTTTCCTCTCCCATTGCCATCCTCTCTTTCTTTCTCGCCTAAAATTTGCTGTCTTTCTCTTCAATCATCATTGCACCCGCTCCACACATGTGCTTGAGGATAACTGCTTGACCCCTAATCTCTGTGATTAGAAGAACCCGATGTTTGACACCTGAAAAATCTCATTTTCGCGCCCTGCGTTTTGCAAGATATTGGAACCGTGGTACCGATTGCTCTAGCTGAGCAATTATTTGTTCAAAGATAATGTCCCGAAGTTGTTAGCATCACACCTTTATTACGTTTTAAACAAATATGATCGCTTAAAACTAACTTTCAGTATACTTTTCAGCAACATCGTAGTCTCTACCACTGAGTTTATATAGTTCCCTTACGAGTCAAAGCCTGAAGTTACCTGCATCTTCATTTGTGTGTTCAGTGGCTTGACAAGTAATAAATGAATTCTGCATTGAAACATTAAGGGGAGGTTTACTATCTTTGGCCCGAAAAAATCATGTTCTTTGAGAATTTTTATCTCGGGATGTGTTATAGATATCAATGTCAAATTTGGTCAAAATGGTTATTGATATTTCCTCTACAAACTGGAATTTTTTCGACTCGACCGGAAATGTAGAAGAGCAAAGGCGGAAGTACTGTTGGAACGGAACAAAATTTCGATGTAGATCTCCAAGCGTGGTGTGTCACAGGTCAGTCGGCTCGTCTGAAATCAAAATTGAGTTGACGTTAGCGAAGTATTTAAGATTCTTTAGGAGTTGTACCTCGCTTAAGTTATTTGGACCATAGGAAACAAAATGGTGGCCATTTGAAAAAAATAGGGTTTTCTTCATCGATTTTGCGATTTCCTCGGGGAAGTAAAAATATTTATAGTTGATGGATCGGAATAAAAGTGGTACAGCTCCTAGACAATTTAGTTAGCTTCGTCTGAACAAAGAGTCATGCCAATAGGTTCAGTAGATCTGAAGTTACCATACCGCGCGATAAAAAAAAGTCATTTCGAGAAAAACGTAAAGTTTTGACTGCATATAAATGCAATATTATGCAACGTACGTCCAATCTGCTATTCCGGGTCCATAAACTAGTCCTTCCTCTTCCTCATAGAGGGCGTTCTGCTCGATCTGGGTCATCCCGCGCTGCTCCAGAGCCGCTCGTTCGGCCGGTGACAAGCGGTTTTCGGCCGCTTGTATCCGGTGGTCGTCCGAATGCTTGGCGAACTGCGTCCCAGGGTGACGTCTGTCGTTGTCATGGTCTTCAGAATTGCTGAAAACCCTTCGTTGAAGCTGCTCACTGCTAGGAAAGTCGCAATCTCCACAGTCTTCGCACCAAAATGCAAATGCTTGGGGACTAACTTTCAAACACACGCGTTCAAACTTTCATTTTAATTTTGTGTGTTTCTTCGCAGGCACTGATGCAATAACTCGTCCTCCGAAAGAAAAAAAACTGGTGCTTGAAAATGGCCGATTTCAGACACGTGAATTTTTTTTGTTCAACCGCGAATAACAAACATTTCCGTTCCGTATTCGGAAAAACCGTTTCAAGGGTGGATTCTAAACACTTTTATGGATCCGAAAATGCAATTTAAAAAAAATCGATTTTTTGAACTAAAAGATGGTAAACCTCCCCTTACGTAGTCTTCTAAAGATAGGACAACTACACACGATTCATTCGTTTCGAAAGCTCTACATTTTCCGAAGAATTACACGTAGCAGAGTGATTGATGCATTAATAGAAACGTAAACTCACCGAGTCTGCATTGTGCACACCACTTGGCGTTACGACTATAGTGCCTTAGCAAATTGGAGACACAGCAAGAAAAGATTTTTTGCGTGCTGCAGTATGGTAGACGTTTATTTGTTATAGCAGTGCACCGTGTATTCAGGATAAACTAGGAAAGAGAACAGCCATGTAAACGGAGCATTGTCCAGTGGTATCGACTGTTTAGGGACACCTGTTGCCTATATAAAGAGAACAGCGGTCGACTATGTGTGCCAGGTGCAGTTCTGGAGAGGATGAGAGAAGGTTTCGTACGAAGTCCTGAAAAAGAAAGAAAACAACGATTCACGCAAACCACGAACTTGGAATGCCGCTGCAAACTGTGCGGAAGATTTTGCGACCGGCGATTATATTTAAACCGTAACGTCTGCAGCTAGTGCAACAGTTAAAACTGGAAGTTTATAGCCGGCACCTTCAATTTTGTATCACATTGCAGAAAGCACTTGAGAATGAACATTTCGTCTCCGAGCTGATATTCAGCGATGAAGTAATTTTCCATTTAACTGGAAAGATTATTCACGACAGAGTGTGGACATGGAATACTGAAACTCTTCTTGATATTCTAACACATGAACAAAATTCGCCGAAGGTTAATATCTTCTGTGCAACGTCACAGACGAAGCGGTATGGTCCGCTTTTCTTCTGTGAGAAGACTGTCACGGGTACCTATTACTTCCATTTGTTGTGGTTGTTTCCACAACTGACTGCTGATTCCGAGAATTTCGAACAATACGGGATACCCCTCATTGGGGCATCAATTTGCGTCGCTCTATTAGGCTTAGTAATGAAGATGACGCTGCTATTTTCCCTTGGCCTTCCGGTCACCTCACTTCTACCCGGATACATTAAGGACAGCGTTTACTTTGAGGCATCTCCATATGTCTCTTCGTTGACTTTCGGGGCTGATACCCACCTTTACATTTGTCAAGAGCGTAGCTTACAGTCAATAAAATTCTTCTGGATTTGAGGCCGCATTGTCAACCATAAAATTCCAACGTTTCGGCAACTGTTGCAAGGCGCCTTCCTCTGGGTGTATTACTAACAAATTGACAGTGGCAAAGGCTGCGGAAGCCTAGTTTACAGCGTAGATTACGTTTCGATGCTCCTATAAATACGAACGGAGAGGAATATGATCAGCTGGGTGATATATCTGGCAGCCATAGTGATGCTTCAATACTAAATTACCGTGTCTGAACTGTATTTCACATCTAAATCGTTTTCCATGTTTGCTAGATATGCAGGGTGAGTGAGGAAGAAACGTACATGCTTTGAGGGGTGATACTAGTGGTGATTCTGAACAAAAAACGTCTAATAAATACACTCCTGGAAATGGAAAAAAGAACACATTGACACCGGTGTGTCAGACCCACCATACTTGCTCCGGACACTGCGAGAGGGCTGTACAAGCAATGATCACACGCACGGCACAGCGGACACACCTGGAACCGCGGTGTTGGCCGTCGAATGGCACTAGCTGCGCAGCATTTGTGCACCGCCGCCGTCAGTGTAAGCCAGTTTGCCGTGGCATACGGAGCTCCATCGCAGTCTTTAACACTGGTAGCATGCCGCGACAGCGTGGACGTGAACCGTATGTGCAGTTGACGGAATTTGAGCGAGGGCGTATAGTGGGCATGCGGGAGGCCGGGTGGACGTACCGCCGAATTGCTCAACACGTGGGGCGTGAGGTCTCCACAGTACATCGATGTTGTCGCCAGTGGTCGGCGGAAGGTGCACGTGCCCGTCGACCTGGGACCGGACCGCAGCGACACACGGATGCACGCCAAGACCGTAGGATCCTACGCAGTGCCGTAGGGGACCGCACCGCCACTTCCCAGCAAATTAGGGACACTGTTGCTCCTGGGGTATCGTCTCCATGAAGCTGGGCTACGGTCCCGCACACCGTTAGGCCGTCTTCCGCTCACGCCCCAACATCGTGCAGCCCGCCTCCAGTGGTGTCGCGACAGGCGTGAATGGAGGGACGAATGGAGACGTGTCGTCTTCAGCGATGAGAGTCGCTTCTGCCTTGGTGCCAATGATGGTCGTATGCGTGTTTGGCGCCGTGCAGGTGAGCGCCACAATCAGGACTGCATACGACCGAGGCACACAGGGCCAACACCCGGCATCGTGGTGTGGGGAGCGATCTCCTACACTGGCCGTACACCACTGGTGATCGTCGAGGGGACACTGAATAGTGCACGGTACATCCAAACCGTCATCGAACCCATCGTTCTACCATTCTTAGACCGGCAAGGGAACTTGCTGTTCAAACAGGACAATGCACGTCCGCATGTATCCCGTGCCACCCAACGTGCTCTAGAAGGTGTAAGTCAACTACCCTGGCCAGCAAGATCTCCGGATCTGTCCCCCATTGAGCATGTTTGGGACTGGATGAAGCGTCGTCTCACGCGGTCTGCACGTCCAGCACGAACGCTGGTCCAACTGAGGCGCCAGGTGGAAATGGCATGGCAAGCCGTTCCACAGGACTACATCCAGCATCTCTACGATCGTCTCCATGGGAGAATAGCAGCCTGCATTGCTGCGAAAGGTGGATATACACTGTACTAGTGCCGACATTGTGCATGCTCTGTTGCCTGTGTCTATGTGCCTGTGGTTCTGTCAGTGTGATCATGTGATGTATCTGACCCCAGGAATGTGTCAATAAAGTTTCCCCTTCCTGGGACAATGAATTCACGGTGTTCTTATTTCAATTTCCAGGAGTGTATATGCCCTTTTCTTAACCATTTCCGGGTAAACCAATGAAAACAACTAGGAACGGGAAACGTGTAGCGTCGTCCTTGTATTGTATTGTATTGTATGTTAACAGGGGACCTAGAATCGACGGAGAGGCTCCGTCCCCGCCGCAGCCGTAGTGGTCCACAACCCCACGATGACTACCGCAGTCCACTTCACCCCTCCGCCACCCCACACCGAACCCAGGGTTATTGTGCCTTTCGGCCCTCGGTGGACCACCCAGGGAACGTCTCACAACAGACAAGTGTAACTCCTATGTTTGCGTGGTGGAGTAATGGTGGTGTACGCGCACGTGAAAATCTTGTTTGCGCAGCAATAACCGACATAGTGTAACTGAGGCGGAATAAGGGGAACCAGACCGCATTCGCCGAGTCAGATGGAAAACCGCCTAAAAACCAGACTGGCCGGTTCACCGGACCTCGACACAAATCCGCCGGGCGGGTTCGTGCCGTGGACCAGGCGCTCCTTCCCGCCCGGAAAGCAGTGCGTTAGACCGCACGGCCAACCGGGCGGGCAGCGTCGTCCTTACTAACCGTGTCAGTAAGCAGTTCACTTGCGCATTGTACAGTTGTTTACCTCAAGTCCCAGTCCGACAGTGCACGGTACTACAGTGTTGTTAGGTGAACAAGGAATACAGTTTTGTGTAGTGAAAACGCCACGGATCTTCCCACATGCAGAGTATGCTGACATGGTGTTTGTCTATGGATTGTCCAATGGGAATTCCAGAGCTGCTAGGCGAGAATACCAACAACGATTTCCGAATCGCAGAGTGCCAGATAGCAGGGAGTTTTGCAGGGTGTTTCACGGATTGCGGGGGCGTGGTACACTGCAATCGTAAATGTTGTCTCTGAACGTCCCGTACAACAAACTCTTAATGAAGCTGAGAACGTTCTTCAAGTAGTGGGACGCATCACTACTACTAGCTCTAGAAGAATTACTGCCCAACTTGATATTCCAGAAACACAAGTGATACGCCCAGTCCACGAGCACGGTTTGTATCCCTTTCATCGGCAGAGTGTACATCTGCATGAAGGAGATGCTGGGTCCCGGCAAGAATTCTGTCAGTAGATCATTGCCAATGAGCGATTAATTCCACATATTCTGTTCACTGATGAGTCAACATTTACCCGTAACGGAATCAACAACACTCGCAACTCTCATGTATGGGCAAATGAAAATGTGCACGCTACTGTGAAAACTAGTTTTCAACGATGTTTCTCAGTCAACGTGTGGTGCTGTGTTATTGATGAACAACTCATCGGTCCAGTTGTTTTAGATATCCGTCTTACTGGGGCACGGTATCTTGAGTTTCCTCAAAATGTGGTACCAGAATTCGTGGAGGATATCCCTTTGGCAACACGAGTTCGTATGTACTTTCAGCATGGCGGAGCTCCTACACATTCCGTACAGCCAGTGACACAGTATCTCAACACAACGTGTCCTGCTCGTTGGCTCGGTCACCGTGGAGTCATTGCTTGGCCACCGAGGTCATCCGATCTGACCTCAATGGATTACTTTTTGTGGAGGTGGATGCAGGGCAACGTCTACAAGCGCAGATGGACACGAGAGAGGAACTTGTTGCTCGTATTTTACATGCTTGTGCCCAGTTAAAGGAATGCAAAACTGAGCTCCGATCGCCGACACAACACCTGTCTGCAACAGCAGCAACATGCATTGAAGTTGACGGTGGACTGTTTGAACGTCTTCTGTGAGGATACGTACACAATTAAACAAACCATAACATAACAGTATCTTAATTTATCGTCACCTGCACCTTTCCCGTTCCTACC
The DNA here is from genome assembly GCF_023864345.2 of Schistocerca serialis cubense. Classification (NCBI taxonomy): domain Eukaryota; kingdom Metazoa; phylum Arthropoda; class Insecta; order Orthoptera; family Acrididae; genus Schistocerca; species Schistocerca serialis. The sequence continues at coordinate 171,661,574 of NC_064644.1, forward strand.
TGTTTTCATTGGTTTACCCAGAGACTGTTAAGAAAAGAGCATATGTTTATTAGAAGTGTTTTGTTCAGAATCACTAGAAGTATCACCCGTCAAAGCATGTACCTTTTCTCCTGACTCACCCTGTATATTAAGAGTTTAACTTGATACAGAAAACAGTCATCATATATCTGCATTGTCACCATACTTTTTCCTTGTGCCGTATCTCTCTCTGGTTTTCTATCTGTCAGTGTGTGTGCCATCTGCTGGGGTGTCAGTACGTCTTTGGAATTTGGTAAATTTCTCTGTATGTAGGGACGGCTTAGCCACCTCTTGTGTGTAGCGATGAGTGGCTCTTCTGGTTCAGAGTGACACCGGCGAGTGATGATTCGTAGCTCTTGCTAAGCTGGCACGGGTAGAACATGCATGTTGTCTTGTGTGACGGCCTCTCGGCCGAGATAGGGGCTATGGGAGAGCAGAGAGTAGCCTCACTGCTCTGGGAATCGTCGAAGAGGTAACATCTAGTTTTAGTCCTTAGTGTTGTAATTTTGTGATGTTTCAGCTTAACTGAGTTTTTCATTCGTTTCCTAGTAGGTTTCAGCTATTGTAGAATAACTCGGGATACCTTGCGTAGGCAGGAAGTGAGAATAATTTCGTAAATTTTGGAATTTGTAGCAGGTTTTCTGTGCACCCTATAACTTTGCGGTTGTGAGGCATGAGGTCACAAGGATCTAGGAGTGTGACTAGACTACTGAATAAATCTTGTAACTGATTTGGGCAGTGCGTATAGTTTAAATAATTCTACAATCTTATTTAAAATAAGGCTACCGTGTTCTGTGCTGATTTGAGTGAGTTTTCTTTGTGCATAATTGGTACCCGTTACCAAGTGTTTTCTTCGTGAGATAGTGCTTTAACATTCTGTGCAAGTAACTGAAACTGTTTCCTTGCTTAAGTAAATTCTCGAGCTTTATTGTTTCATTGTTGGCCGGAGTGGCCGAGCGGTTCTAGGCGCTACATTCTAGAGTCGAGCGACCGCTACGGTCGCAGGTTCGAATCCTGCCGCGGGCGTGGATATGTGTGATGTCCTTAGGTTAGTTAGGTTTAGGTAGTTCTAAGTTTTAGGGGACTGATGACCTTAGAAGTTGGGTCCCATAGTGCTCAGAGCCAATTGTGGTGTCACCGCCAGACACCACACTTGCTAGGTGGTAGCTTAAATCGGCCGCGGTCCATTTAGTACATGTCGGACCCGCGTGTCGCCACTGTGTGATCGCAGACCGAGCGCCACCACAAGGCAGGTCTCGAGATACGAGATGGCACTCGCCCCAGTTGTACGACGACTTTGCTAGCGACTACACTTACGAAGCCTTTCTCTCATTTGCCGAGAGACAGTTAGAATAGCCTTCAGCTAAGTCCATGGCTACGACCTAGCAAGGCGCCATTAGCCTTACATAGTTTGAAAGTTATCATACGAAATGTCGCATCAAGAATGCTGTATTCACATCAAAGAATAAAAGATAAGTATTCGAGGAGCTGCATACTTTTCTTATTAGAATTCACTACTTGTCCTGTTCCAGAATTCACGCCCGTCTGCGTTAGATAGCGTGCCTTTCGGCCTCCTTTATCTACAAGGTGTTGGCACATTTGCCAACACATCACCAATATTGTTTGATTTCGTGATTTTTCTTGCCGTGATTTTTGTTACATTTCATCGGTATTTCTTCGTAATGCATAGCTAAGTGGTTATTAGTGATTGTCGTTGGCTCGTACCTCATGGAAGAATTGTCCACAGGACGTAGTTCCGATTCATTGTTGTATATTGCAATCTAGCGTTAATTTAGAGATTTTGGAATAACTTTCTATTAAATTATTCGACTATCGAGGCTAGTCTCTCTCTAACGCTATTTAGACCTTATTTCCTTTATTGAGTTACTGAACAGCTTCTTTCTCTGTGAAGGGTGGTTGGTCTGACTGTGCATGTGTAGTCCGTCTTCTCCACGGCACTCCCGATTTCAAATGATCGTGATATTCGTGCATGTTCTTCAGTCCGTATTACTGGCAATACATATTACAGCACTCCATAGTAGAGTAAGGTTTCTCTATTTACGTTTTTCTTATGCTTCCGTTTTTAAGAGTTAATACTGATATAAATGTATAATGAAAGGGATTGCTGACGTTCAATGACTCACCCGCTACTTATCTAAGCCCCTCTTCCAGGCCAGCTTAGCACATACGTGTATGATTTTTAATATATTTAAGAGCATTTCCCAAGCTCATTCTCCTACAGAATTAATCAAGAGTTATCAAGATATATCAAAATTCTGTCAATTTTTCCTGAATTGAGGCCATCCACTGTTTTTTTCCCTTCCACGTAAATGTTCAGGGTAATTAAATGGTAAGTCAGTTCAGATGGCCACCCGTGATATCTTCTGTAATAAAATCCCAATTTAAATTCACTTGATGGTGTACCAGGGTACGTAACAGAATAACTTTCCATGAAGCAACAGGCACGTTACAGCGTACCTCTACTGCCAAGGCCACTGGAACACCTCAAACAACGTGTCAGTGCTGTTGTGATGGCGACTGACAGGATGTTCCTGCACAAAGAATGCAGTGAGCATGAACGTCGCTTGGAAGAGAAAGAATCGTAGAGGGCTGAGCCCCTCCTGTTTCTCGAAGCACAATAAATAACTGTCGAGCCAATTTGTCACCCAGATTAACAGTCGCCTTAATTGTATACAATGCATTAAGACTTGTCTTAGTTGATCTTGATACAACTCTCCTGGTACTTCTAATTTCAGGGTTCCTTTCATATGCATTTCCTCTTCAAATCCCGATTGGTAGGAGTTGAAAACAAATAAGCTAATCTCATCTACAAATTTTCGGACCGATTCTGTAGTTTTCTGTGCATAGTGAAGTGATGCTTTTTTAGAAAGTTTGTTATCTTACGTTTTCCAATTGTGTAGCGTTGCTTGAAGTTACGTAACCATTCACTGCTTCCCTTGAAATCACTGTAATCTATTTCGCGCTCAGTGTGCATAATGTTGTATGTCACTATCAAGCACATCTTGTAAATTTTATCGAACGTCCATGCAACACGCAAATACCTGTTTTTGTAACAATTGCGCCTTAGCCTCCCTTGAAGATCCGTAGTTTTTCTTACGCACTACACGGTCATAGTGGTGCAGACTTATTCGAGATCTCTTCATATTTGCTCTTTTATTATACTGCAGATGGTCTTCACATGTACGCAAATATGTTTAATACCAGTTCCTTGAGCAACGGGATATGTGGCCCCTGTCCGACAAGGACGATGAACCACATGGTTGTACATCTATTTCAGTATCACTTTCACTTGTTAAGCACCTGTCTTCATCATAGTACTCGTCAAGTATATTGTCTACACAGTCGAGTGCATACGACACCACACATCCCAATGACTTACCTTGCAGAAACGCTAATATTTCATCTGCCACTTCTATCTCACTTTGAGAAATTCCTTGGGTTCCTTTCTGACGGATTGTCAACTTTGGCAACTGTTGTTGTTGTAGATATAATGCACTTTTTGCTCTTTTTATCGTTACCATTACTCTGCTTTGCATCAACACCACTAGCGCAGTAGCAGTGTTGTAAGTTACTCGCCAACTAAGCAGTTCAGCCTCAATCTGTGCTTACCATTGGATACCCGTAGTCCCGACCGCTGTCGCCATTAGCAGCCAATATTGTGGTTTCATGGTAGACAATATGTGCGGCGTCGAATGCCGTAAATATCATTGACTTTTTGCGACCTCACAAGCAAGAAGTTCCTTGTCAGAGGGAGCTTTAATCACTCTCATTACACTTAAGGTTGGTAGGAAATTAGATTGTTATTCAAATTCACGAGGGCAGAGAGAGACACTTCCTTCCCCGGTTAGTTTGAAAACGGAGTTTCTTACACGGCAGTTACATCTCTACTGCAAAGATACTCTGATAAGCGAAAGCATTATGACCACTGCTCTCCGCGAGATTGAACGTAACCTAATGGCGATTAGGTCACGTCACACGGTTAGGACAGTACATCAGTGGAGCATAGACGAATGAGGAATCATTCTAGAGGGGGAGCTCTGAGCACTATGCGACTTAACTTCTGAGGTCATCAGTCGCCTAGAACTTACAACTAACTAAAAAGGACATCACACACATCCATGCCCGAGGCAGGATTCGAACCTGCGACCGTAGCGGTCGCTCGGTTCCAGGCTGTAGCGCCAGAACCGCACGGCCACTCCGGCCGGCAGTCATTCTAGAGACGATAAGAATCGCAAATGAGAGAATCCACTGAGAGATTATTACAGGCCTGCGACTGGGAACGAGCGCCTCAGAAAGGGCGAAGTATAGTGGAATTTATTTCCATTTGTGCCCATTATGTCTGGGGCGCCATCTTGGAGCCAAGCCAAAATTTGACGTATTATTGAATTATTGTTGATTGTTTAGGCAACTCCTGATTCAAATCATACTGAACAAGTAACATTCGCACTGCTTTATACTTAGTTAAAGATGGAAACTGAGAAATATGAAATAAATGAACGGTTTTGGGAATATGTAGGTTGTAATAAGAAAGAAAGATTTGCTATTACACATTTAATTCGATCAATACTTGTTCCTATCAATGAATGCAACGGACGAGGTTATGATGTGATATTATAGCGTCTAGTAAAGGGGCTCAGACACATTTTCATCTGTGAAACCCTCTTGCAAAATTTTCTCTGTGCTGTTGTCATACCCTGATGTGGAGTACTGCAGCTAGCTGAAAGCTGTGATGAAGCAGGTACTTTTTTCGGAGTGACTCAACTTCTTTACAACACGTTCAGTAGCAGTGCACACCAATTGGAAATTATGAAACACTGCTATAAGTTATTTATATTCCAGGTTTGATATGGAGTGCTCGGATTGACACTGGAGTATCAATTTCAGCTCATTTGGATAAGATTGCAGATGCTGTTGAAATATTCTCAGCTGCATAAAACTGTTAAACTTATCAGCTAAAACACATTCTGTGGTACGGTGTGTTTTGGTTTATCTGAAGTCATTAAACTGTTCAATCATGCCATCAATTTAGATGGTGGTGTTGGTACCAACTGGTTCCAGAAGCAAATTACTACAAGCTCGAAATAGTAGCAGTGATGCTGCGGTAAGACACTTTCAGATCTTATTAAATGACTTGAAATATCTTCGCGATAAATGGATCACCATACTCCCTGTTGCAAATGCAATTAATGTCGATCCAAAACTTCTGGAGGTGCACACTAAGAAGAGGAAATCAATTCATGACGAAAATAGGAGTGGAGTGGCAGATGTGAATACAGAAGATTTATTCAAGATAAATGTACTGGGTGACGCAGAATAACGGGAATGTTTGCAATGAGTAATGGCAGCCATGGGTAGCTGGCAGCACTGTGGGTTCTTGACAATGAGTAAACAGTCCGCCATTTAGTAATCATGGATCAGTTGAATGGACAACACTGTGCGTTACCCATAGAAATGTTTTATAAGAACAATGATAGTTTGGTAGTGGTGCAGAAAGAGTTTCGACGTCTTTATAATTTAGGACGACATGATGCCATTCCATCGAAACAGGCTATAAAATTTTGGATTAATGACTTTGAAGAGACTGGATTTGTCCTCAAGAAAAAACCAACAGCATGAGTAAGAAGCGTGCGTTCTCCAGCGAACATTGATGTTGTACGCGAGTCTCTTACTACGGCCTTCAATTCGTAAGCAAGCAGCAGTACTTGGAATGTCCCGGGAGATTGATCGCAGAATTCTTCAGTTTGATTTAAAATTTACTCCTTACAAGCTACAGATGGTGCAAAAATTGAAGGACTACGATTGCCAGCTAAGATTAGTCAACAAATAACAAAAATAAACAATAACGATGAATTTCTAAACAAGTTGTGGATGTCAGATGAGGCTCATTTTCATCTCACAGGTTATGTGAATAAACAGAACTACCGTTACTGGGCAAACACATATCCCAATGACGTTAATGAGCGTCATTTACACGCTCGTAAAGCAACAGTATGGTGTGGTGTTTCATGACATGGTATTATCGGACCGTATTTTTTCGCAAATTATCAGGGAAACACCATAACTGTCAATGCCAATCGTTACGTGGATATGTTAAGAACTTTCGTTACACCTGCATTGAACAATTTCCCAAACGTTCCAGAAGGCTGGTTTCAGCAGGACGGAGGGACATCACACCCTGCGCGGCAATCAATGGCATTTGTGCGAAAATCGTTTGGCAACCGTGTGATCTCACGATTCGGAACATTCCCTGGCCCCCTGAATCGCCAGATTTATCCGTTTGGGATTCTTTCTTGTGGGTATACCTCAAGAGCAAAGTCTACAGGACTCGACCAGATGAGTTAAACAGAATTCGGGGTGCAATTCACAGTATCCCTGTTGAGATGTTGCAGCGGTCAATGAGGAATCTCAACAGTAGATTTCACGAATGTCTTCGTAGAAGAGGACGCCATATAAAGGACGTAATTTAAAAAAAAATGATAAAAGCCATCAACGTTTCATAAGTTGCAAAGTTGTAAGGTTTCAATTACTATGAATGCAATTTCTTTCCTTCATCACTTCTAGTTTTATTGGATTTTGGAAATGTTCCAGTTTTTCTGTGACACTATGCATTATATGCCATTATTGGCATTCTAGTATCTAACTTGAAAGCCTGATATGAAACTGTTTAGATTGTAGATGAAACACATTGACGGGGAAAATATGCATCACCAAGGAGTTGTGCAACGTAAACGAAAGCTGATAGTCGTTTTTCTATATTTGAAAGATGATGTCTATTTACATTTAGCGTCTGTCGCATAGGAGTGGCGTTAGTAATGCTACTATGAAGAAGCAAATCAGGTTTACTTTAAAGTCACGCTGTAACGGTCATGATCGATAGTTACCTTTCAGGTTGGACGAAGTGAGTTCGTGCTAGTCAAAAATGTCTTTAAGGCGACAAAGACGCCATTATTTACATGTTACTCAGTTTGAACGTGGTTGTGTAACAAGACTACAGGAACACTGGATATTCCCTCTGCTATATTGTAGAAAGACTTGGCAGGAATGCAACCACTGTACATGATTGCTGGCAGAGGTGGTCACGAGAACGTACGGTCGCAAAAATACATGGCTCCAGACGGCCACGTGGAGCTACCGAGAGGGAAGACGATGGTGTTCGGTGTGTGGCTCTGGAGCATCATGCTGCATCTGCAATTTGAGCATCAGTTGCCACCACAGTGACACAACGAGCTGCTACAAATTGGTTACGTCATGGACAGTTCCGAGCCAGGCGCCTTGTAGCGTGCACTCCACTGACCCCAACCCACTGACATTTATGACTTTAGTGGTGTCGAGCGACATCATACTGGTGGGCAGGATGGAGGTCTGTTGATTTTTCTGGTGAAAGCTGGCTCTGGCTCGTTGTCACCGATGACCGTTTGTTGGTTAGAAGAGTCGAAGGCCTGCTGCCAACCTTTTTGCGAGCTAGACACACTGAACTGGCCTGGGGTGCGATTTCGTATGACACTAAGAGTACACTCGTGGTTATCCCATGCACCGTATCTGCAGATCTGTTAGTCACTCTGACGATTTGACCTTTTGTGCTGCCAATCTTGAACCGCATTCCAGGGGGTGTTTTTCAACAAGACAACACTCGCCCACATACATCTCCTGCAACCCAACATGTTCCACGATATGTTTACTTGGTCTGTTCGATCACCAGATCTTTCTCTAATCGAGCACATGCGGGAGATCATCAGACGACAGTGTCATCCACAAACAGCATTAATCGTCCCTGTATGGATCGACCAAGTGCAACAGGCTTGGAACTCCGAATACAGACTGTCATCCGGTACCTGTATAACACAATGCATGCATGTCTACATGCCTGTATTCAACATTCTGGTGGTTACATCGGTTATTAATTTACCAGCATCTCGTATTTGCAATGACTCGCGCTTACATTATCCTGTGATTTCACAATGTTAACCACCTAAATATGTTATCGAGACAAATGTATTCTCGAAATTTCCTCACATTACACTATTTTTTGGTGTTGCTGTTTTTTCCCCGTCAATGTATTTGGGTCTTATGAAAATACTCAGACACGACTGGCGATCAGGTCGCTGAGGTATTCAAGTTATTTATGAATGAAAACCACTGTGATGTCACAATAGATTTAGAAGAAGAAATTAAATATTTGAAAACACTTCATAATTTAAACTTTGAATACATTGGTTTGGAACCATTAGGACTCTTGAATAATATAAACGAGCTTAAAAATTTAAGCTTGTTTACGAATGTATGTGTAGCTATGCATCTCTTTCAGTGAAGTAGAAAAGTCAGTCAGCACTCCGGTTCGTGTGAAAAGTTGTCTCAGGTCAACTATACATCAATAGTGTCTCACATATTGGGGAACAGTGGCAACTGGATATAATTTGGTAAGTCAAGTAGACTTTGATGCTGTGATTCGAGCATTTCCTGAATGAATGGCTCGCAAAGCGTCATTGATGGTCTTATATGCAAGTAGATTATAATTATAATATGCTACCCGTTGCACCACTCATTGTGGTTTACATGCGGATGCGTTGAGGTCTGTCCACTGAAATATGTGGACACGCCAGGGATAGAGTGGCGACAGAAGACTGTATCTCAGGGTTACTGGCACCAGACTTTTCGTGAATGCAAAAATCCGTGTAATACTCAGCGTTTTGTTTTAAAAAGAAGTCAGAGTAAATTAAACCAATTAAAAAAATTAAATGGAGCATACATTCATTTTAAAATAGTTCATTATTGAGTAGCATCTGAAGCATAGCTTGAATATTTGTCAGTCGAATCAACTTTCTTCCTTGCCATTTAGGTCAATGTTGAACTATCATCCACTTCCTTAGCTGTAGTGATTTTGGACTACTGACAACTATCAACGTCACTACTTGTCACGCCAGTTTGTTGCTATTGTTTCAATCTCCTATTCCACGAAAGCGTCATGGTGCTAATATTCTTTCTTGATATGTTTGACTTTTGCACAGTAATTCATGATTCATCTGACTGGTGTGTCAGTTCTTTCGAAACTGCAATGGGAAACTGGAGACGTGGTTCAGGACAATTCTTTCCGATACTCTATATGGTTTTGATTGTAATAGAGCATTTTACAGGGCGTATAATAATAGCTACTCCTAATAGAGGACATGAAGTCAAATATTTTTCTTAATAAAGTGATGTCCAGTACTGCGTCGTTTTAAAATTGCACTGGGACGAAGGACATGAAAAAGAGAAGAGCCCTTTCAATCCTTCACCCCCTTTCCACTCTCCCACAACCCCCGCCCCCCCCCCCCCCATCTCCTCACTCACAATTTCATTTCACTTTTTGCCCCACTGCCCCACACCTTCTCCTGTAACTCACATTCCATCACACTGCTATACACTTATGTCGATTCATCACGCTTTCTCCCTCACCTACACTGGAAAAAAAATCCTCCACCACTACTTCTTCCCTGGTCTTATACAGTATTGAATACACAGAAACATTAGCAGAATTACACTTACACAACAATAAAAAAATAAAAAAAGTTATAGGTCAAAGACAAAGTAGTGGAAAAGTTACGTTTGTAACACTACAAAACACAAACCACAACACATATTTACAAGTACGAAAACAAATCGAATACAGTGATGTGCATAAAAGTGTGTTGTGAGAAACATAAGAAATGCGTAGTGCTGCAGAACAACTAAACATTAGGCCAAAATTATCAGTGTCTAACACAGAAAAGCAACGATGTGCTAATCGATGGCATTTCCCGATTTAAGAGAGAAATCGAGCGAAAACCACCGTAAGTACAAATCAACACATTCTTAACGAACTGTTCTTCGATGTAAAAGCAAATCAAAATGTAAATAATTTAATAACAGGCCACTGATTGTGCTTCACCTCAATAAAGTGAAACGAGTCTGGTGAAAAAAATCACGCATTTTTGTAGTTGCAATGACAGAACAAAAATACCCTCAAGAACATGTGTATGCGTTAACTTACATAAACAACAAATAAGTACACGTCATACAAGGTTGACACAAAATCTCTCGCCTTTTGTTTTTTCTCCATACTTTCCTCTTCGATAGCAACCCATCAAAAGTGCTTGGCTTATTCGTTGTATCAAGAAAGAGTAAAAATGTTATGCGTAATGTTTTTTTAAATTTGCGTCTTTGGGGTTGTACGTAATTTTTGGCAATCATTTTAAGTTATTTTCAGGCATGCTAAGACGTTTGTGGACCACTTTCTGTTACTACAGTACCTTTGAGGGTACATTTGTATAGGCTTGAGGTGCCCATTGTATAGCTAGAGTGCGTCACAAATTTTTATTGGTGAAAAAATGTTGAGTAAAAGCATAGTTTTGTGTCCTTAGAATCTTGAAATGACCCCAGAACCCTTGCCGTGTATTCACTACGTCAATTGAAACTACATTTACGTTTTTCACTGGACATCGTGTGCATAATTCACTGCGTAAATAAGACAACTTTGAACCTCTGGATCTCGATAAAGAATAATGATATCGAAAAAAGTTTTGACGACCCCAGAGAATATCATCTTAAGAATATTCCGACGTTCAGACATTAATAGAAGTTATAGAAGTGGTCATCCCCAATTTCTGTTCTCAAATATCGTGGTTTTATGGTGTTTTATAAGGAACTGTCCATGAACAAATGGTGCTTTTATAAACCGCCTAAACTCCGCCCTAGACCACACCTAATGCAGAAGAATCGACTGATTTTCTCACTTGGGAAAGTGTGTAAGGTTTGAATTTTGACACTGTACTGCTGAATAGCTACAGAATACCATTTCTTCCGATGGATATACTAATGGTCGCTAAACTGAGGGCTATTCAAAACAGTTGACCTCTTATCTCTGTGATCAATAGAACCCGAGGTATGATGTAGGATTTCCTACACTTATTACGTACCCTCAGCTCCCAAAACGTTATTGTAATTCAAATGGTCAGGATGAACAGGGCACTGAAATGAAATATTGCTCTTTTTGGACTTAATTTATCACAGATCCAACAAGTGCTTTCACAGAATTAGCATACAGATCAGACTTTTAAAAAAAAAGGCAAAACGAAATACAGTGACAGATGATACTGATGTCTGGAAAGGGGTTCAAGCTAGAACGATGCCACTCTCAAGGTAATAGCAACAGCGCTTTCTGACTATATGTGAGGTACTGACCGAGATTGTCAACCGCTAGCTGAACATCAATACGACATATATTAGTTGAAATACAGGGCTGCAGATCAGATAGACTCTCCTCACGGAAGACAAAGTCCTCAGACAAAGATTGCTAATAAATCCGGACTGCCGATATGCTCACCACTGAACTGCTGAATGGGCGATGTGGAGACTGGCCGTAGGTGCACAACTGAAAAGGTCACGGCCGGCGTACCCTCGCGCCGAGACGTGCAGAGAATCAGCGCTGGCGCGCCGAAAAAACCAAGACTGTCCTCTGTGGAGGCTCTCCGCCATTTAGCCGAGCGTAAAGCGTACCTCGACGGATCTGTCCAGACTGTCCTTTGCGATGGGCATCCACCGAATGCACGAAAATCTCTCCTCTCTTCCCTACTCGACACGAAATACACGTGGAGTCGCCAAAAATTGTCCCCTTGTGACCAGGCGGCCCACTCAAATGCGCCAATGGCGTACTAGTAACGCCGAGCCAGATCTTCCGCCGAAACACGGCAGAGTGTTATTCCTCCAATGAGAATGTTTGCCAACAAAATCTATGTTTTCCCCTACTACACTTGGCGCCAGAGAAATGATCGTGCATTAAACGCCTGCAGCAGACAATGCTGTCCTTCAAGAGCAAATACACTACTGGCAATTAAAATTGTTACACCAAGAAGAAATGCAGATGATAAACGGGTATTCATTGGACAAATATATTATACTGGAACTTACATGTGATTACATTTTCACGCATTTTGGGTGGATAGATCCTGAGAAATCAGGCCTTGATACGCCTGCGCAGTGAGTCAAATAGAGCTTGGATGGCGTGTAACGGTAGAGCTGCCCATGCAGCTTCAACACGATACCACAGTTCATCAAGAATATTGATTGGCGTATTGTGACGAGCTAGTTGCTCGGCCACCATTGACCAGACGTTTTCAATTGGTGAAAGATCTGGAGAATATGCTCGCCAGGGAAGCAGTCGAGCCGGCCGAAGTGGCCGCGCGGTTCTGGCGCTGCAGTCTGGAACCGCGAGACCGCTACGGTCGCAGGTTCGAATCCTGCCTCGGGCATGGATGTGTGTTCTGTCCTTAGGTTAGTTAGGTTTAACTAGTTCTAAGTTCTAGGGGACTAATGACCTCAGCAGTTGAGTCCCATAGTGCTCAGAGCCATTTGAACCATTTTTGAAGCAGTCGAACATTTTCTGTATCCAGAAAGGCCCGTACAGGATCTGCAACACGCGGTCGTGCGTTATCCTGCTGAAATGTAGGGTTTCGCATGAATCGAATGAAGGGTAGATCCACGGGTCGTAACACATCTGAAATGTAGCGTGCGCTGTTCAAAGTGCCGTCAATGCGATCAAGAGGTGACCGAAACGTGTAACCAATGGCACCCCATACCATCACGCCGGGTGATGCGCCAGTGTGGCGATGACGAATACACGCTTCCAATGTGCGTTCACCGCGATGTCGCCAAACTCGGATGCGACCATCATGATGCGGTAAACAGAACCTGGATTCATCCGAAAAAATGACGTTTCGCCATTGGTGTACCCAGGTTCGTCGTTGAGTACACCGTCGCAGGCGCTCTTGTCTGTGATGCAGCGTCAAGGGTAACCGCAGCCATGGTCTCCGAGCTGATAGTCCATGCTGGTGCAAACGTCGTCGAACTGGTTGTTGTCTTGCAAACGTCCCATCTGTTGATTCAGGGATCGAGACGTGGCTGCACGATCCGTTACAGCCATGCGGATAAGATGCCTGTCATCTCGACTGCAAGTGATACGAGGCCGTTTGAATCCAGCACGGCGTTCCGTATTACCCTCCTGAACCCACCGATTTCATATTCTGCTAACACTCATTGGATCTCGACCAACGCGAGCAGCAGTGTGGCGATACGATAAACCGCAATCGCGATAGGCTACAATCCGATCATTATCAAAGCCTGAAACGTGATGGTAGGCATTTCTCCTCCTTACACGAGGCATCAAAACGACGTTTCACCAGGCGACGCCGGTCAACTGCAGTTGGAAACTTTCCTCATGTCAGCACGTTGTAGGTGTCGGCACCGGCGTCAACCTTGTGTGAATGCTCTGGAAAGCTAATCATTTGTATATCACAGCATCTTCTTCCTGTCGGTTAAATTACGCGTCTGTAGCACGTCATGTTCGTGGTGTAGCAATTTTAATGGCCAGTAGTGTAATAAAGGTCAGCGACCGTCTATATATCGCTCACCCGAGGTGCGCACAATACATCTCCGGAACACATGCCGCTGGCCAATTTCCATCTGAAAATCGGGCCGCCCCCGTCGGTCCACTTTATGACGAAATACCACTGCCGGCGCTCACATGCAAGGTGGTCACAGTTTTGTCGACGAGCGGGTGGATTCTTTTAAGAGCCTACGGCTGTTTCTTTAACTCCTGCCGCCCTGGCCACATCACCCCTTCCTTCATCGTCGGTACAGAAAAAATCTAGTGCCACAACAGTTATTGCTAGCGACATAGAAGCTCTGTCATTCCTGGTCGTACCTACAATTACTCGTCCCGAGGGCTCGCTACGTATCTCGTACGCGCTCGTACGTGCCAGTACATCTCCTGTCGTCTTAGCCGCAGATAAGGATCTGCCAGCGAGCCAGTTCGGCACGTGGCTGCGGACGTCCTCAGTAAGCCGGCCAGGTAGCATGGCGGCCGTTCGCCTTTCAGGAGAGCTCCTTTTTGCAGAGGCCTTTGCCTGTCACCGCGCTCGCCCAGTCCTGGCTCTCAGAGAGACGAAAGGAAGGGTATAGGAAGCAAACTGTAATATGAAAAGACATTGAGCTAGCAAAGGCGGGGAAAGGGGGGGGGGCTATATCTCTCGTTCACATCGTAAGGTCTCTCTTAAAACAATTGTATCGGCTTCTACACGTGGGTGAAATTTCTCCCCCATGATGGTATCAACAGGGCAATTTTATGTAGGGCATGAAGGAATAAGACTGCAAGGTTTGTTTTCGTGCTGAATCGATATCAAGCACATGGCTTGTGAAATTTAGATGCAGGTGTAATTTTCAGTGTGTGCCTTCTGTATAATGTTGCCCTGTGTCTGCTTTCGTGGTTCATAACTGTGGATTGTCCTATTTGTGCCGCAGGCCTTACGGTCACAACATTTTGAGCGGTCGTCTGGAATGCGAGAGTGACCGTGCGGGCTTCGCCAATTACGGCGGAGCGCTTGGTCGGCGAATAACTCTCGGCAGGCACTGTGATGCTGGGAATGCGCAGTCGATGTGGGTAGCGTTAGGGGCCCAGAGTGCTGGCTGTCGGAAACTGCTGTGCTTCGCTCTGTCACCAACGTTGATTACGTCAGGCTTTCTTGGGAAGTGTCCGATAGCGAACAGCGCTACTCTAATTGGGCAACAAACCTAAGTTCTCTATACAATGGTGTGGCAGGGTAAATTGTGCTGCCGAACTTGTGGCACGTCTCGCAGGTGTGATGTTGCCAGATGTCGGATCTTCTCTCAAATACTATACGACAGCTTTATATAAACAAGGCTGTAACCACACCCCTAATCTTACCTCTGTAGGTGAGTGGATTGTTCCCGCGGACAGTGTACCTAGGAACACATGATGGTTCGTGGTCGGTGCTTCAAACCAATGACTGATTTTAGAACTACGTGAAGAAACGCGCACTAAAGACCGTTTAACATTTTAATGTTCGTATATTAAGTTGCCGTCTCTTTAATCTAAGAATAGATGATCAGTGCAGCTAGCCGCTATCTCTGTGTAATGCCTTGTCTGTATAGACGTGTATTTGTTGTCTTTAAGATCCCTTCACCTTCACACATAAATCTATACAGTAAAGTAAGGCCCTCCCAGCTCTTGGCTGATCCGTGATAAGACAGGCGAAAAATTAGACTAATGGACGATCATTAGTATTAACTCTATTTTCATTCGCTCTCTCTCTTTCTCTCCTTTATCTATGTATAGTTTTTAATATAAGATTTCATTACGTGATATAGTGATAAAAAGAATCAGCCAAATAGAATGTTTGGTGGAGTCCTTCGTCTTGGTAATCAGCGGCTGGCTTGCTGTAAGAGATCTTTACATTTATTATTACTGTTAAACACTGCAGTCAGTCGGGAGAATCAATCTTTGGACAATTTGTTCCTTTTACGAAAGATTGCGAATTCCAGATGTGTACGAAGCCTTTTTGGGCGATTTAACACAGACTCGCTGATTGCAGGCTCTCTTCGACACAGCTGAAACTTCCCCACTAATTACAAGGCCAACGTGATCAACAAATGATTCAGAAAAAACTCATTCGTTCATTCACTCCAGAACAAAAAAGTCACAAACCTTATTTATGGAGGAAATCGTGTATTAAATCCATCTCCATTACATGTCCAGATCTCCGGTGATTCCACGTCTTAATTATTTTCCTTTTACAATATCTTTCTCTTCAAAACAAACCGCTAGCGGCACAAATGTTAATTGGCTCGCTTTAGCGAGAAGAAAAGCAGAATATGTATCTCTCAGAAACACGTCCATCTCTCAACAGATACTCCAGAAGCTGTCCTAGTTACCCCTCTAACAACCATGGAGAATGCATATATGCATCTCTGTTATTTCAAAGAATAAATGGACTAGAAAATACTTTGGCGTCGACGAGCTGTCGCCGCATATATTACGAGAAAATCAGATCAGATAACTTTTCCAAAGTGAATGAATGTGGATGGTTTGACTGAAAATGATTAATTGGTGCGTGGTAGAGGGTATTTGCAGTGGGGACATTACAACCGCCACAAGCAATTTGCGGCTCTTCTACAATTTTTACTGTTGCTGAGACACCAGATTGTGTTTTGAACTTTGCTTGTAAATATTGCGAGATCTAAAAATTTAATTTCTGTGTAATACGCGAAACCCAATGCTCTTGCCGCAGTGGTAAACCGGTTCCTGTCAGATTACCGAAGTTAAGAGCTGTCGGGCTTGGCTACCACTTGAATGGGTGACCGACTGGGTCTGCCGAGCACTGTTAGCAAGCGGGCTGCACACAGCCCTTGTGAGGCCAATAAAGGCGCTACTTGACTGACACATAGCGGCTTCGGTGATAAAAACTGACAACAACCTGGAGAGCGGTTTGCTGACCACACGTTCCTCCGCATACGCATCCAGTGACGCTTATCTCCTGAGTTCGAATCGCGGTCTGTCATTACAACTGGGCTTTGCGAGAGGTCTTCGGATGGAGTTAGGCTTTTATAATATACTAAATCTATTTAGAGAATATTGTTAATTCTTGAGGTAGAGAGTTCTATCTTGAGTAAAATTCTGTATATTTAGAAAATTAGGTACACAACTTCTGGAGAGTTCAGCCGTACTTCGTCGGGCATGCACCATCTTGTACCTTGAACAGGAAGAACGTCTTCTACCATGGAATACTTGGTATTTGCAAATGGAGTTTCTTTAATGCGTTAAAAAATTTTCCTATCTTGAAACTGGATATTTGTGTTAGTTGTCAATATCTCGTATTTCAAATGTTTATAACTTGTAGCTGGTTTTCAAAAACACTTCTTCGTAATCCGATTTCATTTACTGAATGGAGTAATACTGAAAAACACAGACTATTAGATACAGTAAAGACAAGATTTTCTCGGCTTAAACACTTTTAAATATTTTCAAAGGATTTAATGACGTTAGCCGCCTTTGGGCATTGAAATGTACCTACGGTAACGGGTGAAAATTTAGGCGGGGCTGGGACTCGAACCCATATTTTCCACCTCACGCGAACAATCCCTTGGGCAGCCTCGACCATGCGATTACGTTTCCCTGCCAATCCGAATTCCCAGCCTGTTCCTCACTAATGACGTAGCGATCCTACCCATGAACCCCTAAATCCATTACTCGCAGTTCCTGATTCCCGTTAGAGAAACTGCCGCAGTGGAAGAAAGAATTGTTGGTCGTCATCACTTTATATACAATGTGATCCAAAAGTAACTGGAACAACAGATAAAAACTTACCTAGTATGTAACTGATCTGCACTGCTCGCAGAGTCTCAGCACGACAGAAATTTCTACAGACTGCTAACCAGTCCTGAAATCTGTCTCGCCTGCCAGTACAGATCCTCCCTCGCTGCTGGCAAGACTTTAATTTTATTATTCCTTGATGGCTGCATTGGTGAGATACTCTTTACCCTTACACGCATTTCTACTTGACGCTTTGTGTAGCAAATATCTGGTGCCGCGCGCCGCTGAATTTGAGTCCTCGCCAGACGGCATGGAGGTCGAAGACCGCAAGAGGTCTCTGCACCACAGCGACGTAAGCCGTGGCGGGGCGCGCCTGCCAGGCTAGGCGCAAATTGAGACGCGTATAGCGCATGTGGCGCGACGCAGCGCAGCGCGCGTTTTTGTAACATCACAGCTTCGAATGGGACCGCGCAAATTGCGACGCGACGCGACTGGGACGCGACACGCGCCTGCGCCAGGTCGCGCGGCGTTGTGGTTGAGACACAGTTTCTCGCGCCGCGCGTCGCGCTTGCCTCGCTAGCATCGTGGGAAATTTGAGGAGGGGAGCGGAAAAGTAGCCCTGCCATATGCTCACATCGGAACGGCGCATTTCAGCAGTGGTAGTATTGGCAATACGATAAATTTTGCCTTACTGTGTACTGAATTTTATTGCCTTTGGGTAGTGTTTCGTTTCTAGCCATTTAAACGCTCCAGCTTTCTTCGTTAGCACGCTATACTTTTCTGTTATTTATATTTGCATAATTTTGTTTTGTTTTTCTGCTGTCAAGAAAAATGTATACTTCAGTAACTGATGAGCCATTGGCCGCTGGAATTGCACCATAAGCCTCCGCGATGTTTTCAGATCGCAAGAAGGGACAGAGGGTAGTGAATAAGGAAGCAAGGAATATTATAAAATCATGTGATTAAGAATCAAGGCAGGAAAGTAAAGCGAGGTTATCTTCTCGCTGCCTAGTAAGCTAGCGTATCTGTACGATCTGTTACAAAAATTTAGAAAGGGATAATATCCACAGGTGTGATCCCTTTGTGCATTTGATAAAAAGCGTCCAAGATCTGAAGTATAGAAGTTTCACTGTGATTACTCTGATATGGATGTAATAATGTAATACGACACACTGTACTACATGCATGTGAACAGCATATTTCCACTGCAAGCTGGATACAGTCGAAAAGCAGTCACAAATAACAATGTTTTAATTGGTTCGCCGTGATGAGAAAAGGCATTTCAATTGTTGCATGGACATTATCAGCATTAATAAACTAATTATACAACAGGCTACACAAATGAAGAAAATGGTCGGTATTATTACGAAAGTAGGAATATTCTAAAAGAGTGTTATGATCAGATATATTTAATTTGTTAAAATGTGCTGCTGACAAAGGCAGATCTACTTTCATGACAATGTATTTCGAACTCCATCTCACAAGGCACACATGGCTAGCTTGTGCATTCCTGTCGCGCGCATTATCCTTCGCTGCTGACAGTACACTGACCATTGTGTTCTGCGACAGATCAATTGTTTACTTTTCTCAATAACAACTATTTTATTCGCGATCACGCATTGTCAGTTTGGCAAGCCCTAGGTGAGTAAACAGTATCTGGCATGTGCCTATCATTCCGCCTGACGGAACGCTCGTCATTATTTTAATACTGCTCAGATCAAGAGAAGGAATAAAATCCTTTCGTAAGTTTACATTCCAGTTAAAAATACGATGGGTTACGGTAATTCCACCAAAATTCCAACAGAATTGCCAATCTGTTTTTGTGTGAGTTGTTAACCTTTTCTCATTCGAAGAAGCATCACCATTTATGAGTAAAGGCCACATTTCTCTTGGTGACTGGTTTAATTGTACTTTCTTTGTCACAAAGTAATTTGCCAAACTCATCTCACATCAGCTATTCAGACAGAATTCCGAAACGGAGGGCCTCATTAAACAGGTAATTGGCAACCACAGAGCTCAATAGCTTACGAAAAACCTCGTTGTATCGGTTTGCAGTAACATAAAAGAAGAAATTTCATGTTTATTTTCATACTAGGAAGCTCTTGTTTCGCTAGCTCTCGATAACTCTTAAGAATTACAGTCACTGGAGTGAAATAAATAAAAAAGTATAAGTAGTGGTACATCGCCATAGATAAGAAAGTTCCGTGTGTTTAATAATTGGCAAAACACTCTCCTCCTTGTGTGCTATCATTCGCCAAACTTTCGTTTCGATGTCTCGAGCGGTTTAGGAGATGCGAGAGAAGTTGCGAGTATTTCATTCTCACGGGCGTGAGATCGGAAGTGAGCGCGCTACATGGGAACCATTTTCTCGAGATCGGAGGCAGATAGAGATCTCCTCCCAAGCCTAAACAAAAATTCAGCATGTTAGCTGAATTTCATGCGCAGCACCATATGGTGTAGCACGCACCAAACGCAAAATCATAATTTTCGTTGCAAACTTTTTGAATTTTGCGTAGTGTCTCACTAAAATGTGTACATCACAATAAGAATGGTCATTAGCGAGGTGATGGGCACTTGGTCACGAAGCTGACATATAAACGCTACAAGTAAGGCAAAAATCATATATTTTCAGATAATAGTTTCTGTACAATCGTTTGAGAAAGATAAGAGGTTGCGCGCGCTTCGGTTCAGTCGGCGCAGAGCGTCGCCAGTCGGCGCGTGCGAAGTATGATTGTACGCGTCGCAATATGCGCTGCACCCGCGCGACCCGTGCGGCACGTGCGTGTCGCGCTGTAGTCTAGTGTCACGTCACACGTGCTATACGCTTCTCAATTTGCGCCTAGCCTAAAGTGTGAGGGCGCCACAGTGGAACGCGTGGTTCCAGCGGCCAATAGCGGCGCCCCTGATCATGTATTCAAGCGCCTGCCTCTCACTCAGCCAGCCAATCTTGCGTGGGTCTCTGGACTTAGCACCTTGCATTAGACAGCGTCTTTACTTTCTTGTTTTGTGTACGAGTGGACTGGTTTTCTTGTGGTTCTGTTCTTTCGATCTTGTTGTTGTTCGTTAGGTTCTTGGTTGGTCGTGTCCGTCCTCTCCCGTTTGTATTGTCGTTCGCTCTCCGCTCCGTGGGTCTCGCCGCGTTTTCCGTCACGTCAACCCCGCGACCGTTCCGGTCGCAGTTACAACAAATAATAAGTAATGAAGCTACAGGTTTAGGCTTAAATGCTGCAGCTCGACTGTCGGATGGCTCGACTGGTGTCATGTCAGCTGAAAAAGACACACACCAAAGCGAAAACGGCACAAGTTGCGTACCTTCGTCTCGTACATCGATCAATAATTTCTAATGTCGTAAACTGCCTGATACAGCACGCAGCATGCTTTCACTAATGATGAAATAATCGAGGCTGCAAGGGGCAGAAATTTTACAACTGGTCGTTACAACACAAGAAGCTACTGAAAAGTTCGGTGCATGGTCTCCGAAAATAAAGCAAACAGGAGTTAAAAACAAAAGAACGGTACAGGTCATCAAAGTGACTATCATTAGTTAGAACACGTTTCTCATGTCGTTTGTACAGACATTGGAAACTGTCGGCTGACGCTTCTTGTGGAATAGCTCGAGTGTGGTCAAGCGTTTCTGGATATCCGCGTCATTACCAGAGAAGCGACCTGGTGCTACAAGTACGATCTGGAGAACAAGTGACACTCAGTGTCAAGGTGTTTATCGTCTTCCCCATCTCCATCTGATACAAATACATGGACGATCAAGCAGTTGCTGTTGAAAACGGCGATCAATATCACCTCAATTTTTGATTTTGTCCGCCGTCTTTTTTGGGTGGCGGGGAAGAGTGTTAATCGATTTACTGAAGTCTTACAACCTAGTACAGATTACACACTTTCCATCTAGAGTTCAGGCAAACAGCAGCACGATCATAGAGAATATCTTCATAGATTGTTCTCTTGTTAACTGGTATTTTGTGAGAAACTTTAGTAGCGGAGTATCAGACCACGATGAGGCTAGCATTCATAGTCGCTACACTCACGTCTGTGAAAACTGTTATCGTTTGACAATTGGAACAGCTCTAGCGCACCTAGCGGCGAGAAAGCTAGCCGTGAGATATATATATATATATATATATATATATATATATATATATATATATATATATATAGGGTGTCCCAGCTAACTTGTCTGGAACAATAACAGCTATTGTAAAACGACTTTCACCGGTATCAATGTAGGGCTGGAACGTACATATTTGGAAACATTCTAAAACGAAAGCATATGTGTTTTTTAACACAAACTTATCTTTTTTTAAATGGACCTCCTGTATTTTTTCTTCAGCAATTCATAGCATGACAAAGCACATACACAATGGCGTTGATTGCATCGCAAAATTCCCATTACATCTCGAGATATTAAGACGCGAAGTTGACGCTTGAAACACCCGATATGCGCTGCAAGCGCACGTCCTGAGGCTCAGGCGTGAACCCCATGCTGCCCGTAATCGCGATGTGATTGACATGTGTAATCACACCTCCATACTTATCAAGAGGTCCGAAACGAATAATACGGTCTGCTGCCATCAACTCTCATAAGCACATAATGGTATCCCTCTTGCACGTTTTACGTATCTACGTACACAATATGAACCAGTACCGATCGGTGTACACCCGTCAGGTTGTCTTATTTATTCTGCACACCCAAAATAAGGTTTATCTAATGCGTTATATGACCCATTGTGCCTGTCGCGTAGGACCTGGCTCTACCTAGTCAATTGTCCAACGTAGTTCCCACTACTGCCACAGTTACCACTTCGCCTTGTTTATGTTTTGCGACTCATGCAGATAAGTATTACAGTAGTTGTATTACATGTTTCTTACCTTATAAATAAATATAAAACTTTTTTATTTTAAATTCAGTGCAATAGTATTTGTAAAATGACTCTTAGTGTTCATTAAAAAATGACGATCATTCCACTTGGGACCTGTGGAATGGTACATTAGCTTATTTGTTTTAGTTTAAATATTTGTCATGTATTGTTGTTTTTCTGACATGTTCCACATCCTGGAGGACCTCCTCACTACGGATCAATTGGAATGAAAGTAAATCTAATCTAATCTAATCTAACCTGTACTCCACCACCCTCCGAGCATCCCATTTGTTGTTGCTTTGGCGTGCAGTACACCGCTTGCCAGTGTAGTCGTGCATCAGAGTAATCTAGTGACGGCACGGATGTAGTACACATTGTGAATAAACGTTGTGTTGTGGAACTTATACTGTACAGTATAATGAAGACACATGAAGATATGGTAGAAATGCTGATCTATGGAGAATGTACGTTGACGGGAAATACGTTATGAGATTGCTTGTTTGTTGATAGTACTGTTAGCGAACATTATGATTATTAAGTTAATATGTCTGTTTTCCACCCTACTCTACATACCTGTACTGTACCCCGTTGTAGGTGGACGAAATGCTGTTCAGGCAGAACGACTGTACAGAAGACGATTCCCTGACAAGCCATCGCCTTCGCGCCAGATGTTTCGTCGTCTCACATCTCGTCTACGTGAAACGGGAAGCTTAAATCCAAGACCTCGACATCGTCCTAGAACATGCACAGATGAACGTGCTGAAGTTGCTGTGCTCGCTACCATAGCTGTGAATCCTCAAATCAGCACACGTCAAATTGAACGTGAAGTTGGTGTGTCGAAATCAAGTGCACAGCGTATTCTTAAACGTCATAAATTTCATCCTTACCATGTTCATTTACACCAGGATCTTCATGGAAATGACTTCCGCAATAGGGTAACATTTTGTCGGTGGGCTCAGCAAAAACTTCTGACTAATCCAAATTTTTTTGCAGATGTTCTCTTTACCGACGAGGCATCATTCTCCAACAAAGGAATTGTCAATATGAGGAATATGCATTATTGGTCCGCAGACAATCCAAACTGGCTCCGTCAGATAGAACATCAACGTCCGTGGAAAGTTAATGTTTGGTGTGGGATTATTGGAGACACCATTATCGGACCTTTCTTTATAAATGGCATCCAAAATGGCAGACAATACTCCAGATTTATACGACACAACCTTCCAGTTCTCTTGGACACCGTACCTCTGAACCGGAGAATGGTCATGTGGTATCAGCATGACGGATGCCCTGCACATAACGCCTTACGAGCACGACTTCTGAACCGTAAGTTCCCTGGTAGGTGGACTGGACGAGGTGGCCCAGTTAGGTGGCCTGCCCGATCTCCGGACCTTACACCGCTGAATTATTTTCTTTGGGGAGCAGTGAAGGATGCTGTTTACCAACATGAACCAACAACGCCAGAGGACATGAAGCAACGCATTATTGATGCTTGTACAGCCATCAAAGAGGAAACAGTAGCACGAAGTAGGGCATCCTTCATCCGCAGAGTGACCCTATGTATGCAAGCCAATGGGCATCACTTTGAGCATGAGATGTGAACGCTATGTTTAGTATGTAGTGCTGGTATCACAGTGGAAGTTTCTACAAAGGGCCATTTTACCCAGTGATGTTAAGAAACATTTGTTTGCAACAATTTGTCATTTAACGCATTAGATAAACATAACATTGATAATTATGTGATAATAAAACTAATTGGTTAAACATGTTTACATTCATCTTCTATGTCCTACCTGAACTTCCCAAATCAAAACATTTTTACCTAAACAACGGTAAAACTTTTAGTCCACTTGCTCGTTTCACTAAAACCATCAACATGAATTTTACTTTTACGAATGAATGATTAACTGTCAGTTGCGCTAGATCTACAGTAAAGTAAAATTTTAACGTTGAACGGCATTACCTTTTTAGTAACGGATTAACGATAAGCGAAGTTAACTTTGTGACTAACGTTGCGGTACACAGATATGTTACAGAACCGCATCACCCCTAGCCTATGGGATAAATACCTGCTGGAATGTACGACGTTAATGCAGGATGGCAGCAGACCGTATTATTCGTTTCGGACCTCTTGATATGTATGGAGGTGTGATTACACATGTCAATCACATCGCGATTACGGGCAGCATGGGGTTCACGCCTGAGCCTCAGGACGTGCGCTTGCAGCGCATGTCGGGTGTGTCAAGCGTCAGCTTCGCGTCTTAATATCTCGGGATGTAATGGGAATATTGCGATGCAATCAACGCCATTGTGTATGTGATTTGTCATGCTATGGATTGCTGAAGAAAAAATATAGGAGATCCATTTAAAAAAACATAAGTTTGTGTTAAAAGACACATATGCTTTCGTTTCAGAATGTTTCCAAATATGTACATTCATGGGCCCCAGCCCTACATTGATACCGGTGAAAGTCGTTTTCCAATAGCTGTTATTGTTCCAGAGATATTTCGGGTGGACAAGATACCTGGGACACCCTATATATATATATATATATATATATATATATATATATATATATATATATATATATATATATATATATATTACTTTTTTACCTAATTAACGAAACAATTATTATACTTTTACGTTAGTAAATGCTCAAGAGACATGAACGATCGTGAAATAAAAGGAAAAGCTGCTGAAGCTTGTACTGTCTGCCATCGGGTTCCCCTAAATGACAGGCAGCACCGCATAACAGCCACGCTATGAGTGAAACAAACCAACAGCCAAACAGGCGAGGACATCAGGTAAACACGCCGAAGATTCCAGTCGATTAATAGGAACCTTTCCTTGCAGAGGTCGCCGCGACATATCCAGCCACGGATTCCTACGACGGGTTTCTATTGGCTCCAGCTCAGGTCGAAGGTAGACCAGTCTTCGTACGCTGCTAATGGCAAGCGCTATAGCAGAGTCTCCGAGAAGATATCACCGAAGCCGCTGTACTGCACCGCCGATCGAAGTACCTGCCGACCGAGAGGAACCACATCTCCGGCTAGATCGACGGACGTCTACATCTATTGTACAGCCAGCTATTGTATTGTAGAAGAAGTTACGTCCAACATACTGTTGGAGAATACAACAAAGCTCACTGATTCAGTGGCTCAAGGTACAGCTTAATCATGACGAACTTCTTTCGAATATGCGTATAATTGCAGCCTATTTCGCTGAAAGCAAGAGAATATAAACGCGTCCGCGTCGTATTTCACATGGTTTAAAAATGGCCAGACGGAAGTTAAACACGCCCTTCGAAGTTTACCGACGGCGCTCATGTCAGGAACGTCAACGAAATTGTGCGTACCAGTCGAAGACCGACTGCCAGAGAGATTGCAGAAGAATGTAGCATTTCAGTTGGATCACGTCATGAAATCCTGACACAGCAACTTGGAATGTATCGCGTTGCCGCCAAGTTCGCCCCTCGCCCCGTGAATCAAGACCAGAAAGACCTTCACCTCTCAATCTGTGAAGAGTCTTTGAATCGTGCAGATTCGAATGAGAAAGCCCCTAAGGACTTTTTTTTATTTTCAAAGTTGAAAATACTTTTGAAAGGACGGAGATTTGCAATTATAAACGAGATAAAAGAAAATTCGCACACGGCGCTTCGGGAGATCCAGCAAGAGACGTACCAGGACTGCTTCCGGAAGTGGAAAGGGCTTTGGGAGCGGTGTATCAATTGCGGAGGAGAGTGTTTCGAAAGAGGCAGTGCACAATAAGTAAAATATAAGCGTAGAAAAATTTTGTGGGCGAAGTTCCGGGATTTTTGAACATACCTCGTAGTCTAATGATTCGCACAGTCTTCGCTTCACTCGACTTTCTAATACACGAATATTTTGTTAAAAAACGGACGTATTTAACATTCTTGCCGTTTGTGACTCAGCAACAATTGTGAAATGGTTTCTTCTGTGTCTGGAAAGAGTTTTATCACTTTTGACGTTTGGTTATTGCGTCTGTGTAGCTTTCCCCAGTTGTGGTAGCTTTTTTGGTACGTTAAATAATGTAGGTATTGCATTCCATACGAATTTTCTAGGCTCTGCATTCACTGATTTGACTGGAAGTGCAGCGATTAAAACTTGGCTTCCTTGAGTAGAGCCGGCTGGAGTGCCCGAGCGGTTCTAGGCGCTACAGTCTGGAACCGCCCGACCGCTATGGTCGCAGGCTCGAATCCTGCCTCGGGCATGGATATGTGTGGTGTCCTTAGGTTGCTTAGGTTTAATTGGTTCTAAGTTCTAGGGGACTGATGACCTCAGGAGTTAAGTCCCATATTGCTCAGAGCCATTTGAACCATTTTTTCTTGAGTAGATATACGACGTCTTACTGCCAAAGGTCAGGTGAATTAAGCTCTTCTGCTATTTGAAACACTTTTTTGTTGCTAAAA
The DNA here is from genome assembly GCF_023864345.2 of Schistocerca serialis cubense. Taxonomy (NCBI): domain Eukaryota; kingdom Metazoa; phylum Arthropoda; class Insecta; order Orthoptera; family Acrididae; genus Schistocerca; species Schistocerca serialis. The sequence goes on from NC_064644.1 coordinate 171,688,035, forward strand.
GAAAACGAAGTTATTCAGTAACAACCTGTGACTTACAAAAGTATCGTAAAGAAACGTTCATGTAACGTAGCGTTTCATACTCCCAGTATCATTGAGAAACTAAAGACATACAGTTGTGGTGGATTTTTTAATTATGCCCCTATTTTTGTATTACATACGATCGATTTTGCAAGAACTATTTTAAAAATCAGTATAAATGATACTATTCGCATCCGTCCGATAATATATTGAAAAGTGTAGTTTACTGGCCGCTAGGAGTGCTGCTATCGCTGTGTATAACAAAAATGAGCAGAGATGTCATGACTATATGTCTTAGACTGTGGTACTACTGAAAGGGATCGATGCAGCCAGATCTACATCTACAAAGATACTCCGCAAGCCAACTCACGGTGGGTGGTAGAGAGTACGCTGTACCACTTTCTTTTCCTGTTCCACTGACAAACAGAGCGAGGGAAAAACGACCATCTATATGCCTCCGTATGAGCCCTAATTTTTCGTATCATATCTTCGTGGTTCTTAACGAGTGAAGTATGTTGGCGGCAGTAGAATCGTTCTTCAGTCAGCTTCAAATGCCGTTTCTCTAAATTTTCTCAATAGTGACTCTCGAAAACAACGTCGTCTTCCCTCCAGATATTCCCATTGGAGTTCCCGAAGCATCTGCGTAACACTTACGTGTTGTTCGAACCTACCGCTAACAAATACAGCAGCTGCCTCTGAATAGTTTCGATGTCCTCCTTCAAATGGTTCAAATAGCTCTAAGCACTGTGGGACTTAACATCTGAGGTCATCAGTCCCCTAGACGTAGAACTATTTAAACGTAACTAACCTAAGGACATCACACACATCCATGCCCCAGGCAGGACTCGAACCTGCGACTGTAGCAGCAGCGCAGTTCTGGACTGAAGCACCTAGAACTGCTCGGCCACAGCGGGTTGATGTTCTCCTCCAATGCGACCTGGTACGGATCGCAAACCCTCGAGCAGTACTCAAGAACAGGTCGCAGCAGCGTCCTATATGCGGTTTCCTTTACAGGTGAACCGGTCTTTCCTAAAATTCTCTCAATAAAGTGAAGTCGACCATACGCCTTCCGTACCACAGTTCTCACGTGCTCATTCCATCTCATATTACTTTGCAGCGTGACGCCCAGACATTTAAACGGCTTGACTAGGACACTAGCAATACTGTTTGCTAACATTTCAGGTTTGATCTTTCTATTCATCCGCTTTAACTTACATTTTTCCACATTTAGGACCGGCGGCCATTCATCACACCAACTGGAAATTTTGTCTAAGTCGTCTTGTATCTTTCTACAGTCACACAACTTCGACACCTTACCGTGCGCCACGGCATCATCAGGAAACAATCGCAGACGATTCCCACACTGTGCGCCAAATCGTTTATGTATGTAGAAAACAATAGCAGTCCTATCACACTTCCCAAGGTATGTGAAGATAACATTACAGTACGATATAAACTTTTTTGTTTTTCCTTTGCTTTCTTCTTTTTTGATCTTCTGCTTTCTTTTATTAGTACCTTGGAAGTTTTAATATCGCTTGGTGACTGTAACATTACTTCTTCGTGCAACTTTGTTTCTGTATACGTGATGGAACTACTACTTTTATTTTCTCTGGTGTCGTGTACCTGCATGTTTACTAACATATCATTTAAATTATTTTCTTTGAAAACGATAAATGAAATTTTGGTATTATGTGAAACTGTAAACCATTGTACTCGGTATAATGCTAAGCAAGGAGTGTTGAGCTGTAGAAATATATCGAGTGGTCGAAAGAGGAACACCGTCAAAGTAGTCGGTAGATCGAGAACATGGTTATCTTCGTGTCGTGAGTGTGCTGTGTCCCTGGCCGATGTTACAAAATTGCTTTATCGGTGATACGCGTGTCGATTGATATGTGTAGACCCACAGCGCACAAGGGAACTAATAACCAATATTTGGGACATTAATCTTGAAATTACAAGTGCAAATATCGCTATCTGTACAATTGATGTCCGTGTATGGTATCGACGGTGAACAGCACAGATCGTATAGCCCTTATCGTGGACTACTGGATTAAATAAGATACTGGTTAATCCACCTTTTCATCGTGGACTTATGTCTAGAACATTAATCTTAAAACTGCCATGCGCAGACCGCCAAGCCGTGTAAATGCTTTGCGTGTATTGTACGAAGTATGAACAGCACGAACTGTACAATGCGCAGCGCTGATTCTCAGATTAAGTTGGAAATACGTTAATGCACTAAGTTGTCGTGACCTGATATTCAGAACATTGAACTTGGATGTACGATGTGCCGATCGTTGTATGATTACTGTGAGCGTACGGTATCCAATGGGAACATTACAGACTGTACCGCTGATTGTTAAATCAAATTAAAAGTATGTTAAATTACCTTCATATTAGGGACTCTGGTGCTTTGAAATGTTTCAAATTCAAAACTATACTATCAGCGGCTAACAAACGTCTTGACGTCGAGATACGTTAATTGTGTTAAGTGTGTCTTATCTAGACGCTAGAAGAAGGTATGTTAACCGAGAGGATTCTAGAAACATCCCGTGTTGCTACTGCACCTACGAACGGACGATTACGATAAAGAGGACTGCACGACGAAGACTGGACTGTACGCTCATGGATTATGGACCAACCATGTGGACGCACGTGACATGCTAACAGTACTAGTTAAGTGAAAATTGCCTTTATACGTTCCGGAAAACTCAACTCTCGTGAACTCCCGCAGGAGAGAATTTAGTAATAAAACGATCATTTGTGTTAAGGCTGTTTTAGTCTCTTATTTTCACTGTCCACGTAACTGAAATTCCTCTCTATTTTTAACATCATTCTTCAGTAACGTCCAGAGTTAAAATTAATTTAATTTTTAAATTCCATACCAGGTTTTGCAATTATGCAAGCCCATTATCTTTCTACACTGCTCTAATTATTGCAAATTAATACTGTTATTACAAAGTGATACCAAGTTCACTGACTTTATTTTTCATCCGCTCTTCTTGCATATATGTGCATTGTTTTGATGTCTGCAGGTGTTATTTTCTACATTTCTATTTTGACGTGGTTTTGCATTGATTTTCATGTTGGTCATTGCCGTATGTTAAGAAAATATATGCGTTGTGCAGTGTCCACCTTTAAGGTAACAGGCAGCAACCCATCACAAACAGCCAGCATGTTCCCAGTGGTGAAGTACTCAGTGGGAAAGTTCCAATTTTGGTAAATGTATGATGATTCAAATATCGTCATGCTTTGATTTTCCCAGCTAGTCCGAGTAAGACCTTGCTTACCCGTGTCCCGAAAATTGCGGGTGCCTAATATTAAACTAACCTTGGGAAACGTTAAGTATTCTTGGTTCCACCTACCTGCAAACTTATCTACCAGGTTCCCTGCATGTTTATTACTTGAACACGGTCATCTCTTGTAAGATGATCATAGGGATAACTTGATAAAAAGTCTACAAGAGAGTTGACTTGACTGACCAATGTATCACATTGCTACGAACTTTTATCATTTTCCCATTAAAAAGCGCAGGTACATAAAAGTAGCCCAGAAGAACCAATTCTAATTTATAATTGAATTAGAATATCATGTAGGTGGAAATAGGAGCAGTATGGTAAGACGAAGGAAATTCAGAACGTACATACAAAATTTTACTACAAACTATACTGCAAAGTGTCAGTCATCAGACAAGTTAAAACAACTCATCACACCAAGAAAGTAGAAATCTCTCACAACAAAATTAAAACTATATGGCCAGTTGGGAGAAAAAGTATGGGTGCCTACCATATTACACATCTCATGTGTGAGTATTGCGATCTAACGTCCCAATGATGTTTGGGCTCACATGCCGTTCCTCTTCGTCGAAATGTCTTGGCTACAACTCATATAGGGGTTGCACCGCACGTGTCGCATTACACGCCCTAAATAGACACTTGTAACCCTTTGCTTAAATTGTCTGGCTGATGGCAACTTTACGAAATACTAAGTTAACATAACATATAACATATGACAGTAATAATAGTATCGGGAACTAAATTAACGACCCATAAATGATGTAGGCCACCAGTTGCGATTTGGTTACGATAATGTTTATTCAGAAATCAAACTAATAGCGGAAGTGGTCGTATTTAGAATTATTGTTAAAGTCGAGCGCATATACATTTGACACAGTTCGATCATTCACAATCTCATCACGAAGTAAAAGTTATCTACGCGAAAAGTTAGAGTTCACACTAGGTGCGCAGCTACTCACCGCTCAGAGACTAAGTCCCGCGATACCACACAACGCGAATTTTTTTAAGTCGTTGTACTTCCTAGATGCCTAAAGACATCCGAACTCTACCCTTTGGTGTCTCTAGCCGAACTGTTCTCTTTCGTGTCTGCACCAGCATTGCCCCTCTGCCTGTCCCCGGCCGAGTTTCCCGCTCGCCGAATATCCTCGCTCAACTGCCTGGGGCAGTTCCCTTTCCTGAAGCCATCCATCTGATTGGCTACAGCTTATTCTACATTATTTTACGTTTCACCATATTTAAATAATCAAAGGTTGACCACTTTCACGTTCTAAATAAAGTAACAATAGTATCCATTACATAAATTCTCTCACATAAAGCCAATACAATTTCCTTCTTAAATTTGAATGTCAGGGCCAGTATCCTTACACCAGTGTGCTTTCTAATAGATAAATAAATAACAAAATTAACTATTATGCATTAAACTTTACAACAAATATTCTATTGCACAATGATTCAGTAAGGTGTCATGCTGTCATCGTTCAATATGTTTTGTGTGGAGGAAATGATCTGATGCCTTACTGAAAATACTAATAATTTAAATTTACTATATCTTTAAAAAAATGAAGTTACAGAGTTGATATTTAAAAACATTTGTCATTTTAATGATGCGCTTCTATATGAAATGTCGATCGTTAAGTTCGACTAAAGCGTTCAGATTTTAGCATTCAGGTCTTTGTTACAAAACTTGTGGATTTCACATTAACAGTAAATCCTAAACTATTATAGATATGATCAATATTCAAGTTTTATTAGGATCACCATGAAAATTTGTGAAGGATAGCAGGTTAAAATTACTGTATCTTGATTCCCTGCATTACTACAGAATTAAATGGTTTTCATAAATGTTTCCCTTTACGGCCGATCTTAGGTCCGCCATATTTAACACTGCTACTTCTTCTTGGCCACAAATGGCTTCTACTTTGTTTCCCTATGACGTAGTTTCTCGTCTGTCTCACTCGCGCACTACAGCGCTTAGGCCTCAATAGACAATAGACGCCTGTGAGTTTCCCGTCTCATGGTGAATCTGCGCCCTTTGTGGCACGCAGTCCTGGACCACAGGGTTCGTCTCACAATTCCTGTAGGCTGACTCTTTATGCCATGTATTTAAATGAGAGCGCAATGCTCGTTAACTCACAGTATGAAAATATGAGTGATCTGTATGAGTAGGGCAAAACACTTACAAATCACTTCTTGTCAATAGTCGGAAAGTTAAATCAAAATTTTGGTGGTACAGGTAAATATACGGATCTCATGGAATTTGGTGTTCAGAGAGCACAGCATCACCTGCAGCTAGGCAACAAGAAAAGGTGAAATTGAATCAGTTATTACATCATTAAAGAGTGAAGACTCGCATGGATGTGGTGAAATTTCAAATATGATTATATCAGTCCTGTGCTCAGTTACGTGAGCAGAGTGTCTTTCAGGTGTAATGGATTATCTGACACAGTTAAATACTCGTTAGTGAAAACGCTTTACAAAAATGATGAAAGAGAGAACTTAGACAATTACCGAGTAATTTCGGTGCTACCAGTGTTTTCAAAAGTTTCTGAGAAAGCAAGGTAAAGGAGAACAGTCGCACATCTCAGTGCATATAATTTTATGTGAGACTCCGGCTTTAGGAACGGACTATTCACATAAAATACTATTTATTCTCTTTTGTGCGAGGCATAAGCAAGACAAGCATAGGTTGAGGTCAGTAATGAAAGCATTGGATCCTTTTGCGTAAGTTGGACCATTACGGGTTAGGGAAAAAGGTCAACAATGGTTTACTTCATATCTGGAAAGAAAGAGGCCGAAGGTCGTCCTCCAGTACTAATAAACAGGGAAGACTTTCTGATCTGACCTGGGTCATGTAATGTGCTGGCTACTGCAGGGTTCTGTTCTGGGACCGTTGCTTTTTTTGATCTATATCAATCTGCAACCAAGCAGCACAGCTGTCACAAATGGTTTCTTTGCGGATGACACGAGAGTTATTGTGAAAGGCATGGAACGAAATGTAAACGACGAGTTAATAATCAGCGAAATCTATTCATGGCTTTCAGAGAACATATTAATGCTAAACTGTTATAAACTTCGATTCACACAGTTTCTGATACGGAACTCTTGTCAAACAGAATTTTTAGTGGTAGAAGGTGGTCAGTCAGTCAGTAAAGTCAGCTATTCTAAATTCCTAGGACTCAAGATAGATGGTGCGCTTTCTTGGAAGTATCTCGTTTAAGATCTTGTGCAAAAACTGAATACCGCTATTTCTTACTATAAGAATGATCTGCACTGACTCTGGCGTTGAAATACGAAGACTTGTTTACTTTACTTACTTCCACTCTAATCTTGTGTGGTATTACATTTTAGGGCACCTCTGGGCAGCCATCAAGAATATTCTTGAGCTGGAAATGGGCGGTCAGACCGATCTGCAATGTCAGTTCATGAACTTCGTGTAGGCAATCGTTAAGGACCATCGGAATTTTAACTCTGCCATCCATGTTTATATATTTCATCATTGGATTTGTTGTTGACAATATTGACTCATTGAGAAGAAACTGAAACATCCATTGAGGGAACACTAGACGGAAAAACGATACACACTTGGATAACAGTCCCATGAACGTCCTACAGAAAGGTGTGCACTAATCAGCAGTTTTGATGTTCCATAGGTTTCCAGCAGAACTAAAGAAATTGTGTGACATATCCAAAGTATTCGAACGCAAGTTAAAAGGTTACTTTGTGGAGCACTTATGTCCTGTGGAGGAGTTCCTCTCAGTAGCTGAGAAAATTTGTATACAATGTGCTGTTTATTCACATACTTCGCTTTCTCGTGTTTTATTGATTCTTCTTTAAAAATGTTCTAATAAGAATCCTGTAAATTGTGTACTGATTCGTTTCATGATCAATTAGCTCTGGCTATAGAAACAAGTAATTAAATAAATATCAGCTCCCTGAAGTGGTGGGAACTGGTAGGACTTCATAAAGACTGCGCACATAGGTAACAGTATCTGACGATTTCGTCATTTATACGAAACATATTCGTTTTGTGACCTCTGTGAGATATCAAAGAACGTCCTGCAGATCTAAGTGCACTAAATCTATCAATAGTAAACCTATTGCTTCAGAGAAAGTAGAAAATATTCGTAAGTTTTGTTTCATATTTTATTGTCAAGTTTCTTTAATTAGCAGTACTCTAGTTAAAGAGTCGAAAGTGTCACTTCAGACCGCTTCGTTCAGCAAAAACGTTTGAGAAATATTTTAATTTTTACTCTTTTCCTTGTCGCTTTTAATGGAAATATGTCTGCAGTTGACTGCTCGTTGGATGTAAAAGATTTCGTAATTTTCTGTTTACCCTCCAGAAATTCATTCGCATCTCGTCTCAGCTTTTAAAGCCTTAGTGAGGTGTTCGAGCCTTAGAGCCGAAGAAAGACCCAATTGGCTGCTACATTTAACAGACATTGAAATTACATTTTTCAAAGCACTAAAGTACTTTACAAACTGATTTTTAAATGAAAGTACTTTGAGATGAAGGTGTTCACTGAGAAACTTCCTTTTTAACAGTTTTACAGAATGCTGTTTATCGTATAGGTAAAACTAGCTTTTACTAGCATTTTGCAACTGATTTTATTTTTGTTTCTGAAAGAAACATGTTTCAGCTTACAGTTTCAGACGTCTCAGTGGTCTTCATTGGAATGTTTCTTCTTGTTCATGATGTAGGCAAACATTCTGGTTCGAAAATTCATATACCTCTAACACTCCCTAGAATTATTTTAGTTTCTTATATATTCCAAGTCAAACGACCTTTTTCAGTCGGTACATTTTCAGTAAGATCTGTCTGCGTTTCCCTGTCTTGAAAGTATTTGAGTAACTATAAAGTCCCATGTACAGTGTGTCACTCTGTAACAGAATAGGAAGAAATTAGGTAGACGTCTTTCATCCTCGAGTGCTCTAGTAGTATTGGTGTCAAAGGGATCTGGGGATATTCCAGACAGCTGATAGGAAAGGTTACACAAGAGATCCTTCTCCAAGTAAGCGGGATATGAAGTAGATTTCTTCTGGGAAACCATGTGGAAGCCGCTCATCTTGCAGTTCTCGTGATGGTCTCACGTGATCTGGTTGGCCCACGGATCACCCCATAGTATCCAATAGGATCACCTAGGAACCTCCTGACATCTATGCTTATGTGCTCCCCATTGTTTTTTGTTTGCTTAACAGTAAATTTTTCTTTTTGAGTGTTAGAATCTGGCTAGACAGTGCATCTTCAGGTGAACTCATTCTTTACCTTTGCACAGACTGCAGATTGAGTAACTTTCATCTCACCCATACCTTACAAAGGGTGCTTAGTCTGAAAAGCTTGTAAGGGTGTTGGAGTGTAGTTTTTGCTGAGCAATAATTGTTAAGAAAAATAATCGATACGTTATCCCGTTTTCGAGTTCATTAGCATTGTAGTTAGCCAATCAGGCCGTTGCGCGTGAAAGTCCAAGTGGAGCGCCAGATACAATTGGTGCCAATTGTTCTCATAGAGTAGGTGATAGCGCACGAGGCTGCTCTGTCTTTGGCTCGGATTCGATCCTTGCTACCGTTCCACGACCTATTTTTGTACCGCTCTCTTGTTGGGTTTAAGTAAATAAAAAGAAGTACACATTTGGTGACACCGTCTCTGGTGGGCCGATTGAATTTGCGCATGCAACGGCCTGATTAGCTAATTTCAGTGCTACTTAACTCGGAAGCGGCACAGAGTGTCTAGCTTTTTTGTTATTTATTATTTCTCAGCGCATCCTACCCTGCAACAATCTCGCAAGCTTTTCATACTGTCCCAGACCACCCTGTCTATGTCTACATTGACTCTTACGTTAGCCGATTCCGACTCAGACTTGCAGGCATAGTTTCCATTGAATTGGGTTTCAGTACACTAAGTTTAAAGTTTTTGACTTGCTGACAAATGAACTGTATGATTGAAGATGTCGACAGAAGAGGGGAGCAGTGAAACGTGATTGAGTGGTGAAGAGTTTGTGCAATTGGGGGAAATCTATGGATGTGTTGCATATCTATGTGTGTGTGTTTGCATGCACAAGCGCGCGTGCGTGTGTGTTCATTTTTTATTTGTGAATCTACGCGCATGTTAGTTTTGTATTTCTTTCTAATTTTATTTTATTTTACTGTAAGTTGTGTATAACTGAAAATGTAGTTCTTTTGTTGGTTCTCCTTTGGTCATTGACTGTGTCTTCCTTTGTTGTGATTTCTTTTTCCTGGGGAATGAACGTGAGTTTTCCTGTCATTTTTGCAAAGAATCGCCATCTATATCATTATCCCAGCGTCGTGGAGAAGTTCTGGTTAATTTTTCTGCACGTGTAGATTAGGTACACTCACGCTTGGGCACTGTAGTAACAGCAGTCACTTGCAAAGGGGCGTTATTGTAAAACTCCATGAACTCTTCGCGTTAATTTAAATAGTCTTGTTAATTTAAATGGCATTTTGCGAACGCTGTTCGAGGATTAGGCCAAGTCGCAATAAGATTGTTAGGAATGTTCAGTTCACCTGTAAAATATTTTATTTTCAATAAATGGTCATCTCGATATTTGTGCTTTGTGAAGTGGAAGAATGTTGCATTTCGTGGTCCAAGTCAATAATATAATTACGGATTCTAACCAAACTTTTACAAGTTTCTGAACATAACTATAACTGTTTTTAGGGTTTCATTATCTGATGTATCTTTTACGAAGCACTTATCACTAGCGAACGAAATTCGTACATGATTTGAAAGTAGGCGTCGACCATCGCGTAATATTATCTACGAACAATGCTTACTATAATACAACAGAAATTATTCTTCATATCTTTCAGAGTTGTTCTATTTCTACATCCAAACTTTATCTAATGTAGGATATTATTTTAGGAAACTCTATAAAACACTTTATTTTCCTCTCTGGGTCAACCAAAACATTCAGTACCGGTCGTTGGCTATGACGCCAGACGTAGCTGTGTTGTGTTTTGCTACGTCATGGCTGCGCGGCGTATTTGAAATGGACTGTGTTTGAAGAGAGCGGTCTGTAGTATGCATCGGCTCTAGTTTTGAAAGTCGATGTTTCTTAATTGCTTTTGAGTGTTTCTAGCGAGCAATTCTACTGGTGTATTGCTGGTTGTCAGGCGCTGTATTTTACTTCTCTGCTTCGTGTTGCAATTGTGGCTTTCCAGTCCAGTTTTGTTGGTGAGTTACTGCAGTGTCGTTAGTTATTGGCTATAGGTGAATGGTCAGTTTCGCAATTGTTGGTTCGGCGTGTTGTTAATGGTTGGATATTTAATTAGTTTTTTGCATTTGTTATCTTATGGACATGACGAGGAAAATCACAAGTAAGTCGTTGCATACCGCAATGGATGACGAATGCCGACAATAATAAAGTTGTTCAAGTTGTATGATCTGCTGCCCAAGTAATTTAAGTGCCATGTTTGCGGAAAGGTTATGAAGTTAACTAAGTCTGCTGGGTTTCAGATCAGAGACGAACATAAGAGTCTTTGTCGGCATGACATAGTTTGGCGATCTATTCGTTGTGGTTCCCGGCTCAAGAAGTGCAGGCTGGCCATTAGTGATATTGTTTTCTTAACTTATGGCGGTATTTGTTTTGTTTTGTTATGCGTATGTGTACGTGTATGTGTATGTGTGTGTGTATGTGTGTGAGTGCCTGTGTGTGTGTGTGTGTGTGTGTGTGTGTGTGTCATGTTTGTTATTTGTGCGAGTCCAGATTTGTGTGTTGACTGGCTGGTTGATAAGTGCGGTTTGATATTTTTTCTCTATTTATTGTAAGAAGTATTATTGTATGTGTATCTCATTTCCGTATATGATTTCGCTTCCCGCGCCCGGGTTCCCGGGTTCGATTCCCGGCGGGGTCAGGGATTTTCTCTGCCTCGTGATGACTGGGTGTTGTGTGATGTCCTTAGGTTAGTTAGGTTTAAGTAGTTCTAAGTTCTAGGGGACTGATGACCATAGATGTTAAGTCCCATAGTGCTCAGAGCCATCCGTATATGATTATTGTTTGGTTGTATACGGAAATTTATGTAAATTGTACTTTTTAGGATTTTGTCGGTAGTTTTATTAGTTCCAGTTAATAATTATTAATTCAGATTAACTGGTATCGTCATGTTTGTTCTAGCTGTTTTGGTTAAGTATGGTTTTCAGTGTTAGTGCACTGAGTTTCGGTATTTTGATATTACAGAACCTGTTCTAGCACACAGGTGAAGTGAAGTTTCCAGTATCTGTTTCTGGACTAAGTTGTGCTTTCTCGGTATCTAGGACTTCGTTATAGCTTTGTAGGTCAAGTGAAATTTTCTATACCAGTTTTGGAGAGAGTTGTGTTTTTTACTTATAGGGAATCTGCTTTAGATTTTTTAGTGTTGTTTTGATGTCAGCTTTCAGAGCGAGCTGTAGTATCGTGGACATTGTTTGAGCTATGTAACTGATGTGAAATTTCAGATACCAGTGTTTTGAAGATTTATTTGTGTGTTGGTATTGTAGAATTTACTCTATATATTTAGGTTAACTGAAATCGGTGATACTAATTTTGTGGTGTTAGTGTGATCTTGCCTTACCGAATTTCTAGGTTAGTTTTTGACTGAATACGTATTTTGTATTGGGGATGTTGCTTTATTTCGTTAGTCCGCCCCCCCACCCCCCCTCCCCCTCCTCCCCCCCTCCCCCCCAAAAAAACCCTAATACCTACGGTTGTCCCGTTAGTTTAATGTTCTTCTTCGAATTATTTTAACTGTTCTGTTAAATGGAACAGTTTTCGTCTATTCGTGTCTTCAGTGCGTAATGCCGTGTAAAGGCGAAATAAGTGTCCACCACCGTGGTGACGTCGCAGCTGACAGCCGGTATCGGACGTTTCGGTATAACTTTTTCACCGATTTCTCTCTCTTACTAGAAAATCCTTAACTCAAATTTTAAACTATTGCTACTTTTACTCTGTTGCAGGGTAACTTTACAAAATCATTACTAATGAAACGGTGTATTACATGAAACATTCGAAAACAGTCTTGTCAGATTACCTTATACATCAACGATTACAATAATACTGGGAGGCTACATTTAAGAACGAAATGATTGATCAATGGTTCATGCAAAAAAATATTCAGTGTGACTTGAAGAAATAATATATGTTGACATTGCATTAACATTATTTGAAAAACTTTTATTGAAATAGACATCCTATTGCAACTGATGTCTAGGGTACCGCCCAATTGAACATTCCGATACAACCCACCCCAACCACAGCTTCCACGATCTGGTAACTATTTGCAGATAAAACACTATTGTGCCTGACACATTCGCTGTATAAAATCTAATTCACAAGTCCACACAAAAAGTAACCATCCATAATTACACCACATAAAGAAAACAGCAAGCTGCAATTACGCTCAAGTTTTCATGGGAATGAAATTTAAAAAATCGCTTGTGTAACACCTTTGTTAAAGCAATAAGAGGTTCAGCAAAACAAACAATTGCAAACCTTATCTCTCGGATAGGCCCAAAGACTCTGTTAACAATCTGATTAACAAAAGTCAGTAACTGAACACACAAAAAATTTCAAACTTGGTTAGTGGAAGTTTCTTTGAACAGTCACAATCAGGATACACTCTTGAAATGTTGTTCTTTTAGATTTCTGTTGATTTGTCACGCCGAGAACATTAACATTTATAGTTTAGTACTCACAACAGTCTGGAGTTAAAATTAAAGCAAATTTTTCGTGCAGGAATATTGTAGGCTCAGCTGTGCACGTAACGTTCAGGATGTAAACAAGACAATGACAATAAAAATTAAGGGAATATCACCAACTACGATTTATAGTGCACTAGAACCTGTCGAATGTAGAATATTGAAAATATCCCACATATTACGAAATCAAAATTAAGCTTCACGCAACATTTTTATTTTTCTCGAAAGTGCTCAACCATTTATTTTTCGCCACAGTTCTATCGCCTGTCACGATCACTCAATACATACTTTCGTCCGCGTTGTGACGTAGCAGACGATGCTTTTCCTCTTTCCCTGTATGGAGTATTAATACCCACTATGGTGCCTCTTGAAACACCAATCACTACGGCTGCCTTCGTTACGGAAACACCCACCATACTAGGACCAACAGTCTTCCCGCGTTCGAGTTCGTTTAGCTCCTTAATATCACACAATCGCTAAGAACACTGTTCTGATAACGACTAACACTTGCAACTATTGTGGATATACGAGGGTAAATCAATTATTATCCGGAAAGTAGTTATAATGTTTTATTGTAATCAAATAGGATACTTACAAGAAGATCATTTTTCGACATAGTCTCCTTGGGTTTCAACGCACTTAATCCATCGTTGCACAAGCTTCCTGATACCCTCATAAAAGAAGGTTCTCGGTTGAGCTGCGAGTCAGGAATGCATCGCTCCATGCTTCGTACGAGGCAAATCGGCGGCCCCTTAATGCCTGTTTGAGTAGACCAAACATGTGATAGTCAGAAGGGGCAAGATCGGGACTATATGGAGGATGATCCAGTACTTCAAATTTGAGTTTTTGAAGCGTTTCAGCAGGTTGGGCAGCAGTATGCGGACGGGCATTGTCGCGCAACCACACAACACCTTTTGATAGCAATCCTCGGCGTTTGCTTCGAATTGCAGGCTTTGGCATGGCAGTAAGTATCTCACTGTAACGTACGTTATTTATTGCTGTGCCCTTTTCTCCCCATAATTTTCCGGTACTGGACATTGTGCGTCCCGAAAAACCGTAAGCATCAGTTTTCCTGCGGACTGTTGGGTATTGAACTTTTCCTTGCACAACGAATTTGTTACAATTCCATACTCTGCCGTTTACTCTCCGGCTCGTAATGACGGATCCATGTTTCGTCACCAGTAATGATCCTGTCCAAGACGTTGTCTCCTTCGTTACCATAGCGATCCAAATGTTTTTTGCAGATGTCCAAGCACGTTTGTTTATGCAACTGTGTGAGTTGTTTTGGTACCGACCTTGCACAAACTTTATGAAACCCCAGTCTGTTGTGGATGATTTCTCAGGCAGAATCGTGACTTATTAGCAGACGATGTGCCACTTTGTCAATAGTTAATCGTCTGTGTAAGAAACGCTCAATGGTTTCTTCATTTGTGGAGGTAAACGGTCGTCCGGCTCCTTCATCGTTCGTAACACTTTTGCGACCATTTCGGATTTTTTCAATCCATTCGTAGACACTCCGTTGTGGCAAAACACTGTTTCCGTACTGTACCGAAATTCGTCGATGAATTTGGGCCTTCTGACCATAAAAAACGAATCACTGAAGGTTGCTCTTCTTTGGTGCAAATAGACAGCGGAGCAGCCAAGTTTCACAGCACGGCAGCGATAACGAAACTAACCTAGTACCTTGAAAATCGCCAAGATATAACATCAAATAAAGAAAGCATGCGTCATCAACGTAAAACGACAGTACTACCAAAATAAACAAAAATATAATTAAATTGCTGATAATAATTGACTTACTCTCGTAGCACAGGTGCCGTTCGTGGTCAGATATAGGCGCTCAACCTGCAGGCATTGCTAGCAATTGTGTTTATGTTCCAGCATGCATTTATACCGCTGTTAACACATTTTTGATGAACCCTTACAAATCCTTAGGCTTTGTACAATTTAAATAAGGTGTCAGAACAATGTATAACTGAAAGCCCTTGGTGTTTTACTCTATAAGAACAGCAGAATTAAGCAACTCTTAGCTGTGCACACTAAACGCCAGAGCTGAGAAGCGGCACTGCTAAATTTGCATTTCTCTGTACTATTAATGTGAAAAACGACGAAAGAAATTTGTTCGTACGCAGTAGGATACAAGTTATAACTTTGCTGACAGGACAGTATATGTCAATTAAACGCTTTGAACTTGTTACGTGATGTATTATCAGATTGTAGAAAATCGATAGTCCTCACGTCGTTACAGAAATAAACTGAAACAAATAACAGTTCTTCCATTCTGTGTTCGATGATGATGAGGTTTACAGACAGTTCATTGGTGCTCAGATATGTAATGTCATATTATACAGCTCACACACCATTTGTATTTTCTTCTTTTTCTTTATCTTTACGTGAAAGTACTATTACAAAGGCTGTGTTTATTACAGTGCATCGACCAGACGGTAATAATCGTTATCTTTAGCAGAATGCAGCTTCATTTTGTCTGCTCAAAGATCTCTCCAAGCAGCGAAAAACAGCTGTTTTCTTTCCAGGAGCACCTACCACTACGAACTGATACTGAGCTCTAAGTAATGTGCGCGACTACGCAACGGGCGTTAGCGACACAGACTGTGCGAGATAGCGTAATGGTTAGCATACTGGACTCATTTTCGGGAGGACGACGATTCAAATCTACGTCCGACCATCCAGTCACAAGTTTTCTAAGATGTCCTTCAATCGCTCCAGGCAAATGTCGGAGTGGTTTTTCTGAAAGGGAACTGCCGATCTCGGTTCCCATCCTTGAAATATTCCAGTTTGTACTCGATATCGATATGACATTAGACCCTAATCTACCTCCCTTTCTTCCTTCAACCTCACAGGGAGTTCCCCAGTTTGTTGCATCTGGACAGATCCAAAGATTTAAGACTGTCTTATAAGAATGAGATCACACATTCTTTGATGTAATTACTACACATGCAGAAAAACAATAAAGCAATAATGTTACAATAATCAAGTAGCATCGATAGATAACAGTAAACGGTATTAGACAAATAAAGACATTCGTCAAAACAGATATAAGGCTGCGTTAGGTTTGTGTAAGTTGGCGGTGTAGTTATAATACAAGAACTGTTATCAGATGACGCGTGGGTGATTCTTGGAAGCTGTCAATAGCACCAGCAGCGATTGACATTGCTTGATCTGCCAGTAACCCAGCTACTCCAGAAATCTCTTGACTGTTCTACCGTACACTTTGTTCCATTACTGAGAAATGACCCTAGAACGTTTCAAACAGCATCGCACGCCGAACAGGCGATGAACAATGGCAAGACAGAGAGCGCCTATGATCGCTATGTGTGTTACGGTGCCGTGCCTGAGTACTCATTTACTGCTGTGTACTGCCATCATCAACACACAGTCGATGGCAGTCGTTATTGTGTTTAACACTTGTTACCTAGAACACTTAAGCACGTCACTGTAGTAACGCGATAAACACCACGTACGCTGTATTGCAAATCAGGGCAGCCAAACTGAGCATGCTGTTAGAGTTGCTGCGTGTCGCTTGCGGACGCGCTTTTGCAAATAGCGTTAATGGAGGCAAACTACTCTCAAATTGGGTTGTTGTTGGCGTTTGCATTCATGGCGGAGTAATAATATTTGTGGAGCGTATTTACTTGGAAACCAAGTTAATAATTTTAGATTGGTCTTACTAGCCCGTCACCCACAATAACGTCTGGTACCTAAAGGTACGATACAAAGAAAACAGATTACTTGCGAGGCAGCTTGAATCTGCGCGAAGAATAGCTCCTTTTATATAATGGAGCAGCATACAATGGCAGCGTCATCAGCAGTGAATTCTGACTAAAAACCTACCTCTTTCTTGGTGCCGTGTTAAAATTTGCCTCTTTCTCCAAAAGAGCGACGTTTACACCATCTCAGCTCACAGATACGCTAGAGCAGTTCAGTTGCGACAGAATCCTGGAAGAGTCTTTTCTTAAATGAGGAACTGATTACAATCAGTTCAATAGTTTATGAGAAAGCACGTCGACGGTATAAAAATAAATCTGTAGTTTCGTCACTTAATTTATTGCAAAACCACACTACTGCTCATCTTACCAGCTATTGTTGACCAATAAGATATTAGTTCATTCCATTAAAAAGTCCATAATTATTCTTATATCACGATAAATAAGAAATTTACACATGACAAAAGGGCTATCTTAAAATTACCTCAAGAAAATACACTAAATTCGGTGGTGGAAAGCATGAAGCGCACATACTTAGAAATATACACATACAATTTTTCGGAATTTTATTTACCAAGTAACTTCAAGGAAAACGGCCAGCTTATAAATCTGAGTAACAACAATAAAGACTAACAAAAATAAAGAAGTCTTTCTTTGAAACACGTACAGATTAAACATTACGTTACACAACAATTTCTTTGTGGGCTTGACATTTTCCAACATCTTTTTTTTGAGTAACAGAGACGTCCAGTATTTCAAACACGCTCCCTTCTGAAACAGATATCAATTACCATACGGGGTGAATCACATTCTTCAGTGATCTAAAACACACATAAAGACAATAATAATCAATTTATTAAAACACAATAAGCAATTAAAATCCGTCGCACTCAAAAGTCAAGCAAAGCGTTACAGTAAAGAAACTTCCTTAAAACACTGAAACATTCTGGGTAATCTAATTAGAAAACCAAGTTAACAGTGCTGGAATATATTCGGATAGTGTAATCTGAAACCAAGTAACAGTGCCGGAACCAATGTTAAACCAGAAGGCTCTAATTGGATGAAAGTTTAATCCTTCACCATGGATTAAACAAACAAGATTTTACCAATACTTGCTCAAAATACTAGAGATTAAAACAAAAAGGAAAACTTCGCAAAACGTGATTTCAAAAGCTCCTATCTATAAACAACAGATTACTATCCTAACCAAAAGAAAAACTACAAAAATATATTTCTTTTTTCAAATTATGAAAATTTTTTAAAAACATTTAGCAATAATCAGTAATGAAAATGCTTATTGGCACTCAAGCAAAATTAAATACTGAATAGATCAGTCTGACAACACCGTGTAACATTCGCAGTATACAACTCGAGTACAGACATTCCCAAACACTATCGAAGTATTCAACAAAGTTGCTCAGTGGTGTAGATTAATACCAGAAGCCGACAAGTGTACTAAATTGTAAAGCTGAACATTTACTGGTTTGTGTTCTTCCTTCTCTTCATACTCTGAAAATCCACATGCAGTATGGGGGAATACACACTGAAGAGCCAAAGAAAGTGTCACTTCTTCTTCTGTGGCGCTGCAGTCCAGGATGAACCTTGGCCTTCCCAACGAGCTTCCGGCATCCACCATGGCCACATACTCCCCTCCTCCAGTTTCGGCATCCGAGCTTCCGTAGGTCTTAGTCCACTCCATCCAGCCATCTTGCTCGAGGTCGACCTCGCCCTCTTTGTCCTCCTGGATTACCAAAGAGAATCTTCCTATCACCTCCATTTTTGCCACATGACCTGCTCATCTTATCCTTCCTGACCGTATGATTTTTGTTACAGGAGAATCGGCATATGTAGTGTACAATTTTGCATTGTAACTTTTCCTCCATTGTTCTCTCTCGTTCCCAGGCCTTGCATCGGTTTCCGTCAAGGGCCATGTTTCCGAAGCATAAGTGAGAACTGGTCTAACGAGGATTTTATAAATAGTGAATTTTGTTGGGTGGCTGAGGATTCTTGACCGGAATAAATTACTCAAGGTAAAATATGCCTTATTTGCTAATATCAGCCCAATCTTAGTTTCAGTTGAGATGTCATTAAAGCAAGTGACTGTGGAACCGAGATACTTGAAGCTATCAACTCTTTCAAATGTGGATCCATTCACACTGAAAGTTGATGGCATATTGGGTTGATATGCTTCCCCACAGGCTATGTACACTCCTGGAAATTGAAATAAGAACACCGTGAATTCATTGTCCCAGGAAGGGGAAACTTTATTGACACATTCCTGGGGTCAGATACATCACATGATCACACTGACAGAACCACAGGCACATAGAAACAGGCAACAGAGCATGCACAATGTCGGCACTAGTACAGTGTATATCCACCTTTCGCAGCAATGCAGGCTGCTATTCTCCCATGGAGACGATCGTAGAGATGCTGGATGTAGTCCTGTTGAACGGCTTGCCATGTCATTTCCACCTGGCGCCTCAGTTTGACCAGCGTTCGTGCTGGACGTGCAGACCGCGTGAGACGACGCTTCATCCAGTCCCAAACATGCTCAATGGGGGCAGATCCGGAGATCTTGCTGGCCAGGGTAGTTGACTTACACCTTCTAGAGCACGTTGGGTGGCACGGGATACATGCGGACGTGCATTGTCCTGTTGGAACAGCAAGTTCCCTTGCCGGTCTAGGAATGGTAGAACGATGGGTTCGATGACGGTTTGGATGTACCGTGCACTATTCAGTGTCCCCTCGACGATCACCAGTGGTGTACGGCCAGTGTAGGAGATCGCTCCCCACACCATGATGCCGGGTGTTGGCCCTGTGTGCCTCGGTCGTATGCAGTCCTGATTGTGGCGCTCACCTGCACGGCGCCAAACACACATACGACCATCATTGGCACCAAGGCAGAAGCGACTCTCATCGCTGAAGATGACACGTCTCCATTCGTCCCTTCACTCACGCCTGTCGCGACACCACTGGAGGCGGGCTGCACGATGTTGGGGCGTGAGCGGAAGACGGCCTAACGGTGTGCGGGACCGTAGCCCAGCTTCATGGAGACGGTTGCGAATGGTCCTCGCCGATACCCCAGGAGCAACAGTGTCTCTAATTTGCTGGGAAGTGGCGGTGCGGTCCCCTACGGCACTGCGTAGGATCCTACGGTCTTGGCGTGCATCCGTGCGTCGCTGCGGTCCGGTCCCAGGTCGACGGGCACGTGCACCTTCCGCCGACCACTGGCGACAACATCGATGTACTGTGGAGACCTCATGCCCCACGTGTTGAGCAATTCGGCGGTACGTCCACCCGGCCTCCCGCATGCCCACTATACGCCCTCGCTCAAAGTCCGTCAACTGCACATACGGTTCACGTCCACGCTGTCGCGGCATGCTACCAGTGTTAAAGACTGCGATGGAGCTCCGTATGCCACGGCAAACTGGCTGACACTGACGGCGGCGGTGTACAAATGCTGCGCAGCTAGCGCCATTCGACGGCCAACACCGCGGTTCCTGGTGTGTCCGCTGTGCCGTGCGTGTGATCATTGCTTGTACAGCCCTCTCACAGTGTCCGGAGCAAGTATGGTGGGTCTGACACACCGGTGTCAATGTGTTCTTTTTTCCATTTCCAGGAGTGTATTTAGTTTTACCTTCATTTATCGTAAGACCTATCTTCTTACTTGCTCGACTTAAGGTCGAAAAAGCTTCTCTCATTGCTGGTACTGCCCGTGCAATGATGTCTACGTCATCTGCATATTCTAAAATCTCCACTGACTTGTAAAAGATGGTGCCATGGTCTGTAGGCCTGCTTCCCTAATCACCTTCTCGAGTGCTACGTTACATAATAATCATGCTAATGCGTCTTCTTGACGTAGCCTATTTTTTATTTCCAGGGGAGTCTGAATAATTTCCTCGAACTCGAATGCAGCTTCTTACGTCAGACATAATCATTTTAACAATTCTCAGGAGTTGTCCATGTATCACCATCTCCTGTAAGGCACGAAACAACTGGTTTCTATTGACGCTGTCGTATGCCGCCTTAAAGTCATTTAAAGGTGATGTGTTCCAATTCTATATTCAACAGTTTTCTCCAAAATTTGGCGCAGCTTAAAAATCTGGTCTATTGTTGACCTTCCTCGTCGAAATCCGCTTTGGTATGTTCCAATTTCTTTATCCACCTGTGGGAGTAGCCGATCAAAAATAATATTAGATAACACCTTGTACCCCAGGTTCAGGAGGGTGATTCCACGGTGGTTTCTACACTCCATACCGGTCGCCATTTTCATGTATGGGACATAATATTCCTTCATTCCATTCATCTGGTATCCTTTCCTGTTCCCATATGAGAGTGATAAGTTCAAACAGAGACTGCCCTAATCTCGCTCCTCCACAGTTAAGCAATTCTGCAGGAATGCTGTTAGTGCCGGGAGCCTTGTTATTCTTCAGTTTCCTTAAAGCTTTTTTAACATCCTCTAACCCTAGGCCATCCAGTGGTCGTTCATCATCCAATCCTTGCTCACAATCATTAGAGATATCCTCTGCTTTCTTTGTCTCTCGATTCAGCAGGTCATTAAAGTATCTTCGCCATCTTTCCAGAGTCTGTTTACTCTCACTAATTATGTTTCCTACTTCATCTCTAATCAAGCTGGTTATTGGAGCAAATTATCTTCTAGCGTTGTTTACTTTTAAGAAGAACTTTCTTGTTTCATTCTTCTTCTGGGACAATTCCATACATTCTGATCCAGCCTTAGTCCACTCTCTTTTCTTTCGGCGATATGTCATCTTTTAGACCCTCCTTTTCTCTCGATAATCCTCCAACAAGTTTCTTGTGCAGTTCGCCTGTATTGTCTTCTTGTATGTAGTGTTTTCTTCTTCAGTCACTCTCTTACACTCTTCATCAAACCATGTGGGCCTTACTGATTTTGTCTCCATCCCTAGTGTTTTCTTAGCTGAAATGCCTATAGCTCTTTCTGTAGTCAGCCATATCTGTCCTATGTCATTACTTTTTCACATTGTTCGTTATTCTTGTTCTTGTCCAGGGTCTGAGAAACTTTCTGAAAGTACGATTCGTAAGTTTCTGTTAATTGTAATGGTAATACTGTACCGTTCTTTCCTAGTATGTGTTTCTTTCTGAGCATTTGATATCCTTGCTCTTATCTTGGCCATTACGAGAAAATGATTTGTGTCCACATTAGGGCCACGAAAGGTTCTAGCATCCAACAAGTTAGATTTGTGCCTCTTGTCCATCAGTACATGATCAATTTGATTAATCGTTCTACTTCCATGTGCCCTTGTGTATCTCCTTATGAGGAAATCTGGTAGATCCCACTATCATATTCCTGGAGGCTGCAAAGAGGATCAGTCTTATTCCATTATCATTAGTGCATCCATGTTTACTATGGACTCCAATTCTTATCTTCCAAGTTGTGCATTAAAATCACCCAGCACGATCCTGATGTTATTCCTTGGACACTTATCATAAGCTTTTTCAACGGTATCATAGAAATAATCTTTAGGTCTTCAATAGATTCTTCTGTTGTTACATGTCCATTAATTATACTATAGTTAAAGAATCCACCTTTAATTTTAATTACTGGTAGCATTGGATTAACGGGTGTAAAATTTATCACCAAATGTTTCAGACCTTTATGAACAAGGAAACCTGTACCAAAATCATATCTGTTATCATCACAGCTATAGATCATAGTGCCCTCTTTCTTTTCCAATACCCCACTCCCTGTCCATCGAATTTGTTGGATGGCAATAAAGCTCTCCTTGAGCTTCCCCTGCTGGTCTAATAACTTCTTTAGAGAGCCTGGGCTATATAAAGATCGAACATTCCAGGTACCAATTCGAAGATCAATTTTCAACTTTTTATCCATTTGTTGTCCAAGATCCGTGCCATGTCGTCGTCTATTAATCCGTCCGGCTTCTGCTCTTTGGGTTTTCGTAACTTTACTTTTTTTTACAGGAAGAGGATGTTAGCCTCGAGCACAACCCCTAGCCTGGAGGACCAGGATTTGTGTTAGGTTTACTCCCCTAGGGAAGCTGTCTTCACTATGTCTCTAGAGCCTTCCCTGCCCTATGTTGTGGGACACACTTCGTCTGACTCCTTGGGTGAGACAAATCCGACTTGGGCGTCCCTGCCAGTAGCTACGCTACCATCGGCACAGCTCTCGACTTCACAAAAGCACGCAAACCCTCCCACCCGACACTGGAGGTGCCTACTAAAGGGCGGTGTCCCCTGGGAGGGAAAGAAAGTGATACACCTACGTAATATCGTGTAGGGCCCCCGCGAGCACGCAGAAGTGCCGCAACACAACGTGGCATAGACTCCAACAATGTCTGAAGTAGTGCCGGAGGGAACTGACACCATGAATCCTGCAGAGCTGTCCACAAATCCGTAAGAGTACGAGGGGGTGGAGGTCTCATGTGAACAGCACGTTGCAAAGCATCTACGTCTACAGCTACATACATACTCCGCAATCCACAATACGGTGCGTCGCGGAGGGTACCTCGTACCACAACTACACTCCTGGAAATGGAAAAAAGAACACATTGACACCGGTGTGTCAGACCCACCATACTTGCTCCGGACACTGCGAGAGGGCTGTACAAGCAATGATCACACGCACGGCACAGCGGACACACCAGGAACCGCGGTGTTGGCCGTCGAATGGCGCTAGCTGCACAGCATTTGTGCACCGCCGCCGTCAGTGTCAGCCAGTTTGCCGTGGCATACGGAGCTCCATCGCAGTCTTTAACACTGGTACCATGCCGCGACAGCGTGGACGTGAACCGTATGTGCAGTTGACGGACTTTGAGCGAGGGCGTATAGTGGGCATGCGGGAGGCCGGGTGGACGTACCGTCGAATTGCTCAACACGTGGGGCGTGAGGTCTCCACAGTACATCGATGTTGTCGCCAGTGGTCGGCGGAAGGTGCACGTGCCCGTCGACCTGGGACCGGACTGCAGCGACGCACGGATGCACGCCAAGACCGTAGGATCCTACGCAGTGCCGTAGGGGACCGCACCGCCACTTCCCAGCAAATTAGGGACACTGTTGCTCCTGGGGTATCGGCGAGGACCATTCGCAACCATCTCCATGAAGCTGGGCTACGGTCCCGCACACCGTTAGGCCGTCTTCCGCTCACGCCCCAACATCGTGCAGCCCGCCTCCAGTGGTGTCGCGACAGGCGTGAATGGAGGGACGAATGGAGACGTGTCGTCTTCAGCGATGAGAGTCGCTTCTGCCTTGGTGCCAATAGTGGTCGTATGCGTGTTTGGCGCCGTGCAGGTGAGCGCCACAATCAGGACTGCATACGACCGAGGCACACAGGGCCAACACCCGGCATCATGGTGTGGGGGAGCGATCTCCTACACTGGCCGTACACCACTGGTGATCGTCGAGGGGACACTGAATAGTGCACGCTACATCCAAACCGTCATCGAACCCATCGTTCTACCATTCCTAGACCGGCAAGGGAACTTGCTGTTCCAACAGGACAATGCCCGTCCGCATGTATCCCGTGCCACCCAACGTGCTCTAGAAGGTGTAAGTCAACTACCCTGGCCAGCAAGATCTCCGGATCTGTCCCCCATTGAGCATGTTTGGGACTGGATGAAGCGTCGTCTCACGCGCTCTGCACGTCCAGCACGAACGCTGGTCCAACTGAGGCGCCAGGTGGAAATGGCATGGCAAGCCGTTCCACAAGACTACATCCAGCATCTCTACGATCGTCTCCATGGGAGAATAGCAGCCTGCATTGCTGCGAAAGGTGGATATACACTGTACTAGTGCCGACATTGTGCATGCTCTGTTGCCTGTGTCTATGTGCCTGTGGTTCTGTCAGTGTGATCATGTGATGTATCTGACCCCAGGAATGTGTCAATAAAGTTTCCCCTTCCTGGGACAATGAATTCACGGTGTTCTTATTTCAATTTCCAGGAGTGTAGCATCTTATCTCCCTGTTCCACTCCCAAACAGCCGGCCGGAGTGGCCGTGCGGTTCTGGGCACTACAGTCTGGAACCGAGCGACCGCTACGGTCACAGGTTAGAATCCTGCCTCGGGCATGGATGTGTGTGATGTCCTTAGGTTAGTTAGGTTTAATTAGTTCTACGTTCTAGGCGACTGATGACCTCAGAAGTTAAGTCGCATAGTGCTCAGAGCCAGCCCCCAAACAGAACGAGGGAAAAATGACTGCCTATATGCCTCTGTACGAGCCCTGATCTCTCTTATCTTATTTTTGTGGTCTTTCCGCGAAATATAAGATGGTGGCAGTAAAATTGTACTGCAGTCAGCCTCAAATGCTGGTTCTCTAAATTTCCTCAGTAGCGATTCAGGAAAAGAACGCCTCTTTTCCTCTAGACACTCCCACGCGAGTTCCTGAAGCGTTTCCGTAACACTCGCGTGATGAGCAAACCTACCAGTAACAAATCTAGCACCCCGCCTCTGAATTGCTTCTATGTCCTCCCTCAATCCGACCTGATAGGGATTCCAAACGCTCGAGCAGTACTCAATAATGGATGTATTAGTGTTTATAAGCGGTCTCCTTTACAGATGAACCACATCTTCCCAAAATTCTACCAATGAAGCGAAGACGACTATCCGCCTTGCGCATAACTGCCATTACATGCTTGTCCCACTTCATATCGCTCTGCAGTGTTACGCCCAAATCTTTAATCGACGTGACTGTGTCAAGCGCTACACTACTAATGGAGTATTCAAACATCACGGGATTCTTTTTCCTATTCATCTACATTAATTTACATTATCTATATTTAGAGTTACCTGCCATTCTTTACACCAATCACAAATCCTGTCCAAGTCATCTTGTATCCTCCTACAGCCACTCAACGACGACACCTTCCCGTACACCACAACATCATCAGCCAACAGCCGCACATTGCTATCCACCCTATCCAAAAGTTCATTTATGTAGATAGAAAACAACAGCGGACCTACCACACTTCCCTGGGGCACTCCAGATGATACCCTCACCTCCGATCAACACTCACCATAGAGGACAACGTACTGGGTTCTATTACTTAAGAAGTCTTCGAGCCACTCACTTATTGAAAACAATCCCATATGCTCGTTCGTTAGTTAGGAGTCTGCAGTGGGGCACCGAGTCAAACGCTTTCTGGAAGTCAAGGAATATGGCATCCGTCTGATGCCCTTCATCCATGGTTCGCAAGATATCATATGAAAAAAGGGCGAGTTGCGTTTCGCATGAGCGATGCTTTTTAAAGCCGTGCTGATGCATGAACAGCAATTTCTCTGTCTGAAGGAAATTCATTGTATTCGAACTGAGAATATGTTCGAGAATCCTGCAACAAGCCGATGTTAAGGATGTTGGTCAGTAATTTTGAGGATCTAGCCTTCTACCCTTCTTATATGCAGGCGTCATCTGCGCTTTTTTCCAGTCGCTCGGGACTTTACGTTGGGCAAGAGATTCGCGATAAATGCAAGCTAAGTAAGGAGCCAATGCAGTAGACTACTCTCTGTAAAACCGAATTGGAATCCCATCAGGACCTGGCGATTTATTTATTTTCAACCCATTCAGCAGCTTCACAACCCCAGGGATATCTATCACTATGTCCTCCATACGGGAATCTGTACGAGACTCAAACGGCGGTATGTTTGTACGATCCTCCTGCGTGAAAGATTTCTGAAATGCTAAATTTAAAATTTCAGCTTTCGTTTTGTTGTCTTCCGTTGCCAGGCCAGATTGATCAGTGAGTGACTGGATGGAAGACTTCGACCCGCCTACCGATTTTACGTAAGACCAGAATTTCCTTGAGTTTTCAGCAAGATATTTTGCTAAGGTATGACGGTGGTAGTGGTTGAATGCTTCGCGCATCGCTCTTTTTGCAGAATTTCCTTGAGTTTTCAGCAAGATATTTTGCTAAGGTATGACGGTGGTAGTAGTTGAATGCTTCGCGCATCGCTCTTTTTACAGCAGCACGAATCTCTAGTAACTTTTGCCTGTCCTCATTCGCCCGATTTTCTTGTACCGCGAGTGCAACTGTCTTTGCTTCCTGAGTATTCTCCGAATTGCGCTGTTAAACCACGGTGGGTCTTTTCAGTCCGTAACCCACTTTTCCGGCACATACTTGTCCAATGCGTGATTTACAATGTGTTTAAAATTTGCCCATAATTCCTCCAAGTCCATCGTCCCGGAAGTAAATGAAGTCGATTCATTTACTAAGTGGGATGCTAACAACTGCTTATCTGCTCTTTCTAGTAATAATACTCTCCTAGCCTTCTAGACCGACTTTTTAACTTTCGTAACCATAGTCGTAATGAAAACATCATGATCACTAATCCCTGTCTCAACACTGACACCGTCGATGAGGTCTGGTCTGTTCGTGGCTACCAGCATTCCAGCATCCCAGATATGCTCAATAAAGTTCATGTGTGGGAATTTTGATGGCCAGCGGAAGTGTTTAAACTCAGAAGAATGTTCCTGGAGCCACTCTGTAGCAATTCTAGACGTGTGGGGTGTCGCATTGTCCTGCTGGAACTGCATGAGTCCGTTGGAAAGCACAAAGGACATGAATGGATGCAGGCGATCAGACAGGATGCTTACTTACGTGTCACCTGTCAGAGTCGTGTCTAGACGTATCAGTGATTCCATATTCAAACTGCACACGCCACGCACCATTACAGAGCTCTACCAGCTTGAACAGTGCACTGCTGACATGCAGTGTACTTGAATACGTGATGTTGTCACCATACCCATACACGTCCATCCGTTCGATACAATCTGAAACGAGACTCGCCCGATCAGGCAACAAGTTTCCAGTCAGCAGCACTTGAATGTCGGTGCTGACGGGCCCAGGTGAGGCGTAAAGCTTTATGTCGTGCAGTCATCAGGGGTACACGAATGGCCTTCAGCTCTGAAAGCCCGTATCGATGACGTTACCTTGAATGGTTCGCCCGCTGACATTTGTTGACGGCCAAGCACTGAAATATGCAGCCATTTGCGGAAGGGTTGCATTTCTGTCACGCTCAACGATTCTCTTCAGTTAACGTTTGTCGCGTTCTTGCATGATCTCTTTCCGGCCACAGTGATGTAGGAGATTTTATGTTTTACCGGATTTCTGATATTGACGACACACTCGTGAAATGGTAGTGTTGGAAAATCCCCACTTCACCGCTACTTCGGAGATGCTGTGTTCCAACGCTCGCGTGCGGACTATAGCAGCACTTAAGTCTTGATAATGTGCTATTACAGCAGCAGATCTAACAACTGCGCCAGACGCTCGTTGTCTTATATTGACGTTGTGGACCGCAGCGCCGTATTCTGCCTGTTTACATATCTCTGTATTTGAATACGCATGCCTGTACCAGTTTCAAAAAATGGCTCTGAGCACTATGGGACTTAACTGCTGAGGTCATCAGTCTCCTAGAACTTAGAACTACCTAAACCTAACTAACCTAAGGACATCACACACATCGATGCCCGAGGCAGGATTCGAATCTGTGACCGTAGCGGTGGCGCGGTTAGAGACAGTAGTGCCTAGAACCACTCGGCCACATCTGCCGGCTGTACCAGTTTCTTTGGCGCTTTAGTTTATGTCTCTATTTTCAGACAATAGCTCAATACGTAGCATCGATACCAAGAATAAAAACAGTCTACATACAGACTTAAAATCCATTACCTTGGTGCAAAGAGGGGTCCCATATTCAGACACACAAATTTTCAATAAATTGCCAGAAAAAATTAAAAGCATGGTTTCAGGTAAAATGGTTCAAATGGCTCTAAGCTCTATGGGACTTAACATCTGAGGTCATCAATCCCCTAGACTTAGAAATACTTAAACCTAACTAACCTAAGGACATCACACACACCCATGCGCGAGGCAGGATTCGAACCCGCGACCATAGCAGCCGCGTGGGTCCGGACTGAAGCGCCTAGTACCGCACGGCCACAGCGGCCGGCGTTTCACGGACGGCATGGTTTAAACAAAGCTTGAAAGATTTTTGGTAGACAACTACTTCCACTCTGTAGATGAATGTTTTAACATAGACTATTAGACCAGCTTGACTAAAAATGTCTGTTAGATTTCAGCTTTGGCAGCACTTGGTCACAACAGTGAAGATTAGGTGTTCTGTGTATGATAAATTTATTATACGTGCATATCTGTGTTTCATTCTGACAGTGTATTTATTCAGTAGGTATTAGCAGTTCCAGTGTACTGTGGTGTATTCACAATCTCCTGACAAATGACGAGGGAAGTGAGTAATGTATCCAAATGTTCTTTGTTTTTTCTGTTATACTTACAGACATGTTCTACATCTACGAGAATCATTTTATACTTGGGTCTATGGAACGAAAACTGAATATAGTCTAATCTATACCTCACCATAAGTGCCATTATCGTAGGGAGACAGATCCACACTGAATGAAGGGTGAGTGAGTACCTTCCATCATTTGAATGGCTGCATAAGGTCGTTGACAGCGTTTGCCGTATGGGGCCTTGCACTGCCGTGTAGCAGAATGATTCCACAAAGGAACTGTCTTGTTCGTTTCTATCTGACCGCTTTGCAAAAGGTGGTCAAGATTTTGAGTATCGATTCGTATACACCGTTGTTACATGCTTCTGGAAGTCGATTAGAAGGGAATCCTTTAGTTCAAAGAAGAAGGTGAGCAGAGCCTTTCCTGCGCCCGTGTGGACTACCTTTGCATTTTTGGTGGCGGCGAACCCTGCATGCTTCCATTGAACACAAGGTCGTTTTGACTCGGGATCGAATTGATGATTTCACGTCTCGTCACCAGTGACCACTCGTGACAGGAACTCATTCTCGTCCATAATATAGCGCTGCAGACCAGCTTCGTGCGCTGGCGCACCCATCAGGCGCACACTATTTGAAATTTCAGTCTGTGTTTAATGATGGCGGGAGCACTTCCGACAGCCAATCTGACCTCTGCGGCAATGACTGCTACCGTAACTCGCCGGTCTTCAATATGAGGGCTAGTTTGGGGCCCCAGCATTCGCATAAGGACCACGCCTTCTTCCGTAGGCAACAGCATTACCATCCCTTCAGCGGTTTTCATTTTACGCAACCCATCCCGTTTCGTTTTGAATTCACCGTATAAAAGTGCTACCGTAAAACACTACGTATCTAAAACACAATTTTGAGCAAACAATTATTTTTTTGTGGAAATAATCAGCAATCAGTTTCAGAAAAAATTTTTATTCCTTTACCTGTTTCAGGTATTTAGTACCTTTTTCAGAAGGCTTTACAGAAAAAAATATGCCATATATAAGTGGGCTTTACGTAAGAGCATTAAAATTTAACAATGAAAAGTTTAATAATTTGAAAATAAAATGTCGTAAGTGCTTATAATTATCGCTTTATTTGCGAGTATTAAAAGTAAAATGTACGGCACATTGCTGTGATCCTAGAAAAAACATGAACAATTCCAACAATGAATCCATTACTGCAAAAAGAACTCGTAATTAATGCTTAAATTTGGTTCATAGTGTCTGCAGAAAAATGCTGTATACCATTATTTCAACAAATATGTAGTTGCCGATGATGGATAAAACACTGAACAACTATCTCTTTTATTTCTTTGTAGATCACGGAATGTTTCTATTAACAGTATTTTGCGGCGGCTCCCTTGGTAAAAAAATTAAGGATTTAATCTCTAGCGCTCAAATTCTTTCTATAGACGTAAGTTATTATGTTGTTTGAATCGGGTGAGCCACAACTGTAAGAGGCCTAAATTAAAAATCCTGTTGCTAGTATAAAATTTGTAGCTGGGGTCCTGCTTTTAATAACGTTCCGCCACTCAGAGCACCGACAATCAATAAAAGTTACTGAACGGCAAAACAAATAAGAAATAATCCTGTCAGTTACTCGTTGCAATAAAGAAAAAAAACTGCACTGCACTAAAATACTAGAAACTAAATCAGAATACTTTCATTTTCTTTCGCTTTGTAAAGGAACCGAGGGACTGCTAAGAACAAATCTCAATATGTTCTTGAAATTAAATTACAGTCAATGCGTCTCGTGGTAATAACCTCCTTACAGTCTTCAAAAATAAATCAGTTCCAACTGTAATAGGTCTGGCACAAATAGAGAATCGTCGTAAAGTCTCCATCCATTTCTAAGGAATATCGGATGCATTTACGTAATATACAGGGTGATTCAAAAAGAATACCACAACTTTAGGAATTTAAAACTCTGCAACGACAAAAGGCAGAGCTAAGCACTATCTGTCGGCGAATTAAGGGAGCTATAAAGTTTCATTTAGTTGTACATTTGTTCGCTTGAGGCGCTGTTGACTAGGCGTCAGCGTCAGTTGATGCTAAGATGGTGCTACTGTAACTGGACTACAGTATCTGGAGATGTTAGAGAATTGGCTGTTCCCTCAGCTCGAACAAGAAGCACAACAATTCATATTTCAGCAGGATGGAGCGCCACCACATTGGCACTTATCTGTCCGTAACTACCTGAACGTCAACTACCCGAGGCGATGGATCTCCCGCCAGGCAGCCCGTGACAGAGCACTTCATTACTGGCCTCCAAGAAGCCCTGATCTTACCCCTGCGATTTTTTCTTGTGGAGGTATGTTAAGGATATGGTGTTTCGGCCACCTCTCCCAGCCACCATCGATGATTTGAAACGAGAAAGAACAGCAGCTATCCAAACTGTTACGCCTGATATGCTACAGAGAGTGTGGAACGAGTTGGAGTATCGGGTTGATATTGCTCGAGTGTCTGGAAGGGGCCATATTGAACATCTCTGAACTTGTTTTTGAGTGAAAAAAAAACCTTTTTAAATACTCTTTGTAATGTATAACAGAAGGTTATATTATGTTTCTTTCATTAAATACACATTTTTAAAGTTGTGGTATTCTTTTTAAATCACCCTGTACATGTATATTTGTTGTCAATGTATGCAAACATATCTTGTGAAACAGCCGACGCTGCATCCCAGACACGGATTATTAGATCCTGGGGCTCCCTTACCTATGCTTTGTATACCCTTGACTTTTGTGTACACGCAAGCGAAGAAGTGCCAAATCAGGTCTAGCGGAACCTCTGCCTATCCATCTGTTGTTGAATCTTCGATTTAGTTTCTCGCTTTTTTCTGAGAGCTAACGGAGGGGGTGCTCCACGTTGGAAGACAACCGTTTCAGCCGGTTGTGGATTCCGTGCCATTTTGGCGTCGTATCGCCATCCTCACATCACTCAGCATCACTTTGAAGTCAGTATTTTCCTAGCTTGATTTAATATTTTAGTGGAGGATAAAGAAACCGCATGCAATTTTGTCGTTGGAACGTTCTAACAATCATGGTTCAGTGGAATAAGAAAAGTTGAGTTACCACTATTGGTCAAAAGCAGTAAGAAGAAGACTTGTTTTAGGTATCCTTACCTACAAATTAAACGGCATCGAAATAGCACTGTTAATCAGACTCAAGGCTGCTGCTTCATAATACACGATTGTGATTTTTGGGGACAATACATGTGTGAAATTGACGGTTTCTTATTCCTTATTTCTGTTCTTGTAATACTGGCACATGTTTTACAATATGAGCCTCTTCTGGATGACCAGGCTGTCAGTTTGACGCAACGAGTCAGTGCAGTGGTCAGCGCACTGGAGTCTCAGTCGGGAGCGCTGTCGGGTCATTCAGATTCCGTTTTCTCTAAATATCTTACGTTGAATGCACAGACAGTTTCTTTGTCAGCGCCGCGGCTGATCTCCTTCTCCATCTTTAGCGACGTCATCGTTGATGGGACGTTTAACTTCAGCCTTCCTTAACTCCTTGTAAACTGTCGTATGGAAATTATAATCACGTACCTTTAAAAAGGTGTCGATTTTTGTTTTCTGTTAGTCTGTTCATTGTTTTTACTCTTTTCAAATTTAAAATTTGGTCACGTCTCTATCATTATTTTCTAAATCTCTTACTTCTCGTAATTTCTAGAGCACCATAGAAGATAGTGCGTGCGGTTGTCATAGGGGTACTTCCACTTAGTTGTTCACATCTGTCTATCACTTTTTGTGTAGTGGTTGTATCAAGATATTTTCTCCAGTATCTTGGGACCTCTTACAGTGGCCACACTCTTTCACCAACATTTGCAGTTCATTTCTTGCATGAGGCCCAAGTTACTTAGATTCCCTAAAATGGGATATTTCTCAGGCGCTTTGTTAATTTTAACATTTCTGATAGTTATATCTACTACTCTGTTGTCCCAGGATATGAATCTCTGGCTTTCATTTGTGAATCTTGTCTTAGACTAGAGATTAGGTCTTTTTCTATTCTATCCAGAACGTGTATTTCATATTTATCACTAGAAAAAAAGCTTTTTGAGGCGCAGCGATAATTTTTGCTTTCATATTTATTCAGTTTCCCTATTTGTCACATTCCAGAAGTTCGTGAAATTTCGGCCGGTATGTTTGTTCTCAGTTTCTGGACAAAAGTTAAACTTCTTTTTGATGTTATCCTGATTGTGTTTCAAGGGATAACTTTCAACTTCAGAGTTTTAGAATAATAGTGCAGATGTTGGTTTCCTTGACTATCGTATTTTAGACATCTATCCAGCTGCTGGAACAGAATCGTTGCCAGATAACTGCAGGGGAATTCACTTAAATATGAACGGCCCGGCAGCCAGTTACTCTCCTTCCTTCTAATTTTTTGCTGATCAACATAGACCTCAAGTCTAAGACTCATATTCAATAACAGGAAAATGATCGTTAATTTGGGTACAGCATTAATTACTTCATCTAGTTGTCTGAAGAGATTATAATTCAAATGAAAACAAAAATGTATAATGTACTCTAACGTCGTGAAGTAGGCCCTGTGCACAGTTTGCCATTAAAAATGCAGCTCCACGAAGACGGCGTGCAGAAAACGACAAACTGTCGTGAAGTGTACAACATGCTAGATGTGCAAATGATTTAACATTTCAGCGCTACCACACAGAGAAGATAGGAGTAACACCATCTGTAACTATGCATATACGGGTCCTCAGCTCGTGGTCGTGCGGTAGCGTTCTCGCTTCCCACGCCCGGGTTCTCGGGTTAGGTTCCCGGCTGGGTCAGGGATTTTCTCTGCCTCGTGATGACTGGGTGTTGTGTGATGTCCTTAGGTTTGTTAGGTTTAAGTAGTTCTAAGTTCTAGGGGACTGATGACCATACATGTTAAGTCCCATAGTGCTCAGAGCCAACTATGCATATAAGGAAGGACTGCATAGCGGAATCTTCATTCAGAAATAGCTTCTGAATGTTGTTTGTGAGAAGATCGTGTTACGCCAAGTACATAGTGTAAGAAAAAGGTATGGCTAGACTTCCAGAAAACATTCCTCAAGCGTAAAGGTAGAAAAAATGTTTGATGGCCGTGGGTACGGAAACGCATTATTTCCGTGTTAGAGCCCAGTTTCTACAACTTTTCAACACATTAATCATGGAAAACACGCAGAAACGTGTCAGCGAAGTATGAAACACTATCCTAGATGAGACGTTCAAAACGCCCTCCATTAGGAAGGTTACATGCGTCAACCCTCGGTCGCATTGAACCCCTGATGCGCCAATGTATCTCTGGACAACAGCGGATGCTACCACAACCTCCCACATTACGGACACGAGCACGGTGTTCGCTACACAAGAGCTTTCTGACATTCCCACGAATGTAACTCTTGTCGGTTTAGGTCCGGAGATCGTGGAGGACGGGAAATTGGTCCTCCTGTACATATCCATTTGTCATGGAAGCGGTTATTTAGAAGACTGCGAACATTAACAATAAAATGAGGAGCAGCTCAATCGTGCGTGAAGTACATGTTTTGTCGCACTCGTAAAGGCACATGCTCTAGCAGAACAGGTGTGGTATTCTCTAAGAAAGCATGGGAACTTTCTCCATTGAGCCTGAGTGGAAGAACTTGAGGCCCTAACGAACAGTCAACAACAATGCCGACCCAAACGACGAACCTGTGTTGGCGACTTGATTGCAAAATTTCTCGTCCGTAAAACGGTCTCGATTGTAGAAATTTACAATCCGACCACATGGAAAACGAAGCCTCATCTGTGAACAGCACGTCTGCACTGAAATGTCTGTTGACTCGTTGTTGAATGGACCATTTGCAGAACTGTACATGTAGAAGAAAATCAGCTACTGATAGTGCCTGCATGTGCTGTACATGGAACGGATGGAGCGGATTTTCATGAGTACTTTCCAGACAGTCATCTGGTCAACATTACTTATTTCAGCTAACTGTGTCTTACGCTGACACTAGGGTTGTCATTAAACGCAGCTCGAGTTGATGCGTTCGTCCTTCTATATATAGGGGTTAAGGGTATAGACGTAGGTATTTTTGTTGTTGATTGAGGACAGTATGCTGAAAACATTACATTGTGTTTACTTCATTTGTAGATTAATAATTAGAGCTATTATAGTAGTATGTTTTTAGGTTGGTTAGTATCTCCTAGGCATTAATGTTTATCATTTTAAGTGGATCTTCCGTCGGTTATGATAGAACATTATACTAAATGAAAAGTATATATGACCTTTGGAGCACTGGAGGGGTTTGCACACCGTGCACCCAACGACAACACTAGAGTTTGAAGTTACACCATATCGACTTTTCAGACTAGCCCCGGTCCTGCATATAACATCACGATGGTGGTATCAATATGACACAACATCATGATCGAGGTATCCTTGTGCATAAGCTCCAAGGGAAACGAATGTTTCCAGATTGAATTTGTCATCGTCACATGATTCCAGCACCAGACGTCAAGGTGTGGGTCATCTCGGATATACAACACGATCACCTTTGGTTCACAAAGCTGGTAATTTGGGCGGCAGCCGTTACATTTCTGACGTTTTAAGACCTGCAGCTGTGTCCTATCTTCGAAGTCTCCGTGACGTTATCTTTCAACAAGATAACGCAAGACTGCATATTGCCTATGCTACCCTGGCCTACCTCGATACACACAGTGCTCTACCGCTGTCCCGGTCAGCACATTCTACAGATCTTTTCTAAAACCACCTAGCCAGAGGTTGCCGACAGACTAGCGTGCTGTCACTTTCTACTAGTCTCTAACCGCAACTCTTCCATACAGTTGAAACAGCATCAAAAGACTTCAGAAAAGATGGGCTCCATGCTGAGCCGGATAAAAAATACTGTCACTGCTGTTGGTGGCACCTATATGTATAAAATTCTGCACTATGTGTAGTCCCAGGTTATCTACAGATTTAACCATAGCTTACTGCTACTATCCTGCGCACTTAGTAAAATTTCGTTAATTGCTATCCTTTTTACTATTACAATTTTAAGGCGAACAGCGTAGATTTTATGGTTTTCTGCATCCATAGAAGTGTTAACCTGTGTACCTCGTTTCTTGTGTGGTAATTTTCATGTTGTCTTCTAGAGCTTTTACACTATGTGATCAAAAGTATCCGGTCATCCCCCTAAACATACGTTTTTCATATCAGGAGCATTGTGCTGCCATCTACTGCCAGATAATCCATACCAGTCATTAGACATCGTCAGAGAGCAGAATGGGGCGCTCCGCGGAACTCACGGACTTCCGAAGTGGTCAGGTGATTGGGTGTCAGTTGTGTCATACGTCTGTACTCGAGATTTCCACTCAGCTAAGCATCCCTAGGTCCACTGTTTCCGATGTGATAGTGAAGCGTAGTCGTGAAGGGACACGTACACCACAAAGGCGTACACGCCGACCTCGTCTGTTGACTGACAAGAGACCGGCGACAGTTGAAGAGGGTCGTAATGTGTAATAGGCAGACATCTATCCACATAATCACCCAAGAATTCCAACCTGCATCAGGATCCACTGCAAGTACTGTGACAGTTAGGCGGGAGGTGAGAAAACTGTGATTTCATGGTCGAGCGTCTGCTCATAAGCCACACATCACGCCGGTGAATGCCAAACGACGTCTCGCTTGGTATAAGGAGTGTAAACATTGGACGATTGAACGGTGGAAAAACGTTGTGTGGAGTGACTAATCACGGTACATAATGTGGCGATCCGATGGCAGGGTGTAGGTGTGGCTAATACCCGGTGAACGTTATCTGCCAGCTCGTGTAGCGCCAACAGTAAAATTCGGAGATGGTAGTATTATGGTGTGGTCGTGTTTTTCATGGAGGCGGCTGGCACTCCTTGTTGTTTTGCGTGGCGCTATCACGGCACAGGCCTACATTGATGTTTTAAGCACCTTCTTGCTTCCCACTGTTGAAGAGCAATTCGGATATGGCGATTGTATCTTTCAGCACGATCGAGCACCTGTTCATAACGCACGGCCTGTGGCGGAGTGGTTATACGCCTATAACCTCCCTGTAATGGACTGGCCTGCACAGAGTCCTGGCCTGGATCCTATAGAACACCTTTGGCATATTTTGGGACGCCAACTTAGTGCCAGGCTCACAGACAGACATCGATACCTCTCGTCTGTCAAGAGTGGGCTGCCATTCCCCAAGAAACCTTCCAACACCCAATTGAACGCATGCCTGCGAGAGTGAGTGGAAGCTGTCACCAAGGCTAAGGGTGGGCCAAACCATATTGAATTCCAGCATCACCGATGGAGGGCGCCACTTCTATAAGTACACTACTGGCCATTAAAATTGCTACACCAAGAAGAAATGCACATGATAAACGGGTATTCATTGGACAAATATACTGGAACTTACATGTGATTACATTTTCACGCAATTTGGGTGCATAGATCCTGAGAAATCAGTACCCAGAACAACCACCTCTGGACGTAATACGCCTGGGCAGTGAGTCAAATAGAGCTTGGATGGCGTGTAACGGTAGAGCTGCCCATGCAGCTTCAACACGATACTACAATTCATCAAGAGTATTGATTGGCGTATTGTGACGAGCCAGTTGCTCGGCCGCCATTGACCAGACGTTTTCAATTGGTGAGAGATCTGGAGAATATGCTCGCCAGGGAAGCAGTCGAACGTTTTCTGTATCCAGAAAGGGCCGTACAGGATCTGCAACATGCGGTCGTGCGTTACCCTGCTGAAATGTAGGGTTTCGCATGAATCGAATGAAGGGTAGATCCACGGGTCGTAACACATCTGAAATGTAGCGTGCACTGTTCAAAGTGCCGTCAATGCGAACAAGAGGTGACCGAGACGTGTAACCAATGGCACCCCATACCATCACGCCGGGTGATGCGCCAGTGTGGCGATGACGAGTACACGCTTCCAATGTGCATTCACCGCAATGTCGCCAAACTCGGATGCGACCATCATGATGCGGCAAACAGAACCTGGATACATCCGAAAAAATGACGTTTCGCCATTGGTGTACCCAGGTTCGTCGTTGAGTACACCGTCGCAGGCGCTCTTGTCTGTGATGCAGCGTCAAGGGTAACCGCAGCAATGGTCTCAGAGCTGATAGTCCATGCTGGTGCAAACGTCATCGAACTGTTCGTGCAGATGGTTGTTGTCTTGCAAACGGCCCATCTGTTGATTCAGGGATCGAGACGTGGCTGCACGATCCGTTACAGCCATGCGGATAAGATGCCTGTCATATCGACTGCAAGTGATACGAGGCCGTTGGGATCCAGCACGGCGTTCCGTATTACCCTCCTGAACCCACCGATTCCATATTCTGCTAACACTCATTGGATCTCGACCAACGCGAGCAGCAGTGCCGCGATACGATAAACCGCAATCGCGATAGGCTACAATCCGATCATTATCAAAGCCTGAAATGTGATGGTAGGCATTTCTCCTCCTTACACGAGGCATCACAACGACGTTTCACCAGGCAACGCCGGTCAACTGCGGTTGGAAACTTATGTCAGCACGTTGTAGGTGTCGGCACCGGCGCCAACCTTGTGTGAATGCTCTGGAAAGCTAATCAGTTGCATATAACAGCATCTTATTCCTGTCGTTAAATTTCGCGTCTGTAGCATGTCATCTTCGCGGTGTAGCCATTTTAATGGCTAGTAGTGTATGTCCCTTGACCAAGGGTGTTATTGTGTAAATGTTGGCTACCCTGATAAAGAAGAAAACTACCTCCATTGTTGGTTTTGTTACATTACTGGTCTACAGAATAAAATTTGTGGAGACTAGAAATTACAGAGCAGTACAATAACATAATACCATTACGTCGAAAAAAATCGAACCCATTTGAGCTTGTAAGCGTTGCTCAAGAAAATATTTTCAACGTAAAGGAAGTTGTAGATTCTTACTTTCTGAAAACTCCAAAGCCACCTCTTCAACTGAAGAAGCATACAATGTACCGGTTGGAGTGGTATCATACATTTGTGGCACTGTGAGACACTTATAACAGACCATGGAGGACATGCATCATTTGATACAAGGAACAAATGCCTTCAGAACTTCATTTTTCCCGTCTGTGTACAGGACTAGTTTCTATCAGTGGTGCAAAAATGAATTTCTTGCAGTGTCTATATCCGCTATTGACAGAGAAGGTATGAAATTTTCTCAAACTCTTTCAGACGAAGTAATGTGGGCACTGCTTATACTGATGAGTCAGACAATAGCAGCGCCGAAGAGTCATGAACTAAAAACATGAAAAGACGCGTAAGAAGCAAATTTCGTTGCATTAGCATTGCTTAGTTATGTTCTATCATGAAAAATTAATAGAAAGAAAGCTGTTAAGTAATTTATTTATGTTCTACCATCACAAATTAATACAATTAAAGTAATTAAATAATATAACTTCTTCTTTCCTCATTAAAAAAATTGTTCCACAGTTTTTCTACAAAAACAGCACACGTCCTTTCGTAGTTGTGTTTACTATAGTATATCATTATTATAATTACAAATAAATCCTTTCATAGATCAGAATATAGCACTGACAGTCTAGTTAACTGTAAGTTGCTAGGTTTGTTGTGCTGCTTGAAAAATTACTAATAATGGACAAAGCATGAAAAAAAAAAAAGAATTCAGTTGGTTGGAGTCTGATCCGGCCTCGCTTGTTGTTCAGAGCTCCCACACTACCTGCGTCTAGTAAAAACGCTGTACTACCATATTAGCTTCTCCGTTCATGTCTGAAACACGCCAATCAGTGAAACACTGAAGTAAACGTTCGAAAATACTCCAAATTAAAGCTTCGGTTGTGTTTCATTTTATTTATTTTTTATTTACACGTCAGGTTCCGTAGGACCAAATTGAAGATCAAATCTCCAAGATCATGGAACGTGTCAGTACATGAAATTACAACATAAAAGTGATAACGGATAAAAATAAAATGTTTATGAACCTGAAAAAAAGTAAACGCAGTCAACAATACAATAAGAATCAGCTTAATTTTTCAAGGAACTCCTCGACAGAATAGAAGGAGTGACCCATGAGGAACTTTTTCAGTTTCGACTTGAAAGCGCATGGATCACTGGTAATATTTTTGAATTCTAGTGCTAGTTTATTAAAAATCGATGGAGCGCTATACTACACACCTTTCTGCGCAAGAGCTGAGGTAGTGCGATTCAAGTGCAGGTTTGACATCTCCCGAGTATTAACTGAGTGAAACCTGCTTATTCTTGGGAATAAGAACAAGAAATGACAGTAAGGAATATATATATATATATATATATATATATATATATATATATATATATATATATATATATATATATATATACTCCTGGAAATTGAAATAAGAACACCGTGAATTCATTGTCCCAGGAAGGGGAAACTTTATTGACACATTCCTGGGGTCAGATACATCACATGATCACACTGACAGAACCACAGGCACATAGACACAGGCAACAGAGCATGCACAATGTCGGCATTAGTACAGTGTATATCCACCTTTCGCAGCAATGCAGGCTGCTATTCTCCCATGGAGACGATCGTAGAGACGCTGGATGTAGTCCTGTGGAACGGCTTGCCATGCCATTTCCACCTGGCGCCTCAGTTGGACCAGCGTTCGTGCTGGACGTGCAGACCGCGTGAGACGACGCTCCATCCAGTCCCAAACGTCCTCAATGGGGTACAGATCCGGAGATCTTGCTGGCCAGGGTAGTTGACTTACACCTTCTAGAGCACGTTGGGTGGCACGGGATACATGCGGACGTGCATTGTCCTGTTGGAACAGCAAGTTCCCTTGCCGGTCTAGGAATGGTAGAACGATGGGTTCGATGACGGTTTGGATGTACCGTGCACTATTCAGTGTCCCCTCGACGATCACCAGTGGTGTACGGCCAGTGTAGGAGATCGCTCCCCACACCATGATGCCGGGTGTTGGCCCTGTGTGCCTCGGTCGTATGCAGTCCTGATTGTGGCGCTCACCTGCACGGCGCCAAACACACATACGACCATCATTGGCACCAAGGCAGAAGCGACTCTCATCGCTGAAGACGACACGTCTCCATTCGTCCCTCCATTCACGCCTGTCGCGACACCACTGGAGGCGGGCTGCACGATGTTGGGGCGTGAGCTGAAGACGGCCTAACGGTGTGCGGGACCGTAGCCCAGCTTCATGGGGACGGTTGCGAATGGTCCTCGCCGATACCCCAGGAGCAACAGTGTCCCTAATTTGCTGGGAAGTGGCGGTGCGGTCCCCTACGGCACTGCGTAGGATCCTACGGTCTTGGCGTCCATCCGTGCGTCGCTGCGGTCCGGTCCCAGGTCGACGGGCACGTGCACCTTCCGCCGACCACTGGCGACAACATCGATGTACTGTGGAGACCTCACGCCCCACGTGTTGAGCAATTCGGCGGTACGTCCACCCGGCCTCCCGCATGCCCACTATACGCCCTCGCTCAAAGTCCGTCAACTGCACATACGGTTCACGTCCACGCTGTCGCGGCATGCTACCAGTGTTAAAGACTGCGATGGAGCTCCGTATGCCACGGCAAACTGGCTGACACTGACGGCGGCGGTGCACAAATGCTGCGCAGCTAGCGCCATTCGACGGCCAACACCGCGGTTCCTGGTGTGTCCGCTGTGCCGTGCGTGTGATCATTGCTTGTACAGCCCTCTCGCAGTGTCCGGAGCAAGTATGGTGGGTCTGACACACCGGTGTCAATGTGTTCTTTTTTCCATTTCCAGGAGTGTACATATATATATATATTGAGAGCCCAATGTCAAAATACCCAGACTCGTGAACAGGGGTTGACAAGAGGTTCGTGAACTTACATCACTTATTGCCCGAATCGTCCGTTTCTGAGACAAAAATATCCTTTTAGAATGGGAAGAGCTATCGCAAAATATAATACCATACGACACAAGCGAATGAAAATAAGCAAAGTAGACTAATTTTTGTGTCGAACGATCACTCACTTCAGATACCGTTCGAATAGTAAAGATGACAGCATTACGTCTTTGAACCAGATCCTGAATGTCGGCTTTCCACAATAGCTTACTATCTATCTGAACTCCTAGAAATTTGAACTATTCAGTTTCACTAATATGCCCATTCTGTGAAATTAAAAAGTCAGGTTTTGTTGAATTGTGTGTAAGTAACTGTAAAAACTGAGTCTTATTGTGATTTAGCGTTAGTTTATTTTCTACAAGCCATGAACTTAGGTCATGAACTGCACTATTTGAAACAGAGTCAGTGTTGCACACAAAATCCTTTACTACCAAGCTAGTGTCATCAGCAAATAGAAATATTTTGTAGTTACCTGTAATACTAGAGGGCATATCATTTACATAAATAAGGAACGAGAGTGACTCCAACACTGATCCTTGGGTACCCCCCAGTTGACAATAACCCACTCAGACACCACATCACAGCCATTCTTAACACCGTGAATACTGAACTTTTGCTGTCTGTTGGCATAGTAAGATGTGAACCAATTGTGAGCTACTCCCCTTACTCCGTAATGGTCCAGCTTCTGGAGCAATATTTTGTGATCAACACAGTCAAACGCCTTAGTTAAATCAAAAAGTATGCCTATCATTCGAAACCTTTTGTTTACCCATCCAGTACCTCACAAAAGAAAATATAGCACTTTTAGTTATTAAACGACTCCTAAACCCGAACTATACATTTGATAGCAAATCGTTTGATATAAAATGATCTATTATCCTTACGTACACAGCCTTTTCAATAACTTTAGCAAACACTGATGGCATAGTAATAGGTCTAAAATTGTCTGCATTATCACTTTCTCCCTTTTTATAAAGCGGCTCTACTACTGAGAACTTCATTCGTATAGGAAACTGACCATCCCTTAAGGAAAAATTACAAATATGGCTAAATACAGGGCTAACATGTGCGTAGTACTTTAATATTCTGCTAGGCACTCCAACATATCCATGAAAGTCCTTAGCCTTCAGTGATTTAATCTCCCCCTTGTCATTATCACAGAGGAGTATTTCCGACATCAATCTCGGAAAGACATTCGCCAAGAGAGTAATATGATTGCCTGTAGGAACTAAATTTTCATTTAATTCACCAGTAATGCTCGGAAATTTAATATTAACTGCTGTACATATATCTGATTTATCAGTAACAGAAGTATTTTTACCACGAACTGACTTGATATCGTCGACCTTGTGCTGCTGACCAGACACTTCCTTCAAAATTGACCATATGGTTTTAATTTTATCCTGTGAACTAGCTAATCTATTTGTACACCACATACTCTTTGCCTTCCTAATAACATTTTTAAGCACCTTACAATAGTGTTAATGGGCTACTGTAACTTGATTGTTACTACTTCTAATATTTTGATATAATTCCCACTTTGCTCTACATAATATCCTTATCCCACTAGTCAGCCAACTGGGCTGCCTTTTACTACCAGTACCACATTTAGACCATTCTAATGGAAAGCAACTCTTAAAGAGCACGGGAAATGTGTTAAGGAAAGCATTATATTTGTTATCTGTGTTATAAGAACTATAAACAACCTGCCACTCTTCCTCTTTGACGAGGTTTAAAAATCTCTCTATACCGTAGCTGTTGGTTTATCTTTCCTGCATAGTTTGTAATTATATGTGACATTTGTTGGAGTAAAAAAGTCTTTTAGTGTTAAAACTGGTGTGTCATGGTCTGAATGGCCTTTTACTAACAGAATGCCCATCTAATAATGAAAAATGAATAAAAATTTTGTCTAGGGCTGTGCTATTGTTCCCCTGCACCCCAGTTGGAAAAAAACACAATCTGCATCACATCATATGAGCTTAGGAGATCTACCAACTTCCTTTTTCTTGCACCATCAGACACAAAATATATATTGAAGTTACCACATATAATTAATTTCCGGTACTTCCTATAAAGTGAATCAAGAACTCTCTCTAGCTTGAGATGGAATGCTCTGAAGTCTGAATTAGGGGACCTGTAAACAACAACAATTAGAAGTTTAGTTTCACTAAATTCAACTGCCCCTACACAACATTCGAATATCTGTTCAGCGCAGTGCCGTGAAGCGTCTATGGACTCAAATGGAATACTGTTTTTTACGTTCTTGGCCTCTCCACCACCCTGCAAGGAACTCCTTGGAAAACAGCCAGCTAATCTGTATCCTGGTAAAGGAAGCCTCTGAATTGTAAAATTATTAAGCGGTGCTCCGAAATATCAATAATTTTAGAGTCAACATCTATAAGCAGTTCACTAACTTTATCTCTAATACCTCTTATATTTTGATGAAATATGATAATTCCTTCTCTACTTGGAAACATGACGTTCTCTGAAGATGAGCCCTTAGTTAGAGGGACTTTCTTTAAAGCAGGCATACCTATCAGTTGATTTCAATCTAAAAAAGGTGCAGCTCTAACACCAACTACTACAGGAATTTTTCCATGAGTGATCCCACCACCACCCACTACACTGTCACCTATAAGCTTTGCCAGCTTTCCCTCCAATACCTATTGAGGTGCACCCTATGCTTAATGAAACCCGATCTACTGATAGACTCAAATGGCACCATTGAAATGTGACACACGCTCTCTGCCATCAGTGCCCTCTCGAGGTCCATGTTAACGCGCCTAACAGCCGCATTAAGATGAGGCCGATTATTACGCTGAAACAGTTGCACGAAATGCACATCAGTGCCACCAGTTTG
The DNA here is from genome assembly GCF_023864345.2 of Schistocerca serialis cubense. NCBI lineage: Eukaryota > Metazoa > Arthropoda > Insecta > Orthoptera > Acrididae > Schistocerca > Schistocerca serialis. The sequence continues at coordinate 171,732,730 of NC_064644.1, forward strand.
AGTAGCTATCTTTACTAGGTCACCGCCTACATCATATATCCCGTCCCTATCAAGACTGTTCCTTGCTCCACCCACTATCATCACCTGAGCCTCCTTCGTGAAATTCCTACATAATTCCCCCAAGCTGTCAGTCACCTGAGCGAACCCTGCACTAGGCTCCACAATGCTGGTGACCTGGTACTCACTTCCCAACACTTCCTGCAACTGCTGACCCACGCCTCTATTGCGCGAACTACCTAGCAGCAGAACCTTCTTCTTTCTGTTGGACTTTGGAACTGACCTAGGCCTCCTAACTGCTGAGGACTGCTGCATGTTGCCTACACCTACAGCTGGTACAAGAGGCTCCTCTTCACTCACCTCTGACAGTTGGTCAAAACTATTGTATATACGCAAAGTATAACTGTCTGAATACCTTCTCCCCTGCCAGTTCCCAATCCCCACCACCTTTCACCCTCCTCAACTTATCTAGTTCCTCCTTTGCGTGTTGTAACTGCACCTGAAGCGCACAGTTCTTACGCTCCTGCTCCTCTATCAGTTTATTTCTACTACAGATTCTTCACCACCACGATAGGATCTCGCTAGTATGCCCACTGGCTTCACCACTGCATTCCCCCCGATGAAAATACTTTGACATATCTCACACCGTAACCCACTACTCACAAATATGCGACAGAGCCCACACTTCTCACTCATGGTAAAATTTGAGAGTGTTTTGTTTTAGAGTTGTCGTAACTTAGTATACAGATGGTAGGCACCTCATATGCTGTTACAAAATCTCACATCTATGGGATTATGTTTCCCAGACGGTTCATCTACTTTCTTCATGAATAGGAGTCTACATTTTGTTCGATATGAGTAAAGTAAGGAATAGAATCTAAGATATTCGATCAGACAGAATAGTTCAGCAGACACTGCCTTAAATGCTCTAGAAATTTCATATCGCTAGATGCATTCATCGCGATTTCCAAATAGCACGAAACGGAATGTTTATCGAAATGTGACAATAACTATTTTCCAGCTACTGCTTTGTTCATGTTTTCTAAGAGCTAGGAGAACATGAATGAGCAGTGGTAAGACACTTTTAAAACGAAAAGAATAGTGTGAAAGAACGACGTCAGTATGTGACTTACCTTTTCGCTACGGACATGGATGAATAAATAATAAACTATTGGTGACTTAATCTTTGCCTGAGAAGAGAAACAGAGAACCTACGACGGATGAGATAGCCAAAACGAGCCAGAACTTGCGAAAACGTCCGAAACGGAAAGCAGAAACGCTGCCAATCACTGAGATCAATGAGGAGTGTGGAATGCCGATAAAATTTCCTCGGTATGAAATCCAACTGAAAGGAACTAAAACGGCAGTGTGAAAGTCCAGACTAGAGACTACCTCCGTGCATGTCGGAGAATCGTCGGATGGGGCCGGAAAGCCAATTTCAGAGCCAGCCTACGTGTGTGGGCGTGCTGCCCAGCCAGCGCGCATTATGACGTAACTCTGAACACAGCAGACGTACAACTCATACATGCAAACGACTCAGTATTACAACAGCCCTAACGACTGTGTCTGTGTTTCTGTCAAAAGTCGCTGGAAATTGCAAGCAGACTAACGACGTCATTGATTTATGAGTACGAGCTTCCTAGCAGTTAAAGGAGACTCGTTTAGAAGAACAAAAGGGACTTTACCGTTTTCTTTTTTTTTTCTATACTTATAACACGATTGCGGTATTCTGCGGTAACATTATAAGGAAAATATTAGGCCTGTAGCAATCCGACGGTAGTTCCATAGTCATCGGGTCCATGGCGGATAGTAAATAATGCAACCGCATTAGATTACATTAGATATTTATCCATGGTGGGGGATCCTCAACGATGTAGAACATGTTATAAAACTGGAGAACATAACACAAATTTACAAAATAGGAGATCTGCTAATGTTACTTCCACAAATCTTAGAAAAGAGCACGCCCGATTTTCTTCCATTTCGTTTTGTAATCCGAGCTTGTGCTCCGTCTACAATGACCGTGCTGTTGACGGTAAGTTAAACTCTAATCCTCCTCCCTTCTCTCGATAGATCTGAAGTGAAATGGTCGGCATGAATGTGGAGTAAGTAAAAGAGTCTCAAACTTATTTTCATTTGACGAATGGTATGGAAATGGAAATGAGCGTTTGGCGTCATTGGCCGGGAGGCCCCTCGCGGGGCAGGTCCGGCCGCCATATCGCAGGTCTTATTACATTCGGCGCCACATTGGGCGACCTGCACGCCGGATGGGGATGAAATGATGATGAACACAACACAACACCCAGTCCCTGAGCGGAGAAAATCTCCGACCCAGCCGGGAATCGAACCCGGGCCCAGAGGACGGCAATCCGTCACGCTGACCACTCAGCTACTGGGGCGGACGACGAATGGTAAAAGAATATTCAAATATCGCAGAAGAATCGATGTAAACTGTGTCAGTACGCACTAAGCATGTAATGAAGTTACAGCAAATACAGCAGTAACTGTAAGCACTCATCATCAGCCATCTGCATGCCTAGTTTGTACTGATCTGCCAGAACATTATGAGCACTTACCTAATAGCCGGTATGTCCACCTCTGGCACGGACAACACTGGCGACGCGGCTTGTCATGGAACTAATGAGGCTTTGTTAGGTCGCTGGAAGGAGTCAACACCGCGTATGTACACACAAGTCACCTGATTCCGGGGAGGGTGATGAGCTCTGACGCCGCGTTCAATCGCATCCCAAATGTGTTCGATCGGGTTCAGATCTGACGAGTTAGGCGGCCAGCCCATCAATTCGAACTCACCACTGTGTTCCTCGAACCACTCCATCACACTCCTGGTCTTGTGACATGGCGCATTATGTTTTTGAAACATGCCACTGCTGTCGGGAAACGATTGTCAGGAAGTGGTACACGTAGTATGCAAGCAGTGTACGATACACCTCGGCCGTCATGCTGCCTTGCATGAGCTCTAGCGGGCCCATGGATGCCCATGTGAATGTTTTCTGAAGCTTAACGGAGCCGCCACCAGCTTGGCTCTGCCCAGCAGAACGGTTGTCAAGGAGCTGTACCCATGGAAGACGACGGATTCGCGCCCTCCTATCGGCACGAAGAAGGTACTGGGGTTCATTACACCGTGCAACGCTCTGCCACAGTGCCAGCGTCCAGTACACTGAATTGGGCAGGGACACTACAAATGTGGTGTGTGGACAATAAGCTGGAAATGTGGGTCTCCCAGGAAGCGTGCCAGAGATACACTCCTGGAAATTGAAATAAGAACACCGTGAATTCATTGTCCCAGGAAGGGGAAACTTTATTGACACATTCCTGGGGTCAGATACATCACATAATCACACTGACAGAACCACAGGCACATAGACACAGGCAACAGAGCATGCACAATGTCGGCAATAGTACAGTGTATATCCACCTTTCGCAGCAATGCAGGCTGCTATTCTCCCATGGAGACGATCGTAGAGATGCTGGATGTAGTCCTGTGGAACGGCTTGCCATGCCATTTCCACCTGGCGCCTCAGTTGGACCAGCGTTCGTGCTGGACGTGCAGACCGCGTGAGACGACGCTTCATCCAGTCCCAAACATGCTCAATGGGGGACAGATCCGGAGATCTTGCTGGCCAGGGTAGTTGACTTACACCTTCTAGAGCACGTTGGGTCGCACGGGATACATGCGGACGTGCATTGTCCTGTTGGAACAGCAAGTTCCCTTGCCGGTCTAGGAATGGTAGAACGATGGGTTCGATGACGGTTTGGATGTACCGTGCACTATTCAGTGTCCCCTCGACGATCACCAGTGGTGTACGGCCAGTGTAGGAGATCGCGCCCCACACCATGATGCCGGGTGTTGGCCCTGTGTGCCTCGGTCGTATGCAGTCCTGATTGTGGCGCTCACCTGCACGGCGCCAAACACGCATACGACCATCATTGGCACCAAGGCAGAAGCGACTCTCATCGCTGAAGACGACACGTCTCCATTCGTCCCTCCATTCACGCCTGTCGCAACACCACTGGAGGCGGGCTGCACGATGTTGGGGCGTGAGCGGAAGACGGCCTAACGGTGTGCGGGACCGTAGCCCAGCTTCATGGAGACGGTTGCGAATGGTCCTCACTGTGGAGACCTCACGCTCCACGTGTTGAGCAATTCGGCGGTACGTCCACCCGGCCTCCCGCATGCCCACTATACGCCCTCGCTCAAAGTCCGTCAACTGCACATACGGTTCACGTCCACGCTGTCGCGGCATGCTACCAGTGTTAAAGACTGCGATGGAGTTCCGTATGCCACGGCAAACTGGCTGACACTGACGGCGGCGGTGCACAAATGCTGCGCAGCTAGCGCCATTCGACGGCCAACACCGCGGTTCCTGGTGTGTCCGCTGTGCCGTGCGTGTGATCATTGCTTGTACAGCCCTCTCGCAGTGTCCGGAGCAAGTATGGTGGGTCTGACACACCGGTGTCAATGTGTTCTTTTTTCCATTTCCAGGAGTGTATGTACCTGCTATCGCACTGTCCTGTGTGCCCTCGGTGGCTCACATGGATAGAGCGTCTGCCATGTAAGCAGGAAATTCCAGTCCTGTTCGAGGCACACATTGTAACTGTCCCCGTTGATATTTATCAACTCCTGTAAGCAGCTACAAAGGTCTGTATTTCAATGTAATTTCATTCTTCGAGAGCTGCAAGATCACCAATGATGTCTGTTCTTTCGGACACCACATTCATACATCCAGTATCAATGGTCACCTGCCCATTTCCGTCGTAGTTGTGAACGTTGTGATAACATTGGCACATGCACGGGGCGTTTGCCACGGACTCCCATTGTTAGGAGTTTTCGGTACATTGTGGGTTCCGATTCACTTGTACACTGCCCGGCATTGAAGTCTGATGTTAATTCCACCACAGTTCGCCCCCTGTCTGTAATCTCCCCACGGAAAATTACCCTCTACCACGCAATAATTAATAATGGTCAATCAAATCATCCACATTTATTCACTTTTGAAAAGTATCTGATCGGATTTTCTAGTAATATATGCGCCGACAGCTCGTCGACGCCAAGGTATTTTTCTAGTACGTTTATTCTTTGGAATAACAGAGATACATATATGTATTCTCCATGGTTATTGTAGACGGATAACTAGGACAGCTTCGGAAGTATCTGTTGGAAGATTGTCGGGTTGCTAAAAGAGACATATTTGCTCTTCTTCTCGCTAAAGCGAGCTATTAACGTTTGTGCCACTAGCGGGTTATTTGAAGAGAGAGAAAAATTGTAAACGCAAATTAAGTAAGACTGGGAATCAACAGAAAACGGAACATGTAATGGAGATGGATTGAATATACAATTTTCCTCAGAAATAAGGTTTGTGACCCTTTTATTCTAGAGTAAATGACGAATGAGTTCTCTGTCTGAATCATTGATGATTGTCTTGGCCCTGTAATTAGTGGGGAAGTTTCAGTTGTGACGAAGAGATCCTGCAATCACCGAGATTTTATAAAATCGTCCAAAAAAGCTTCGGACACATCTGAAATTCTAAATCTGTCGTAAAATGAACGAATTGTTCAAACGATCGATTTTCCCAACTGAATGCAGCGCTTAACAATAATAATAGACATAAAGATCTTTTACAGCAAGCCAGCCGCTGAATATTAAGACGAAGGGCTCCACCAGAGATTCTATTGGGCTGAGTTCACGTAATGAAATATTATATTTAAAACTGTATATAGATAAAGGACAGAGAGAGAGAGAGAGAGAGAGAGCGAATTAAATTAGAGAAAATACGCAGAATCCTCCATTAGTATAATTGTTTGCCTGTCTTATCACGGATCAGCCTAAAGATAAAACAGGAGGCCCTTACTTTACTGTACAGGTTTATGCGTGAGAGATATTACACCAAGTTAGCGGCAAGCTGCATTCACATACTTTCATCATTTACAGTATAAATCCATTATATGTATTTTTTTACTAACCCGCGCAGGCTACAACGTCTGACGTATGTAACGAGGAGTGGCCGCCCATGCACACGACGTCTGGACATGGTTTCACCTTGGTTTTCCGACGTGGTGAAGACACAACTCGAATACCTGACAAGTCGTGCACTTTCCGAAATGCTCGCGTCGAGTTTCAAGGCAATATCAATCTGCCCTCGTCAAAATCAGATTAATCGCGTGCCTTCTCCATTCTACAGACGGGCACTGATGCTACATGCACCGTGCATGTGCCTGGGTAGCAGTCATTCCTCACCAGATGACGCCGCTATCGCCTTGACTGGTTTGTATGGATAGTAGGTCGCTGGTCATAATATTTTGACTGGTCAGTGTATATATGTAATGACAATAAGAAATTAAACTATGATTAACCTGTGCCACTGTAGTGGCAGACGTTGATCACCTTCTCATTTCTTATTTTCTGGGTATCATGAATCGCACCATACCACATTTAAAATATGTCACGTTTTATGATTCAGTTACAGTTAATGTACAGTTGTGAGTACAGCTTCTCCGTTGGAGAAGATGCGCTGCACATGATTTTATTTCTGCATTCATAATAATACGAGCGTCTAGGACTCTGTCACAGTTTGTATCTATGCAGGAATGTTTCTGTAAGTGGCACCAAGAGAGTTGTACAACAAGGGGTGGGGGGTGGGGGTGGGGGTGGGGGGGTTGTTAGAGGGACACTTTGCCGTTTTGTTCACGCATGTGTCAGTGTCGTATCCGTGATCACGCCACAGGGGGGGGGGGGGGCGAAGCGAGGGAGGGCTGAAGAAGTACAAACTCCCTTTGCTGCTTCGGATCGTGTGCAAATTTATGCGAATGGTTTTTAACGGTCCCTAGTGGTGCCAACCTGTGGACCAGAGCGCGAACAGTGTCACACTGCACTCCAAAGGGGAGCGACCACATTCAGTCTATTTGCTGCTCCACGTTGTTCCGAATCGCCTGGAGAGCTGTGAGCAGTCTCAACGATTGTGAAAGACGGCTTCTGCTCCTCATCAAACCGCGAACTATCGTCTTCGACCACGAGATGTGTGGGAATCAACGTCTCACGGGAGAGAGTGGTTTCATTGGTGCCATATATGCCACCCCCTAAGGCTCGAGTCCGAGCGGCGGTGTTCCTGAAATGTTTTCCTCGGCCATCCATAAGAAAAACGCGTAATTTTAATGCTGGGTGTTGCGGTTCTGACATCTATAGCAAGATGTCAAAAGAAGGGGCGTTAGGCAGAATTGTTTAAATTTGATGCCAAAGTAGCGTTATTAATCCGCCTTACACCTCACATCAACCCCTGAGCTGTGACTTTTATTTTGCATGTGTCAACACCTGGTGTTTGAAGTGTCGCCGAGCACGAAGATGACGGCACAGATCGCCATGCCTTTGCAGCATTACGGAGAAAGATCGTAGGCACGTTTGAGCTAAATTTAAAGTTTCTACTTCGCAATGGGAGACAATTATAGCGTTTCGAAAAAGTCGTCCTTTAATTGTGTTGCGCTGTGTATTGTAATGACATCCTATTTGCTACACAACATACAGATTTTCTATAACATCTTTTTATCCGTTGTCAGTCGGGCGCCGCTTTCCTGCTTTAGAGAACGAGGCGTAATTTTAAATTATGTTCAGCCTTTCACCTGCTACTGTTTGTAATGTTCAAATTACTTGTGCTTCTGCTATTTCTCTTCGGGTCTCAATTCAGCCATCTCTTCCGTGGTGTTCCTGGGTCTCGTTTTCCTCGTGGTTTATACACGTAGTGCGATATTTACTTCATTAGTCTTCTATCTGACTGTCCATCGATACGTTACAGTCACCGGCCGGGGTGGCCAAGCGGTTCTAGGCGCTACAGTCTGGAACCGCGCGACCGCTATGGTCGCAGTTTCGAATCCTGCCTCGGGCATGGATGTGTGTGATGTCCTTAGGTTAGTTAGGTTTAAGTAGTTCTAAATTCTAGGGGACTGATTACCTCAGAAGTTAAGTCCCATAGTGCTCAGAGCCATTTGAATCATTTTTGAACCGTCACACAAATTTAATTTCAGTTGGCAGTATACACATTTCGTCTTGCTTCTAACCCTCTGATACTTACAGCAAAACAGGTGTGGCCATTACTTTCTAAAAGTTTTTGTTACTTTGTGCACTTTCTTTGTATTGTATTATCTCATGTTTAATGTATTCTTTATATCATTTTCAACCTGTTACATTATGGAGCTACCTACGATGATAAACGGGTGAATTGTCGTAAAACACTACTATTTAGCACTATTTTGGAACTTAAAGGGACTTTTCTTTGAAAATCCGTAATATTAGACTTCCTGTGAAAAAAATATTAAAATTGTAGTCTTTGCATAACTGTCCCAAACAATATGTTGCCATTTGCAGACCGGCTGCATTCTCTTGTAAAATTATTTGGGCGTCAATGAGCATAGTGTTTATTCAGATATGTGGTTCATTTAATGCCTTACTTAACCTTGATTTTCGATTGTCTAGCGACGTCTTCAGTATAGATAGTAAAAGTGGTCGCCGATAAGCTACTTCCCTGTCTCAATAACAACAACGATTGATTAGGTGGGCGCATAATTTCTTTGCATTTTTACCACAAGTTTAATAAACACAACATGTACCCATAGCAGAGACTTCAGTCATCAATAATATCGTATATTCTCATTCACTATTTACAGCAGTCTGCCAACGCTGCGGTAACTTCCCGATTCTGCGACTGTTGTGATCATGTGGTTTTGAGGGGAAGAACTCATTGAGCCGTGTTCGGAGAGCATTTTCAACTGGAAAGGAAGTTCCTTGAAGGTTATTCGATAGAGAGCGGAAAAGGTGAAAAACTGAGGGCGCAACATGAGATGAATAAGGCGAATGTGGAATGACTTCCCAACCCAGTTCTTGTGTAGTGATTTTTGGCGGTCTAGCACAATGCGGGTGAACGTTATCTTGGAGAAGCATCACTTCACGCAATCTTCCTGGATGTTGTTCTTGGACTGCGTGTGTAAGACGTCTCTGTTGTTGACAACAAATGTCAGCAGTGATGTTTTCATCTCGGGGAAGTAATTCGCAATACACCACACCATCGCTGTTCCACCAGATGCATAAAATTACCTTTTATGGATGCGTGCAGCTCTTTCTAGGGGATTTGCTGCTCTGTTTGAGCTCAACCATTCCTTTCTCTTCCTTATGTTATTATAAAGACAAAATTTCTCGTCACCAGCAACGATACAGGGTAGAATCTGGCAGTGTTGTTCACGAGCCAACTGTCGACGAGTAAGCAGAGATGCACATATGGCCACCCGCTGATTTGTGTGATTTTGGCTTGCAACATCCGGTATCCGTTTTTGAACCTTCCACATTCCATGCAAATGTAACAAGATGGTAGAATAATCACAGTTCATCACATTTGACAGTTCTCGAATACACTGACGTGGATCTTTCTGGATTAATGCATTTAACGATCTTCGTCAAACCCTGAAGGTCGTCCTGATATCAGAACGATGCTCCTTAAAACGGTAGTAGCGTTTTCTTCCCGTGCTCTGCTCAGTGGCTGCCTCCGCTGCTGTCACCCCTGTGTTGAACTCAAAGAGACGAATACATCGGAAATCTTCCGATTCTTCTCTTGGCACTCCGTTTTCTAGCATCCATAGCTCCAGTACTACCTCGAAATCACAAAATGAAAACACGTAAACGCAAATAGCAACAGTGAACTACAAACGAAAACGAAAATCGATAAATAAACCTATGGCAACTGTAATAGTAGCAGGCAAAACATAAACGCGATGAACTCTGTCACTACAAATATTAGTAGACGTTATTACTGCCATCACCATCACTACAATCACCAACACAGCACAGGAATAAATACAATTCAAACATTGCGCTGCCCTTTTGTGATTAGTATTGATAATGATTGGGTTGCTGCCATCAGAGTACAATTAAGTCGTATACCCTCTAGTGCACTAGACTCATTTTCTCTTTACCGTAACCTGAAACTAACTTTATCTCTCTCTCTCTCTCTCGCCGGCCGCGGTGGTCTAGCGGTTCTAGGCGCGCAGTCCGGAACCGCGCGACTGCTACGGTCGCAGGTTCGAATCCTGCCTCCGGCATGGATCTGTGTGATGTCCTTAGGTTAGTTAGGTTTAAGTAGTTCTAAGTTCTAGGGGACTGATGACCTCAGATGTTAAGTCCCATAGTGCTCAGAGCCATTTGAACTCTCTCTCTCTCTCTACTATAGTTGTTCCTGTTGTTGTCTTCTTCAGTACGAACACTTGTCTGATGCAACTTTCCATGCGAATATCTTCATCTATACACTGCTACCGCAGCCTACATCTATTTGATCCTCCTTACTGTATCCCATCTAATCTTCAGCATTCTTCTGCAGCACAACATTTGAAAAGATTCTATTGTCTCCTTGCTTGAACCGCTTATCGTCCACGATTCACTCCAAAGCAGGGATACAAATACCTTCAGAAAAGATTCCCCACACAATTTTACACTGAGGAGACAAAAGGCATGGGAGTCGTCAGTGCTAACAGACAAGCAATACTGCTTGAAACAGCTGGAGAAATCAGTCTGGGACGTCCGACGAACGTATCTGTTAGGACAATGCGGCGAAATTTGGCGTTAGTGGGCTGTGGCAGCAGATGACCGTTGTGAGAGCCTTTGCTCACAGCACATCGTCTGCAGCGCCTCTCCTGGGGTCGTGACCATTTCGGTTGGACCCTAGGCGACTGGAAAACCGTGGTCTGAGCAGATGAGTCCTGATTTCAGTTAGTAAGGACTGATGGTAGGATTCAAGCCTGAAGCAGACCCCACGAAGCCATGGACCCACGTTGTCAACAAGGCACCGAGCAAGCTCATTGTGGCACCATAATGATATGAGCTGTGTTTACATGGAGTGGACTGTGTTCTCTAGTGCAGTTGAACCGATCATTGATTCGAAATGGTTCTGTTCGGCTACTTAGAGGCCATTTACAGCCGTTCAAGAACGTCATGCTCCCAAACACCGATGGAATTTTTATAAATGACAATATGCCGTAACATCGGGTGACAACTGTTCGCGATTGCTTTCGGAAATATTCTGGATAATTCTAACTAATGATTTGGCCTCCCAGATTCTCCCCCCCCCCCCCAAATGATTCCCATGGAATATTTATGGCGCATAATCGAGAGGTCAGTTTGCGCGCAAACTCCTTCATCCGCTACACTTTCGCAATTATGGACTGCTACAGAGACAGCTTGGCTCAGTATTTCTGCAGGGGACATCCAACGACTTGTTGAGTCCATGCTACGTAGAATTGCTGCACTTCGCCGGGCAAAAGAGGTCCGCCACGATATTAGCAGTGTCCCATGACTTATCACCTCACTGTAAACTCTGTGCTAACAAATCTCTCTTTTTCAGATAAAAACTTTTCTTACTGTTGCTAGTCTGAGTTTTATGTCGTCTCTTATTTGCCCATCGTCAATTATATTGCTGCCCAAACAGCAACACTCATGTACTACTTTTAGTGTCTCACTTCCTAATCTAAATACTTCAGCATCGCCAGAGTTAATTCGTCAGCATTCCATTACCCTTGTTTTACATTTACTGATATTCGCCTTAAAAATTCAATTTACAGCCCTATCCATTCTGTTCAACTCCTCTTTCGAGACCTTTCCCGTCTCTGACAGAACTACAATGTCATCAGTAGACATCAAGTTGTCACATGCCAGCAATGGGTGAGACGTAATACAGAGAAAGACGGATAATGTGCATAGCCCAAATGGCGGCACTTTCGCTAAAGAAGGAGTCAATAAAGACTAGTTCGTAATAAAAAGGTTATAATTAGGGCTACTGATTATTGCCACTATTGTTAAGATGTACGTCAAAGAAGCATGAATTACAGAAAAACAAAACAGATGCGGTAAGGACCGAAGGCACACACAGCTCTTCTGGCTGAAAATATGGAACAGACCACACAAACTTTATACCGAATACTTTCTGAAAGTGTACTTATGCAATACACCATTGTTTGGGAGTGAAACGCGTTTGATGAGGAGTCCAGGGTAGGAATGACATTCCTTTGCAATTTGTTGTAAGTCACGTGGTAGGAGGAAGTGCGATATGAGGACGTACTTAAATGCATATATGAGGAAAGAAGACCATGAAAACAGATTAACAAAACATGGACATATTAGAAGGATATCTGCTGCGGCACCCATAAATAGTTAATTTGGAGTTACAGCGAACAACAGGAGGGAAAAGTTCAGATATAGACAAATACTAGAATACGTAAATCATGCTATAGGTAATTTAGATTTTGTACACACATAGGAACCAAACGAGTAGTACAAAACAGAAAGTGAGACATGATGGTAAAACCGAATAATGATGTCAGCTTTGGTTGGATATGCATATACCCTTAAATAGTGAAGAATAATAGGTGGTAGAGTACGGAATGCAGCAGTCGCTGGTGTTTGTTTTTGGCGTAAGACAGTGGCAGTTGCGATTTATTCTGACAGTAAGTTGACCACAGTCAATGACAACGAATCGGGAAACTTCCACAGTTTTTCTGAAACTTCACTACTGCATCGCTGACAAGTGGCTAACCTGTATAAACACACTGACATATCATTATGTGTCGTGCATATAGAGTGGAGAAGCACATTCGAGTGCCCTATTTCGTAACTTATTTTGGTGCTATAAATTTTAGCATCAATTAGAAATAAAATCAGTAAATATAACTATTTCGCTTTCCAAAGGATGCCGAGAAGTAAGTGAATGATGTTTATTAACAACTGCTTAATTCAATAGGGTTAATTATACGTTTTGAGCATGCGAGATAGTGTTTAAAATTACTGTTAATATGCAGCAGCTTCAGAACCTGTTTAGTTTTAACAAACTTATCGTGATTTGTCTACTGTATAAATATCTGAATGTTTGTAGAACGCAAATAAGCACATCAGTGCAGACATTGTCTGATATTTCAAGTAAATACCTGTTCCTCTTCAATCTGACGGAATTGTCCTAGCAAATGAGCTGCACCAATACTGAAGAATGAAAGTCATTCGTCCCCCATGAGTACCACTAATGAAGGTGAGTCAAGTGCAGTGGTAAATTTGTGAACGGAAGTAGCTTCTGAAGTCGAAGAATGTAAATGTCGTGCCCGGTTTCGAATGTATTAAAAATGATTCTGAAATCCATAAATAAACTTTCAGAACGAACTACAATCGACGCAAAGCATCAGAAAGTACGTTCCAAGCACATGGATACAGCTTCTCGTAATTACTTCCTTTTATCGCAAACGCGTCAGTCAGTTTTTTTTACTTTATTGTAATTTCATTCCCCTCCCCCATACGGACAGAGGAGGCCGGCAGCGGCACAGTCAACCACTCTTCAGCGAAAGGGCTTTACAAATACAGAAGGCAAACATAAAAGGGGGATAAAAAGGCGGACATAAAAAAACACTGTACATGGAGATGGTGGGAGTTAAAATACACACTAATATGGGGACATGCACAGGGGAACAGTTAAAAATTCGACATAAAATTAAAAAGAACGCAGTTGACAATGTGTAGGCAAAAACAAGTTAAAAGTTGGCCACAGTATAAAAAGCACACGAACGATCACGGACTATATACCGGTCCAGCACACAATTCAGACCATATCACTCGATGACATTGTATAATGGCAGTGAACAGAACACACACACACACACACCCAAAAGGTTCAAATGGCTCTAAGCATTATGGACTTAACATGTGATGCCATGAAACCCCTAGACTTAGAACTACTTAAACCTAAACAACCTAAGGACATCACAGACATCCATGCCTGAGGCAGGATTCGAACCTGTGACCGCAGCAACCACGTGGTTCCGGACTGAACCACCTAGAACAGCTCGACCACAACGGCCGGCGAATACAACACAAACGCAGCACACTGGGGGGGGGGGGGGGGCGGCAAGCGAGTAGCGAGAAAGGAGGTGAGAAGGAGGGGAGAGAAGGGGTGATGAGGTGGGGGCGCGCCGAAGGATGGCTGGGGAGGGAAGGGATGGGAGAGGAGAACAACTGAGGAGGGGGTGCAGGGACTCAGAGGGAAGGAGAGAAATCTGCTCTGGGAGAAGGAGATGAGACGGGCGGGAACAAGGCCAGGCTATAATTGGTAGGAAATCTAGATGTCATGGTGTAGTTCAACATCTCGGAGGGGGAGGTGCTGGAAATTGCGATGATGAAGAAGATGGAGGATTTGGAGGTGGGCATCAGCAATTCATTTCTCTTCTGTAAGGGATTTTTGATGATACGAACATACGATTCGGCTACTCTCTACCGTATGTAAACATTGCAATCAGGTTTTATTTTTATACGTTGATATTTTCAGAGAGGTAAGATGTTAGTTTAATTACATTTACATTATCACCCCTTTTTGTGACTGGGATATCAGGAAGTGACAGCACTGAAAATATGAATTTTTCTGTTTACGACGCGACTTTCTTCTGTTACTTTAGGCTAGTCGCTTGGAGTGCTGGTATTGTTGCAGGTGTCGGACGGTTACCTTTCTTTGCCCTATAGAGTTTCAAGACTATTTGCTGTAGGCTGTGGGTGAACAGCAGTCATTATTGATAATGAATGCAGAAACCTATTCACTTACAGTGACTTTTTCCCTGGTGGTTTATTTATGATGAACACATTGTTTGGGAAAAAAATGGCGAAGGATTTAAAACTGAATGTATGAGAACAATAATGATTCAGAGTAGATAATAGCAATCAAGAGAAGCATTAGGACTATTTAGGAACCTTTGAGGAGAACTGAATCTGTTAAGTGATGTTTAATTTTGTTGCATAAAATACAACAGATTTTCATTATTCTACATTCGACAGTATTGCAGTTTAATTCGTAGTTTCGGTATTCCCTCATTTCTTGTTGCAGAGCTCAGTTCAACTGGAACGTGGAAATGTATTTATCTTCCTGAGTATAATGTGTACAATGACAATTATTGCAGCAGCTAGTCCTATAATGTTCCTGCACCGTAACTTTGATGGAGTTTCGAGGATTTGTGTTTATTTAAGGCATTATTGTGATCTCCAGATTGAGAGCAAAAGACTGATTATTGAAGTTGTCTTTGGGAGAAATCAACAAATAAATGTCGTGTGAGTAGGGCCTCCCGTTGGGTAGACCGCTCTCTGAGTGCAAGCCTTTCGGTCTGACGCCACTTTAGCGACTTGCGCGTCGATGGGGTGAAATGACGATGATTAGGACAACACAACATTCAGTCCCTGAGCGCAGAAAATCTCCGATCGAGTCGGGAATCGAACCCGGGCTCAGAGGATTGACATTCTGTCGCGCTGACCACTCAGCTAGCGGGGTAGGACAGATCAACAGGAATAATATAAATAACACTGCAAGATTTAATTCTGGTCGTATAATTCAAAGGAAGTTCCGAATACGAATTTGTAAATTCTCTTACACGTTCAGATGGTAACTTTTGAAAATCATATTGTTAACAAGGCCGATTAGGCGTTCTCACGAGATAAAATTTGCGTACATTTGTAATATTGAACCGGGTATTGTTTTAACGTAGGTGTTGTACAATTGACGTTTTTGTTTCATTTCCATGAACACAAGGGTGGAATGGGAGCTTGTTATTTTTTTTTATGAATATTCGTTTTGTGTTATGCAGTGAGAACTGGTTATTATTGTGTGGATATGTTAACAAGATAAAACCGGTAGCATTCCATTACGAATCGTTGTGCTCAGCACTGTGAAATGATTATGATCAAGGACGAACACATCACACAGCTGCGAGTGAATTTGTATTTTATTAATATGCGACTGTTAGCTGGGTTCATCCCTAATTGTAATAAGATATTATTACATCGTGATTATATCAGCAATAAGTAAGATTCTGTCTATAAATAGCCAAACCAGAATGGTGGCAGTGGAGATTGGCGAGCTGTGTTGATTAGTTGAATGGTTCACTGCTCCACTTTTTTTGAAAGACAAACACGCCGTACTGTGGGGTGATGTATACGACTGGAAACGAAGAACACGCTTCGTACGCCGCGATCGTAGTGTAGACATTTTTATTGCTCCAAGATGACCGCATTCAGCAGTCTTATCTTATCATCATCTGATCTTATGAATGGCCTTTTATGCTTTGACTTACGCCTGTTATGCTATTTTATTCACTACGACGGCAGCGTCAAAAATGTGTTCTTCATTTCCGTGCAATTTTCTTTTATCATGGCACACAACCATACTTACCGGAAAGTTTCATACCTTCAGCTGGGAACAAAAGAAGCCTTATGTCGTTTATTTTTTCAGACCCCTCAACAGTGTTGGTACTATGACACAATAGCATACTGAATACTGTTCTTATTGTAAACACTATTGGTATACGATCTGCGATAGCTTCTGTGGTACGATAACATGTGCAGAATGTAACAAACGAAGGGTAAATCTCTGCTTGCTGTCTCAATGGAGACCGTCTTAACATAAGTGCTCAAGTGTTTTTTGGTCAACTGAAGCCTTGTAAAGGCACACGTGAAGATCTTGACTACCACACGAGCGACTGCGAAGAACTAATAATGCCTCTGTTTGAGCCTGGGTTAGTTTGCGGAGCTATTGGCTACTAACGGCCTACTGTAAACCCCTGCTCTGCCTGAAGTGCTCTCCTCCTGATGTATGCACAATGGGGCTGCCATTCTGCCTACAGGATATTGCAGGAATCCTCAATGAGGTTCCTCGTCTGACACTGAGGTCGAAAACCGATCTGTCTATGCAACTGCCAGTTTATGTCTAAATATTCTCCATATTTATGTCGGACTCTAAAAGTGCAATGACGTGATTGACACTACTGGATAATGACAACTGAAGTCTAATGACGAGACGATAAAATACTGCACAATGTTCTTGACGATAAATAATAAATATTTTGTGAGACGGCACTATAGGATAATCCGAATACGACATTCCATTTAATATGTGCTCAGCTTTCACCGGTTGCATACATAAAGGATGTTCTTCAGAGGTGGAACCCCTCCACGCCTACACCGGCATGATGGCCAACTCAAAAGGTCTACTGCCATCTCTGCATAAGGGTTAGTTTTCACTAAAGTGAGGTGTCGCAGGATGGGGGTACTGCGATGTTTGCGTACGTCTGGTTAAGGTTAACCATAAATACGCGCTCATCTGGAGACAGATTGGGTCGAAGACGAACGAAAGGTAGCAGTTTGAAGGGCAAAGGGAAAAAAGTGCCAAGGCAAGTGCCAAGCGAAAAAACCTCTGCTATAGTTAGGTCGGGTGATAAGAGCAGTAGCGGATGTCTTGCTGCCTGCGATAGGTCGTGAAAGGGTAGGCCTTGTTAGTAGTGGGTATCATGCATGTCGATACCTTTGACGTTGTGCGGTGCTGTTGCTCGGCGGCTGCCGCTGGGTGCCGGTGTTGAATTCTCGATCAGCGTCAGCAACCTGTAACAGTTATGTTTATCATCGTTTTTGTGTCCGATAGGTCATATATCGGATGTACAGAGTAGGCCCTACTCAGAAGGGTGATGTTGGCGAATTGTTTGTGCGTCAGTGGGTTTCCCTGCTGTGCCATGTTGGTCGCCTCTAATAGCAGCTGGTAATTTCCAGTGAACGGTGCTGATATGCAGAGGCTTGCCGACGTTTAACGCTTGTTGGTGTATGTTAGCTTGCCATAGTTGGCTATGCCTTAGCTATTAGTATCTTTGGCCGCTTGTGGTTCCACCTATGGTTGTGATCGTAGTTTCCCAGAGTAAGGATGAAAGCATTGTTCGAGTGGCTCGAGTTCCTGTATAGTCGTGTAGTGTGTTTTTTGAATACTTCTTTGAGGGAAGTTTCAAGGCGGTATTCTTTGTGAAGATCCAAGGTGCGTGTTTATCGTGGACTGTTGCTAATGATTCGTGGCACTAAAGGTGACTGCAAGGATAGGTTTTCATTTCAAGTGTTCGTACTTCTGTTACTGTGGGTTTGTCCATCAGTTGTCACTTTTGTTTTGCGTTTCGAGTAATGAAGTTGCGCTTTAGTTTACTTACTCGATTTATTCAACTTTGATTATGGTTGTGACTATCTGATCAGTTCCACACGTATTTAAAAATGTCTGTGTGGTGTTTCTCTGCGGGTTGTAATGGAAACGCTCCTGCTGCTTGTAGAGAATAAGGTGAGTGATTCTCTGACAGCTGATTACCAGATCCAAGAGGGTTTTCTCTTGTTTTTATCAAGCTACGAATCACTGGTTCAGTGGCCAGCAGTCATATGTTTTCTGAATCTGCAGTTTGGGTGAAGCAGTCTATGTTATTCAATTGATAGAACGTAGTACTTCAACAACTACACGAAGAATTTCTGTGGATATCTGCGTCCCACATAAAATAATATGGTGGACATTTCGTGTCCACAGCCTTTTTCTTTATCATTTACAGCGGATACAGCATCTTAGAGAAGGATATGAAGGCAGATGATTGGTACTACGTCGATGGCTAATTGGAAATTACATAGTAATTCCATAAATACTGAAACTTCCTGGCAGACTAAAAGTGTGCACCTGACCGGGACTTGAATCTGGGGGACGAACTTCCAGTATTATTGGAAGAAGTTCCTTTGGCTACTAGGACGGGTATGTTGTCCCAACGTGATAATCTTTACACCTTCTGACCGTCAGGTGACATAATCTAAACCTAAAATTTCCCAGGAGTGGTGTCTACAGAAATGTTCAGGTGTCTAAGTCAACAAGGCACCCGGGAAAAATCCTTTAGATATTTGCCTGTGGGGATGGTTGAAAGGCGAATTATACAAAAGAAAAGTACACACAAGAGACTAATTGATCGTTTTGGTTATGAACAGCGCAGGCCTGTTAGAAGAACGCTAAGACTAATCAGAGGAGCTATGCAACGCGTCGCCAAGAGAATTGGAAAGTGAACTGAATTTACGAAAGTAAACTTTGAACTTAACCATTTGCCTTTGCTTAACACCTTCTGTGAGTATTTATTTGGGTTACATTATAAGAGCTAGAACTCTATAAGTAGTCGGAAGTGGACTCATGTTATATGGAACGTTTTATTCCGATGACTCTGTACTGTCACCTTCTGCAATATTTAATATTTCTCTTGAAGCATCCTATATTTGAATGGGATGTTGGTAGAGGATAAAAACATTATCACCCTTCGCGCAGAGTACGAACTGCATACGCAGTGTTTAAGCAACAGTATTTCTCTTGCTGCAAAACCTGTGTTCTTTCGAGCATCCTAGTGATTTAATAAACCATGTGAATATACCAGGATAGCATGGATAGGAAATTAGCCGAATTTTTGCCAGGTTGTGTCGTGGGACAGTGTGAGACTGAATTCTCCTTCCAAGGAATCATCCAATATTTTGTAGAAGTTAGCTAGAGGCACGTGTTCGTACTGGGGTAGAAGGAACATGTACCAGAGGTTGTGACACAGATTTAATCATCGTTTCGAAAAATGAAGTAATGTAATTACTTTTTTGGTTTGTTTGGACGTAGATGCCTGCAGTTCTGGTACAGACCGAAATGTTAAGTAATTGAACGAAAGGAACCAACGATATCAGCTGCATCGGGACTTTATGCGGAATCAGCGGCGCCGAGTAAAAATGCGTGTCCGATCGGGACTCGAACTCGAGATCTCCTGCTTACTAGGCAGTTGCGTTATCCACTATGCCACTTGGACATATTGTTTATCGCAAATGCGCGGAATATATCAGCACTCTCTCCGGCCTACTTACACTCCCACCTAGTGGCAACTAACGGCAGTCCCCGGCCATGTGCTCCATGCCCGCTAATTTTAGATTCCTGCCGGAGCTCGAACTTAAATGTGCATCTGAATGAAGGTTCTGGGTTTATTGTCTATCGAGGCGAATCAGTTATATGAACGCATGGTAACTGTTTTTTCGTACATGTTCGAAAGAACAACACACCACCCGTTCATGTAACAGACTGAAATGCCCGCGCATCTGTGGCGTAGTATGCATGTCGCCAGATGATCCAAAACATATGGCGCTGCTCACTTATGTATCGTGCGGTAATTCGTTTTCTGCAGTTGAGGGAGAACAATGCTGCCATGGTTGACGCTGTGTTAATGGAACTATAGGGCAGTAATGGACCATTCTATGACTTACTGGTTACGTGGGGCAGATACTACAAGTGTGATCGAACAAGTCTGAATGACGATTAACAAAGTGGCATGCTAGCTCCCTGCGAAGAAAGCAGCAGTCTCAAGAGTAATGGAGGTTCTATCACAAACTAGGCGGTAGTAGAAAAGGTCACCGTCTGCTGGGTTTCGCGAATTCTAACAGTCATCCAAAAGTGCGATAAATCGAGGCGGCAGCAGAAATATTATAACAGTTTCAGGACAGCCCAGATGGTGCCCTCAACATCCTAACCACCATGAACAAGAGATTGACGTGTCATTATGACCCCAACACAGAGGAGGAAAACAAGCGGTAGAAATATTTTGATTCAATATCGATGAAAAAATGGTTCAAATGGCTCTGAGCACTATGGGACTCAACTGCTGTGGTCATAAGTCCCCTAGAACTTAGAACTACTTAAACCTAACTAACGTAAATACAGCACACAACACCCAGCCATCACGAGGCAGAGAAAATCCCTGACCCGCCGGGAATCGAACCCGGGAACCCGGGCGTGGGAAGCGAGAACGCTACCGCACGACCACGAGATGCGGGCAATATCGATGAAATTCCGAATACCCCGATCCGTGATCAGAGAAGGTAACGTTGAGTGTTTTTGGGACGGCGCTAAAACTACGCATATAAAGAACAAACCGTCGCAGGTGCGTACTAGCAAAATGTCGTCGTGAGGCTACGGGAGGCTGTTAAGACGTCGTGGGGAACTGTCCGTGAGAGTATCTTTGTTCTGCTGCGTAGGATTTAGGTGTATTGGAGTTTGGGCTGGGGGTTGTACAGATGCTAGTCTCAATGTGACAATTATTTTTTTAACATGAACAGAACTGAAATACGATTTCACCAAAACAAAATACTTCTGTAGTCCGTAAATATCCTGAAACAAGGCTCCATGCGTTGCTAAATTGGCTTCCATTACGCGAAAGATTAAAATCGAACTCTGCCTTGATATACACAGTCGGGCATAAATATAAACAATTCGCAGTGCCTGGCCCTTGGCCACAACCTGGCAAGGGGAGGCAGTTACGACAGCATAATGAGCAAGTAGCGTGCCGTACTACTTAGGTTATTTGAGAAAATCGCAAGATAAATTTCACGTGTTAAGTGATATACCGGTGAGTTGCTAAATTGAGCGCGAGATGGCAGCGGGCATGAGGTTGACGCTGAAACCACGAAATCTGTGGTTCGCTGGATCGAATCCAGCTCATGGTTTTCCTATAATTTATATTATTTCAACACTGTTCATATTATTTCACACATATTACATTTCAAAGATAATATGATGAAAAGACACGTTTATCTGCATGAACTTTTATTGAATTTCCAATCTTATTTAGTTGTTTTCTAATTTTTATTATTATGACACAAATATTATGTTTATAATCATCAACAATTAAACGACTAATTTTGTAACTTGGTAGCCAAGGAAGGCAGGATTCGGTTACGATTGTGGACGGGGCCGTAATCAGTTATTATTGGTTCCCTTCTGCAATTACACACATTTATTTTAAAATAGTAATTCCAGACCCAGCAATAAATAAATGTATCACACGTTATTAATGAAGGAATAAACAACTGTGTAATTAACAGTACTTTCAGTGCGTTACAATTTACCAAATGAGCATAAAATACAGACACAGCAAATATTGTTTTAAAAACAAGCCAATGTGATCAAAATTGGAATTTTGAGGCAAGTAACCACAGTCACGGCGGAAGGCCTTTAAGGCCAAGAACGGCAATAATAAAATAAATTTAACAAACATACTGTAAAACAGCAATGCAATAGCAAAGGTTAATTTAAAAGGACAGGCAACTGATCACCAAACAGGTGAGACAAAATGATGGTAAACTTGGTAGCACAATCATTTAAGCCTCCTGTAACGCCAAGAATGGCAATTATATGAAAAATTTAGAAACATACAATAAAACAGCAAATACAATATTAAAACACATGGGCCAGTCACAGACAGTGCAACAGGAATCGACCTCTGAGTAGGTCTGGCAAAAAACACTTTCGTGAGCGATGATACAGGCAGCCAAGAGTTGCATTCACTTCACAAGATGTTAACTCAGACTAGTGGCAGTCTAACGAATGACTAATGAGAGTCTTGCTGAGGCTACCTGACGTCCGATAAACCAAATGCCAAGATGTAAGAAAACGCCAAAGCCGGAACCGGCGGTCTGGACTCTGCCCGCAGAATACTGTGCTTAGAGGGCCCGGAACGAGAAAGGAATCACTACCACCAGAGTAGAAGAATCGCCAACCAACCTACAATCAAGGAAGCTGTCAAAACTACACGACTCAATGGACAGCAGCGGCAAGGCGAGGAAACGTACACCGCCGTTACATACACTAACCTCGAGGGCAGGTAACTGGGGCGTTAGTTTCAGTTTAGGTATTAATCCTGTACCAAATAATACTCCTACAGAAGGAAATTCATTTGTAAATGCTAAAATGGTAATTCAGATGACAAATAGAATTACTATAGGTACTAATTATGAAACATATAATTCTTAAACACGTACATTAAGTCATACTGACGAAATGTGGATGACTTCTTCTACTAAATCATTTGTAGATGATTTTAGAGTTGTTTGTTTTGATTCTAATGCAATGTATAGCACTGATATATTACCTGGGTCTCCTGCACGTGTTTCTAGTGATTTAAATGTACCAAAAAATAAAGAAAAAAGGTAGGAATCGTGATCGTAGTAGGTCACCTATTTTAGGTGAAAAGGATGTTGAGGATTTTCGATAAAACAATATGTATTATTTTTGTAACAGTTTATATTCAATAAACAAATTGTACAAATAAAATGGATTTAATTGTTTTTCTAATTTTATATCCCATGTAGTCCAATAATATTTACAAATCCTTTGTTCCCGTACATCCCCTTTGGAATATTAAATATTAGAACATACAAATCCAGGAGTTTTATCAAGACTAAAATCTCCTTCAAATTTTATTTGAATATTAGCAGGAAAAATACCGCTGGTTGAACATAACAAATAGTAACAAACTGAACGCAATAAATAGTAATTAGAAGTCCAAGAAAGCTAATCAGATCTGCCATCCCCAAGCACTCCATTCGCTGCTGTTCGCCTCGGCAACGCTACGAGCAGCAACACGAACCCAAGTCATTTGAGAATCGCAAGATCTCACAGTGGTGGAGGTTTCTCTGCTTGAATCCAAATGCACTCAACGTAAGCTTGCAGGATTCGGTTTACGACGAGGTCGGGCACCCTCATGACCACAGGCCTTTGATCCGGCAGTTCATGCGCGCCGCCAGCAGTTGCGGCGTGTTCTTGCTCTGTGCGGACCTGGCTCCTCCTGAGTCCCCAACTAAACTGCACACTGACACGACCCCGAAGAACAACGACGACGCCCCAAAGATACGGCCAGAGTTACTATGTATCGATAACCGCCGCTGCTGCCACTAGCGGACAGGCAACGCTTGCGAAACCAAGTGGCGTAAGTCAACACGAGAAGAAGGCAAACAACCGCAACCATGTCAACTAAACGATACGGTCTGGCCTCCAACAGAGGACGGAAACCTACAAACGGCACCAACTCGAGCCGCAGCACGGCTCAAATTTTTTTCCTGAAAATGCATTCCTGATGTCATTTTCTAAATCCCTTATACCTGCAATCGTGTAAGGCACCAAGATCTGCTTTGCGCCTAGACGCTTTGATATTCAGACTGGGTTCAAGAGTGAGGGATAGGCTAGGGAAGTCCAAGTCAGACATTGATAAATAAAGGGGTAAATAATTTTATTCAATAATACAATGAGTTACGATATGCCGCAATATTAAGGTAGTGCGCGATTAATCGTCCAATGTGCTTTCGACATTACAAGTTGCAGGATGATATTCTTCATACAGAGACAGAAAACAAACTAAAACGGCATCAACTACATCGAATAAATGCTGTTTCAACGCAAACACAAGGAATCTTCTGGGTTTCTACGGAAAAACAGAGCTAACTGCCATTTTGAAAATTTCTCTTCATTCCGACAGTTTGGATGCAAACCATGCGTAACGCAACATCTTCGTAAATACCGGTGCCGAATATCGGCGATGTATGATTGAATGTATTTCAGTTGCATCTTCATGAGAAGCAATTTCTCTTCCATTGTCTATCAAATATGAAAATCTTTGAAGGCGCTTGATACATTTTCTAACCTGCCTATACAAATAAAAGTCGCATGCTTTATCTAAATCTGCATCTACATCCATACTCCGCAAGCCACCTATTGGTGTGTGGCGGAGGGTACCTTGAGTACCTCTATCGGTTCTCTCTTCTATTCCAGTCTCGTATTTTTTTTAAATACTTAAATTTATTAACATTTTTTAAAATTAAATAACAGTATAATATACATATTAACGTCATGTATTTAGTATTAGAAATAATAAATGAATGAAAATTATTTGGAATGTTTACAGATTAAGTCAAAACATCACAATTTTAAACCAGCTACAGCAAATTTTTGAGACCACAGACTGAACCAACAGCTTGTGCGGAGACAATTAATCGATTACTGCTGTGCATCGTAAAAGACGTAGTACGCATCTAACCCAAAAAGGTCTTCTGGAAGAGCCCAGTATTATGTAGTATTTATGTTGTAATAATAAAAATTAGTGAACAGCGAAGTAAAATGTTCGCGCAAATACATGTCTTTTCATCACATTACCTTTCAGATGTAATATGTACGAAGTAATATGACTAAAGCTGAAAAAAAACATACGAATTGAAAACAAATGCAGCGATCCACAGACTTCGTATCTTGAACGTTAACCACATGACCGCCGCCACCGATACATCATTGAAACGTAGAAGTTCTCTTGCGATTTCTTCAAAAATGGCTCTGAGCACTATGGGACTCAACTTCTGAGGTCATCAGTCCCCTAGAACTTAGAACTACTTAAACCTAACTAACTTATGGACATCACACACATCCATGCCCGAGGCAGGATTCGAACCTGCGATTTCTTCCTAAATCGTCTAAGTAGTACGCCTCACTTCTTGAAAATTATCTTGCCTAATGGACTAATAAAACTCTGATCCGAACGTCGTGGTCTCTCCTTGTGAGGCAACTTCTGCCGTAAATCATAAGAAGACAAAACAACTTCTAGTCTTAACTAGTACCATAACACATAACTACACAAAACAAGACTTAGCATAGTGTGAGGTATCGGCGTAGTTCACACACATGTATTTTAACTATTTATTTTTTTCGTCCGCCTCGATAGCTGAGTGGTCAGTGAGGCAGAATGCCATGCGAGGGGAACAGGTTCGATTCCCGAATGAGTCGGAGATTTCCACTGCTCGGGAACTGACTGTTGAGTTGTCTTCATCATCATATCATGCTCACCGACACGCAAGTCGCCGAAATGACGACAAATAAAACACTTGCACCAAGCGACCGATCTACCCGACGGGTGGCCCTCGCCATAAGACACTTCATTTCATTAAAAAAAATTTTTTTTTTCTCTACATTTCCTTGCCCGGCCGCGGTGGTCTCGCGTTATAGGCGCTCAGTCCGGAACCGCGCGACTGCTACGGTCGCAGGTTCGAATCCTGCCTCGGGCATGGATGTGTGTGATGTCCTTAGGTTAGTTAGGTTTAAGTAGTTCTAAGTTCTAGGGGACTGATGACCACAGATGTTAAGTCCCATAGTGCTCAGAGCCATTTGAACCATTTTACATTTCCTTTTGCTATCAAGCTCTGGCTCCACATACTAAATTTTAAAACATTTGAGACATACGTTTATATTTCATGTATTTGTGGCATGTGTAAGGACTCTCATTAGACTAGATTTTGACACACGGCTTATTTGTTTTCATGGAGTCTACGTCAGAAATATTACGATATATTGATAATTTTTACTTATGGACTGTCTGACAGCAACTGAATGAAACACAATTTTAGTGCCATACGCGTTTCGTCTTTATTTTCTGCAAGGCATCAGCAGTGGCCTGGAATATGTACATATGTTTGCTATTTAATTTACATTTTTGTCACTGTGGCTGTAGGTTATAAACAGTTCTGGTGGTTGGTATTTCCTATTAAGTAGTATTGAACTGTACTTACAAGATGCGTGGACAATTTCTTACATATTACGCTCCTGTTATATTTTTGGTGTTGTTCTTCTTCTTATGAATGCCAATTTTCGGTTTTTCTCCACATTCCACAGCACTATGAACTGAACGCTTGTTTCATTGCAATGTTTTGGTTTCTGTTGCCGACTGTCAAAAAAGATGTTATGTGGACATGTGTCCGGAAACGCTTAATTTCCATGTTAGAGCTCATTTTAGATTCGTCAGTATGTACTGTACTTCCTCGATTCACCGCCAGTTGGCCCAATTGAAGGAAAGTAATGTTGACTTCGGTGCTCGTGTTGACATGCGACTCATTGCTCTACAGTACTACCATCAAGCACATCAGTACGTAGCATCAACAGGTTAGTGTTCATCAGGAACGTGATTTTGCAGTCAGTGCAATGTTTACAAACGCGGAGTTGGCAGATGCCCATTTGATGTATGGATTAGCACGGGGCAATAGCCGTGGCGCGGTACGTTTGTATCGAGACAGATTTCCAGAACGAAGGTGTCCCGACAGCAAGACATTCGAAGCAATTGATCGGCGTCTTAGGGAGCACGGGACATTCCAGCCTATGACTCGCGACTGGGGAAGACCTAGAACGACGAGGACACCTGCAATGGACGAGGCAGTTCTTGGTGCAGTTGACGATAACCCTAATGTCAGCGTCAGAGAAGTTGCTGTGTACAAGGTAACGTTGACCACGTCACTGTATGGAGAGTGCTACGGGAGAACCAGTTGTTTCCGTACCATGTACAGCGTGTGCAGGCACCATCAGCAGCTGATTGGCTTCCACGGGTACACTTCTGCGAATGGTTCATCCAACAATGTGTCAATCCTCATTCCAGTGCAAATGTTCTGTTGCTGTGTGTTTCCATTCCTTGATTAACGTGATTTGAAGAGAAGTAATAAAATGAGCTCTAACATGGAAAGTAAGCGTTTCCGGACACATGTCCACATAACATATTTTCTTTCTTTGTGTGTGACGAATGACTCCCGAAAGTTTGGCCGTACCTTCTTGTATTTATATTTGTGTGCTCTGCTTGTGTGTGTGTGTGTGTGTGTGTGTGTGTGTGTGTGTGTGTCCAGATGGTGAAGGGGGAAGAGTTTTTTTTGTTTTATGTTATCATTTCCTTTATTAAGTGTAGTAGGGAGCCTGTGCTGATGTGTGTTTGTTCATTTATGACATTTTTGTTTTCTGCTATGTCTTTCTGGATGTGGAAGTCTTCTTGCGTTTGTATAAGATGTTTGTCATGGTTGCTTATTCTCAATATTTTCGTTTCTTGTTCCATGTTTGTAGGATGATGGTTATGGTGTTTTAAATGCTCTGCAAATGTAGAATGGTTTGTTTCATACTTCCAACATCTGATATATTCTTTGTATCGTGTTTCAAAATTCCTGCATGTCATGCCTATGTATACTGCATCACAACTTTGACATTCAAGTTTATATATTCCTGATTGTGGGAATTTGTCCCTCTTGGTAGCTGGCTGACTTAGGTGTGATTGAGGGGTTTGTCCAGGCTAGTATGCTATTCTGAAGCCCTGTCTCTTTAGGATGTTTGCAATTCTGTGTGTTAGTTTATGTGTGTAGGTCATGGTGTACCATCTGGTTCTTTTCTGTGTGGAATTGTCATTGTGTGTATTTGTTGAGTGTGTTTGTACGTTTTCAGCTTGTGAGTTCTCTTGTATTCTGGATATGTTGTGTTTGTTTTGTATTTGTGTTTTTATTTTTTGATTGAGCCTGTGTACCACATGCGTGTCATACCCGTTGTTCCTAGCTATTTGTATGATTGTACTCAATTTTTGTTCATAGTTTCTCTTGCTGAGTGGGATTCTGTTTAATCTATGTAACATGTGTCTTAGTGCTGCATGTTTCTGGCTGTGGGGGTGGTTGGATGTGGAATGTATTATTGTGTCTGTGGCTGTTGGTTTTCTAAAGATGTTAAATGTATGTTTGCCATTTTCTTTTTTTATTGTAACGTCAAGAAAGTTTATTTGATTTTGAGATTTATTTGATTTGACGTTGAAGATGTCAATACAGCTATGTCAAGCATTCCCTGTCAACATGTACAACAGGTTCAACAAAATACGTCTGAGATTCCATAAGACGATACGGCGCATAAAATTCAACAAAGCATGCAAGAAGAACGATTTGATTACAAGTTACATCAGTGAAAGGTTAAAAACAGTTCTACAGTGGCACAAAAGTCGAAATCATTTGCAAAACGATATTGGTTACTAAGTGAAATTAAGATGCTCTATTCAAAAAAACAGCTCCTAAACATGATGCTCTACGAGACTCATCTAGAATTGGCAAAAAACGTAGAAACGCCACAGTTTTCATAGCACTAGTAGAAAAAACTGAACACAACACACACACAGCAATGAAACATTTACAAAACAAACATAAACATTAGATAATGAAACTAACAGTAAAAAAAGACGCGAAAATACATTTACATTTTAAACGTGAAGCCACATGAACACCAACACACATTCCATCCACGTTTAGTTAACCTAACAGAGACAGAACTACAAGAAAATGAAAAACTGCTCTTGGAAAAAGGTTTGAAACACTGCACTAATAGCAAAGTGTACAATCAATACACAGAAAATCTCATAGTAGAAACTGAACACATCCTTACACGTGATGAACAACAAAATGATTGTGAAATAAACATAGGACTGACAAGAGAAGTAGTGAAAGACGAAATAGAAGGCATAATAAAACAACCACAGCAGACACACAATAAGAACAACCAAAGAGAAGCAGCCACTGTGAAAAGGTTAAAACAAAAGTTAACACACAATAACATATTAATAGCAAGAGCAGACAAGGGAAATGTAACAGTACTCATGGATAAAGAGCAATACATCACAAAAACCTAGGAATACATAAACACCAATGCCATACAAATACTGAAGTCAGATACAACTACATGATTCCAGGCAAACGTGAAACGAACACTGCAAAACATTGAACACACACTCACAGACAAACAGAAATACTACATAACACAGAAAAACCCACAAGCACCAACACTCCGCAGTCAATCGAAAGTACATAAAGACGGAATGTCAATGAGAGCTGTTATCAACTTCAAGAAAGCCCCAACATACCACATAGCCAAACACCTCCAAAAGTTAGTTACAAAACACTGTAAAGTAGAAAACCACAGAACAGTGATAAACACAGGAAACCTAATAGAAAACATACAGAACATACAGGTACCGCCGACCTGTGTGGCCGTGCGGTTCTAGGCGCTTCAGTCCGGAAGCGCGTGACCGCTATGGGCGCAGGTTCAAATCCTGCCTCGGGCATTGATGTGTGTGATGTCCTTAGGTTAGTTTGGTTTAAGTAGCTCTAAGTTCTAGGGGCTGATGACCACAGATGTTAAGTCCCATAGTGCTCAGAGCCATTTGAACCATTTGAACCATACAGATACCACACACAGCATCACTGATTTCATTCGACATAGAAAATATGTATACCTCCCTATCACAGAAAAAGCAGAAGTCATAGAACAAAATCTCTCATCTCACTGCAACCTCACCGCAGACGCAATAAAAGAAATAACAGATTTGCTCAGACTGACAACTGAACAAAACTACTTTCAGTTTGAGTAAGAATTTTATCTGACCCTGGGATCCCCAATATAAGGAACACTAGCATACATTGTTATCAGTCATCTAGAAAATCAGATATTTGAAAAGATAAGCTCTAATGAAAGTTTCAAAATCATATATTTGTACAGATACGTGGATGACATTATTTGTCTGTTAGATGAGCCAAGTGAAAAAATAGATGAACTCCATTCAGAAATAAACAAAGCTCTTAAAACAAATAAATTTTCTTGACATTACAATAAAAAAAGAAAATGGCAAACATACATTTAACATCTTTAGAAAACCAACAGTCACAGACACAATAATATATTCCACATCCAGCCACCCCCACAACCAGAAACTTGCAGCACTAAGACACATGTTACATAGATTAAACAGAATCCCACTCAGCAAGAGAAACTATGAACAAGAAATAAGTACAATCATACAAATAGCTAGGAACAACAGGTATGACACGCATGTGGTACACAGGCTCAATCAAAAAATAAAAACACAAATGCAAAACAAACTCAACATTTCCAGAATACAAGAGAACTCACAAGCTGAAAACGTACAAACACACTCAACAAACATACACAATGACAACACCACACAGAAAAGAACGAAATGGTACACCATGACCTACACACATAAACTAACACACAGAATTGCAAACATCCTAAAGAGACAGGGCTTCAAAATAGCATATAAGCCTAGGCAAACCCTCCAATCACACCTAAGCCAGCCAGCTACCAAGAGGGACAAATTCCCGCAATCAGGAATATATAAACTTGAATGTCAAAGTGGTGATGCAGTATACATAGGCGAGGCATGCAGGAATTTTGAAACACGATACAAAGAATATATCAGATGTTGGAAGTATGAAACAAACCATTCCACATTTGCAGAGCATTTAAAACACCATAACCATCATCCTTACAAACATGGAACAAGAAATGAAAATAATGAGAATAAGCAACCATGACAAACATCTTATACAAACGCAAGAAAACTTCCACGTCCAGAAAGCCATAGCAGAAAGCAAACACGTGATAAATGAACAAACACACATCAGCACAGGTTTCCTACTACACTTAATAAAGGAAATGACCACATACAACAAAAAAACTCTTCCCCCTTCACCATCTGCACACACACACACACACAGACACACACACACACCCACACACACACACACACACACACACACACACACAGCCCAAAAAATAAAAAATAAAAAAAATAAAAAAAAATTATACCACACACACACACACACACACACACACACACACACACACACACACACACAACAGATACTTCAATAATTACACTTGAAAGTTTGGCAATAACATTCGATCTTTGGCAAAAACATTTGACAGTCGGCAACAGAAACCAAAACATCGCATTGAAACAAGCGTTCAGTTCATAGTGCTGTGGAATGTGGAAAAAAACCGAAAATTGGCATTCATAAGAAGAAGAACAACACCAAAAATATAACAGGAGCGTAATATATAAGAAATTGTCCACGCAACTTGTAAGTACAGTTCAAAACATTACTACTTAATAGGAAATACCAACCACCAGAACTGTTTATAACCTATAGGCACAGAGACAAAAATGTAAATTAAAAAGCCAACATATGTACATATTCCAGGCCACTGATGATACCTTGCAGAAAATAAAGACGAAACGCGTATGGCACTAAAATTGTGTTTTATTTAGTTGCTGTCAGACGGTCCATAAGTAAAAATTATCAATATACCGTAATATTATGCGCAACTGAGGAAGATAGGACTACAAAATTTGAAGATGTCACTACGTAAATAACTGAAGTCGAAATAGCGGGGGAAAGGTTTTTGTAATGTGCCTTTATGTTAATGGAGGAGATAGAAATAAAAAATCTATTTTTTTTCCTTCTTACAGGAGAAAGACATACAAGGGAGATTGGTGGAAATTTTTTTGTAGACGCAGGAAATGATGCAAGCTTTATCGACAGGAACGTATGGGATGAAATTAATAAGCAAGACGGAG
The DNA here is from genome assembly GCF_023864345.2 of Schistocerca serialis cubense. NCBI lineage: Eukaryota > Metazoa > Arthropoda > Insecta > Orthoptera > Acrididae > Schistocerca > Schistocerca serialis. The sequence goes on from NC_064644.1 coordinate 171,764,617, forward strand.
CTGTGACGTTACCCGTGAAGGGAGAAATAATCAGCTGTATAACTGGAAACAGAGAAAAGAATATATGTCATATGGCGCACGTATAGTCACCAGTAGAACATATGAGATTCAACACGCTCTACCCGAACTGAGGATGAATGTTTTACTTGTCCTGAACTGGCTGAAAGCACGTAATGATATTGTTGCAAGAAAGTAAGATTAGTACCATTTATGACATTAGGAAAATATAAGTTCAACAGTTAATTAAATGAGATACAGCATTTTATGTAAACTGTGCTGTACAGCTTCAATGTAGCGCGAAACAACCGACAGTTGCTGTAATGTGTATTTATTTATGGACAACAAGTTTCCGTCAAGCAGCGATCTTCGAGTCACGGATTGACACTATATCACGTTAAACGAAGATTAGCTGGCGTCAAATTTTGAAGTGCTTCCGCTGACAGCATCTGTCACAGTTAATTGACTATTATCTTACACATTTTTAAACTGCCACCAAATCCATAAACCGATAGCCCATTGCAATGAGTTGGGCTGTTGTGGGGGAGCAGGCCAGACAGCGAGGACATTGTTCTCATCGGATTAGGGAAGGACGGGGAAGGAAGTCGGCCGTGCCCTTTCAAAGGAACCATCCCGACATTTACCTGGAGCGATTTAGGGAAATCACGGAAAACCTAAATCAGGATGGCCGGAGGCGGCCATTGCAATGTTCAGCATACTGTGTGGCCACAGTCGTATCATAAACCGACGAAAGGATCTAGAGGGGGAAGCTTTGGTAGTGTTATTTTCTGGGATTTAAATATATCCAAAATGACGTGTTAAAGAATATTTACCACTCTGTCTAATCGGTGAATGCTGTTTCAGCTTAGTTTGCCAGGAAATTCGATTAACCTTAAACGGTATTACGTGCGCATTATTTACCGTGTGGCAATACCCGTTTACATTTAATGCTTCGCTCAACGAGACAGATCTTAAACGACATGCAGTTGCAATGGAAATAATGCATGAATATTTAGGCTTACTGTTATCGGCACGTTATTGCTTTTCCCTGGAAGCATTTCGCGGTTTTTTGCCTATTGCATTGGTCTGATGGCATCAGATATAGCGAGGACTGTTTATCTCGTCGACACAGCCCACTCGTGCCGTTCAGTGGACTCGAAATTGAGTTCTGCTGCCAAATGAAACTGCTACCCTCCGCATGTGCTGAAGCCTACTGAATGCTAATTACCCTGAATATTTCTGTGCATATTTCTCTGAACTTTAATTCACTTTCAAAATGATGAGTTTCCAGACTGTACAATGGAACTGACTGCCTGTTCTTGTCTGATAAGCATAGCAGGAGCTTTCATTGCTGCTTATCGATCTTACACTTCGTTGTCCAATACCTTAAATTATATACTGTATTAACTTTTTTACTTTTGGTATTATAATGAGAGAATGCACTGAATATTTTAGAAAAATAAAAGTCACTGTGAAACAAAAATAACATTTTTTTTTCTAGTAAGACAGAAATGAATACACCCGTGCTTACACACAATAAAGCGAGTGTCATTAATATTTCTCAATTTAGGAAACAAAATACACCGTTACAAAACGTAACATATGATCTGTAACAGATGTTTAATGAAAATATTTGTGTCATTCTCATCGTTAGCTAACGGACATTCTTTAAGAAGTACCCACGCATTAAAATCCTTTATGTATTCTTGTGGCATTTATCCACCTTCCAGAAGGTTATCGCGATTTTTCCTTTCACTCTTAGTACCCAGTAGAAGAACATCTTAGGTTTATCTGCCATCGATGCCCATACACGTCCAGCGCAGTTTCTTTCAATGTCCAATGCAGCGATAATTACGTATTCTACTCCAGCTTGCAGTTTGAGGGATTAGTCTCTCCGAGTCATTACCAGTAGATTTCTCAGAAATTTCTCGATGAGCAATCCTAAGTTTCTGACTTAAAAGTCCATGGCTCACTGCCACTGGCATTACACACGCTGGTTTTAAATTTCATTTTCAGACACATAAGAAGTTTAATTTTAGAAATCCCATTTAATTTACCAAAAGGGCTCCTTGACAGTACATTCGGAAAAGAATGCACCCGCTGCTTTGCTCGCGCAGAATGAATGGTCTGCAACGATATTTTTGTTTTATTTACTTGAATTTTTAAGTTGTTCATAAACTGAAATACCTTCTAAGCTTTCAAAGCTAATTAAGGCCATATAAGCAAGGTCTTTTGCGAATGTACTTCCTACGAAAAAGCGTTGCTTGTAACTGGAGATCAAAGTTTTTGTTAATCATGCCTTTTGCGTTCTTGTGGAGATATTTCCATAGCAACTTTCATCCCCTAACAATATTTCTTCATAACTAACCAACAAGTGAAATACCAATCTTCGTAAATTCAGATTTAATTTTTTTAATGTAACGAAATATTTTCTTAAAAATTTTCATTCCCTATTACACTCCCTTAAGTGTTAGATTTCCAGAGACACCGACACACGTATTTTTTTTTTTTGTTTCGAATCGGGTAGTGAAATACCATGTTTCATAGATATAGTCTTAAAAATCCTTTAGTAGTTCCTTAGCAATTATTTATTTTCAAAAAAACTTTCACCCATTATTTTACCCCCTTAGCAACTGAATTTCCAAAAATGCTGAAACACGTATTTTTTATTTTCTGGCTCAGAAACCAAAAATATCACATTTCGTAGTTCTAGCTTCAAAATTCCCTTAATAGCGATATATTTTCAAAAAGTCTTTCAGCTCCTATTTCACCCCTTAGGAGTGGAATGTTGTACAATCCCTTTTTAAAGAATGCCTACAGCCTAAGATCCACACGCTATCCCAGCTTTACATTTCTATCCTCAGCTGTTTGAGCTGGACGATGAAGAGTCAGTGAATCTCTTTGACCCTAAATTCGTCATTTGTGTGGCCATACTGTCCGTAGTTGCTTTACTATTCTTGAAGGTATTTTTGCTCTGTCGTAGCAACTACAAAAATGCGTGATTTTTTTCATCACACGCCTTTCGCTTTCTTGAGGTAAAGTATCATCTGTGTCTGTAATTAAGTTATTTACATTTTGATTTGCTTTAGATCGAAAAACAGTTCGTTATGAATATGTTGATTTCTACCATCGGTGATTTTCGCTTGATTTCTCGCTTACATCGGGAAACGCCATCTGCTTGACATCGTCGTTTTTCTGCATTACACACTGATAATTCTGGTCTAATTTTTAGTTGTTCTGCAGCACTATGCATTTCTTATGCTTTTCACAGCACAGTTTTATACACACCACTGAGCCTGTTTCACTCCCTAAGGGTTTGAATTTCCACAAACAGTGAAACACGTTTCTTCATCTCTAACAAATTTTCAAGGATTTATCTTTAAAAAATGATTTTGCATTGAAATATTTTCATAAAATGTTTCAGCCCCATTTCACCCCCTTAGGGGTTGAATTTTCAAAACAGTGAACACGTATACTTTGATTCCAACACAGCACTCAAATACAAATTTTCATAGATTCAGCATTAAAAATGTTTGCACGGTGAAATGTTTCCATAAAAACTTTAATCCCCTGTTTCATCCCACAGGGGTTGAATTTCCAAACACAGTGGAACATGTATTTTTTATTCATAACTGAGAAGCGAAATTTAAATTTTCATATATTTAGCTTTAAAAATGCTTTCCTAATACAATATTGTCATATAAAATCTCATCCCTTCTTTCACCCCCTTAGGGGTTCAATTTCGAAAAATACTGAAACATGTATTTTTTAAAATTGTAACCGAGAAGTCAAACACCAACGTTCATAGATGTAGATGCTTCAGTAGTTCTTTAATAATTATACATTTTTTTAAAAAAAGCTTTCACCTAGTATTTCACCCTCATAGCGTTAAATACAAAAAATACTGACGCACGTATTTCTTTATCTCTCACCGAGAAACCAAATACCAATTTTGTAGATCTACATTCAAATTTGCCTTAACAGCGACTAAAGGAAAAGCCTTCATCCCCTATTTCACCCTCTTACCGTTGGAATTTCGAAAAATTCCTCCTTAAACGACGCCTACAGTATTAGATCCACGATTTCTCTAAATTTCAAGTTTGTATCCTTCGCGGTTTGGGCTGGGTGATGATGAGTCTGTTAGTCTGTCAGTCAGTTAGTCAGTCAATCAGTCAGTCAAGACATTGCCTTTTATGTATAGAGATACAGGCATACGGGACATTGTCATTAAACAACCGAAGCTGGTTCAGATATGTTTCAATAACACATACTCGTTTTTAGTTTTCCCACTTTACGGATATCTCCCTGCGATTGCTTGGAACAGTTTTGGTGATGTGGAATCTTCTTGCCTGACTCCACCACGTCTCCACCATTCGAACACAAATCTCTCCTTCCTGGGTTTGGATCAAGCTCCAACGACTTTACAGCTATCACTCCCCTGCAGGTGTACCTGGAAATTCCACACATGGAGCTGTGTCTGCCGACACAGACGTAATCGGGGAGCGTCTTGCCCAGCATAATGCTCGCACCTTTGCATCTGAGAATTATCCCCCGCCTTTTATCTCCTCAAACAGTGGATGGAACGACAGCACCTATCTTTTACTCCACGTCACCATGAGCCACAGAATGCTCCCTTCAGCGAGTGGGAATTTCTCAGTGTTCTGGCCGACTGTCCTGATACATCCCTTGGTCCAGACAGTATCCATTCCCAAATGATTAAGCATATGTCAGCGGATTACCAGCGCCACCTCTTTGCCGTCTTCAACCGCATGTGGAGCGCTGGCGAATCCCGTTGCGGTGGCGGGAAGGTACCATCTTCCCAGTGCTGAAGCTTGCTAAGAACCCGCTAGATGTTGATAGCTA